>NW_020940358.1:20358378-20667949 GCF_900497805.2 Vombatus ursinus
TCTATCTATCTATCTATCTATCTATCTATCTATCTATCTATCTATCTTTCCATCTATCTATCTATCCATCCACCCATCTGTCTATCACCTCACCATCCATCTAGATCAGGAGTTCTTAACCTTTTTATTTCTTTTTGGTTTCATTAACCTCTTTGACAGCTTGGCAAAGCCTATGAACCCCTTCTCTGAATAAAGTTTTGAAATGAATAAAATAAAATACATAGGACTGATTACCAGTCATATAGATATGGTGTCCCTAAAGTCTTAGTGCAGCTATTAAGTTTCAACAGCTTAAAACTGCACTAAGACTTTTTGGGACATCATGTATTAAAATAGTTCTCAAATGAAAAAAAAATCACAGATCCCAGGTTGAGAACTCCTATTCTATATCATAGATAAAATATTGCAACAGAAGGGAATTATATAAACTGATACGTATAAGTAGCCATCTAGTCCAATGTCTTCATTTGAAACTTTGACCTAGAGAAGGGAAGTAAGTTATCCATTCTCACAGTGAGTTCCTCACAGTTGGTATAGGAACCCAGTTATTTGAAGTAGTCAATTACTATTTCCACTGTACTATGCAGGGCAAACATAGAATGAGAACCTAGAGTAAGATTTTTTTTCCCAAATAATTTGCCCCAAAGGCTAAGTTGGCAATCAATCAATCAGCATTTATTAAGCACTTAGTAAGGGCCAGCCAGTATGCAAAGCACTGAGGGAAAAAAAAGACAAAAGTGAAATAGTTCCTATCCTCAAAGAGCTTACATTCTAACCAAGCCAACAGAGAGATCACTAGGGGATGCCTACACTATCCTTTCTCACACATGATGTTTCATCTTCCATCTCCATTCCTTTATAAAGCCTCTCACCCATGCCTGAAATGCACTATCTTCTCAACTCTAACTTAAAAATCCCTAAATTCCTTCTAAACTTAGTTCTAAAGCTTCCTCCTATATGATCCCCAGGTGCCAGTGCCACTGCCCTTCCTCCCAACCAAATTACCTTGGATTTATTTTGCAGATATTTATTTTTCATACACATAGGCATATACATAGTGTCCTCAAAGACAGGGATGGTTTCTTTTTCATCACTGTATCCGCAGTGCCTGACTCATAGTAGGCCCTTATTCAATGCCCATCAGGTGACTGATTGATCCTGTTGGCTCTACTGCCAAAGTACAAATTTAGGGCTATAAACCTAAAACTGTGGAAACCTGTAAAAGCTCATGTCCTTGATAAACAAAAGGGTCATGGATGACAATCTCAAATGCAAGGATATGGCTGCAAGAGGAAGGAAGTACTGCAGTCTGGGGCTCTTATAATCTGGCATTTCTTAGATCCAGATTATAAAGCAGCCCTTTAAAGCGCAAACATTTTGCTTCTATCTAAACCTACATTAGAGGAAAAGGTATTTTGTTTTGTTTTGTTTTCTGAGGGAGGAGAAAGTTATCGCCAACAATGACCCTGTGAGTGAGAATGGTGCTGGGGAAGAGCAGAAGCAGCAGAGGGCACCTGACCTCTACCAAACAGCGTGTTTCTTTCAGGGAGGCTTATCTGCCTCTCCCTCTCTCTCTCTGTCTCTCTCTTACTCTCTCTCTCTGTGTCTTTCTCTCCCTTTCTCTCTCTCTCTCTCTTTCTTTCTCTCTCTCTTTCTCTCTCTCTCTCTCCCCCTTTCTCTCTCTGTCTCTCTCTCTGTCTGTCTGTCTCTCTCTCTCTTTCTCTGCCAGAAAGCTAGCTAGCAAGAACATCTAAGACTCAATATCATGTCTGGCTGCAAAAGAGACTTGCATTTCCTTCCTGATTTTTAACAACAGCAAAATAGGATGCTTGGTCGCAAAAATGAGGACCTGAAAAGCAGCCACCTATGAATTTTCAAGCCTTATTATTAGTGTATATGGAATTCAGGGCTCCTCCAGATGGATGCCGATTTCTATCCCTTCCATTTCACTGCCTCTTGGGTGCAGCACTGTGCAATTGTGGCTCGTTTGAAATTCAAACAGTACAGTATGGCAGAGGAGCAACTCTATGATTATTAAGGCATCATTATCCCAGGAATGTTGTCGTTTAAATACTAAGGAAGAGACTATGCCCAGTCAAAACCAAGACTTTGAGTCAACAATTTATCAGGCTGAGACAAGTAAGGACCAAGGAAAAAAAAAGCAGCATTCATTGAACTGGATAGAGTTGAAAAAATAATCAGAAAGTGATCGGTGAATCCACAAATAACTGAAAATCAATTAAAGGACATAAACCAGCCAGTAAGATTTGAACAGAGAGGCATTCCCATCATCAGCCCCAGAAACCTGTCAAGGGATATCTAGGAATTTAAACCGGTCGTTTTTGCCAATGGGCCTGAGGAGAAACTCAGGATAGAATGAACACCTTCTGCTTAATTGTGAGAAGGGACTCTCCCAAACAATCTCAGCTTGAATTATAAAGCCCCCAAGGCATCACTCAGTTCATAGGAAATTGGGGGAAAATCCATTGGCACAATGCACAGGTACTGAGATTCTCTGCTTTTCAAAGCCTTTCACACACCAAAAGGATGGATACTATTCAATACGCAAAAAGGAAAAATGTCCAGATGAAAAACTTTGAGATTAATCCATGTCCTTGGGCCCAAAAAACCAAAAACATTTATAAAGTTCAGTCCTGCAAATCAGAACCAACTAACAGTCTGGGCCTAGACCACTAGTATGGTCAGGTGGAGTGCTTAGTGAAGTAAGCTTGTGGAGGAGATGACTGATCAGATGAGTGGTCACTTACAGGGCTGCCATTTCAGACTAACCTAATGGCCAGAAAACAGGAACAAGCTGAAATCAAACTCAACACCGCTGGGCTTCACTTTAAGGAAATCCAGGATTTCCAACAACATTTTTTCTTTTTTTTTTTTTGGTGAGGCTATTAGGGTTAAGTGACTTGCCAAGTCACATGGCTAGTGAGTGTTATGTATCTGAGGCCAAATTTGAACTCAGGTCCTTCTGACTCCAGGGCCAGTGCTCTATCCACTGTGCCATCCAGCTGCCCCCAACAACTTTCTTTTAGATAGTGACAGTATACTAGCTGTGTTGGCTTACTATGTGTGTCACCTTAGGTAAGTCATATAACCTCTTTGGACTTCAGTTATAGATTTGTAATTTGATGATGGTGGGGCAGGGTCAAATGATTTCCAAGCTCTCTTTCCAGGCTGAAAACCTATGATTCTGTGATTTGAATTTAAAATATTCAACACACTTTACATTAAAAAATCTATTTCAGAAAGTATGTATATGTGGAGGGGAATGGTGTGGCATGTAAAACTTGAAGAAAAACATCTCTCAAACACTGTCTAGCAGTACAGTGACCTTATTTTCTAGGCTGAGCAAATCTACCTCAAACTATAGAATATCCTATTCACCAATATTTATTTATTTATTTATTTGGTTTATGCATGGTCATTTCTGAAGCCTGCTGCAATCGTTACCCAAGCCCTTAACTGATCCAATTCCTCCCTGTAACCAAACATCAATGATTAGCCGACCCATCTTGATTTTTCTAACTATTTTTCTTTTGAGGAAATCATATGATTCCAGATCTTGGACAAAATTTTTGTGTTCTTTGGCAAAGTAGGAAAATTAGTGTCCCATATAGTCTAATAAAATCAATGCCAGGAAGAAAGGTCCCACATATACCAAATTATTTCTAGTACTGCTCCTAGTAGTAGGAAAGAAAGTAGAATCAAAGTATGTGCCCATTGATTGGGAAGTGAATTAACAGGCTGTAGTATATGGGTGTGGGGCAATAATATTGTGCTGTAAGAAATTATGACTATTTGGAATTCAGAGAAACATGAAAAAGCTTTTATGAACTGATGCAGAGCAAAGGGAGCCAACCAAACCAAGACAACAATATATACAAGGACTACAATAATGGAAATGAAAATAATAAAAGCCAAAACATTTCTTATCATACACAACGTCTAGTCTGGGTTCCAGAAAATTGATGATGCAACATACTTATTTTCCTCTCATTAGAAAGTTGATGTACCTATGCATAGGGGCAGAGTGTTACATAAGTTGTCAATTGTCACGAATGTGTCTTTTGTTCTGCTTAACTGTTTTTCTTTGTTTTAAGAGAAGATTCTTTGGGGGGTATGGAATAACAGGAAATCATAGTAATATTTTTTAAAAAGCATCAACAGAACCTTAAAAAGAAGTAAACAATGTCTGCTTCCCAACTTGGAAAACTCCTCCCACATCGTGCTACTGTTCACCAGTGGCTTTAAACTGTAACATATGTGACATAACTTATCAAATAAGTAATTATGAGTGTTACAAAGCAGACTTTACAAAATGGTATAGATAGCATGATTATCTGCTTGCCAGAAAAACCCATCTTTCTGTGTTATCAACATTATTCCAATGAAGTCCTTTGTGGCAAAGCAAGGAACACGAAGTTTTTGGAAGAACTACTGGGAATAAAACCCAATATGGCATCTATAAAACCTTCTGTTGCACACAGTACTTCCATCATCACTGAACACATTTAATTCAAAGATTTCAAAATCCTTATGGAATATAATAACTTCTACTGTCTGTGCATGTAAAACTGAAGCTCTGAATAAAATGGAAAGTCAGCCTATAAAGAATATGCATACATATGTAATGTGTGAATGTATATGCATGAGTATATCATTATGCAGATACATGTATTTACATAAACCATATGTTTCAATATATCTATATACTTATATGTACATATATAACAGCCTCACTTTACACATTTCTTATATTCCCCATAGCAACTAGAACAATGATTTATAAAGGATTCTCTCTCTTTATGCATATATATCTGCACATAGATGTGTATAATTCTTTCTGCATGTATCTTCATGTACATAAATAGGTATGTGTATAAGAAATATGCACGTATTTGTACACATACATCCATGTGTATTTATACACATACATATACATGCATGGGCAGCTAGGTGGCACAGTGCTAGGACTAGAGTCAAGAAGACTCATTTTCCCGTATTCAAATATGGCCTTAGACACTTACTAGCTGTGTGACCCTGGGCAAGTCACTTAACCCTGCTTACCTCAGCTTTCTCATCTGTAAAATGAGCTGGAGAAGAAAATGGCACACCACTCCAGTATTTCTGCCAAGAAAACCCCAAACAGGGTCACAAAGAGTCATACACAACTGAAACAACTGAACAACATACATATATATACACACACATATACACACAAAGGGCCTATCATTTGAAAGTCATGGTGCTAGGTGCTATGGGGTATACATGAAATGTATAAAGTGTCACTGTTGTCCTCAGTGAACTC
The DNA here is from genome assembly GCF_900497805.2 of Vombatus ursinus. Lineage (NCBI taxonomy): Eukaryota > Metazoa > Chordata > Mammalia > Diprotodontia > Vombatidae > Vombatus > Vombatus ursinus. Next base: position 20,363,702 of record NW_020940358.1, read on the forward strand.
ACAGTCTCCTCAGAGAAACAAGTCCAAAATGACCAGAAACAACTGGGTGCGTTTGGCTAGGTGAGAGGCTACTATAACAGCTAGTGTTGGTTCCCTTTCCTTAGGAACGACTTCAACACACTTAGCACATGGAAAATATTCACTAAACATTTGATTGATTGATTGATTTCACCGAACGCCCTCTTCCCACCACCTAATAGAAACAAGCTTTCCTTCCTCTGACTGTAGAACTGCTCTTTGCACCCATCTTTTGCTCTTCTTCTGGCTTATTCCACACTAGAATTGCTACATAATTGTTATAAAATTCTGCATCTTTTTAATGCTTCCTATTGCCCTCATTATATTTTAAAAAGTACTTAAGGACATAGACTATATCTTTTTAAATCTCTGTTTCTTCACCAATCCCCACCTTACACACAATAGGCAAATAAATAAATAGAATAGTCTTAATAAAAGATGACCAAATTAAGTTAATTAGTGAATCTGTTGTGATACATCAATTGAACTTTTCTTATCACCCCTAAATAACATTTGTGCATTCTGACAGGAGCCTTCTAGAGACAACCACCCTACTTTTGATTTATAACTTTTAGTCAGATTTTCAAATTTTATTGAATGGTATCCCATGGAAGGATGGAGGCAGATATAGTTGAGGGCAGAAAGAGGGGTGTTACTTATTAAAATGATAGCACACAGTCAAGTTTCCTGATACCCACGAAACAATCAGGATGTTAAAGAACTAAAAAATTGAGATTAACTAATTCTTCAGAGTGATTATTAACTATGGGAACAACTCCTTTTGGTTCTAGGCCTTGTTCTTTGAAAGCTTTCCTTGGGGCAGCTAGTTGGTACAGTGGATAGAGCACTGGCCCTGAAGTCAGGAGGACCTGAGTTCAAATCTGACCTCAGACCAAACACTTGATACTTACTAGTTGTGTGACCCTGAGCAAGTCACTTAACCCCAACTGCCTTAAAAAACAAACAAAAAAACTTATTGAAAGCTTTCCTTATATCATAGCATTTTAGTTCTATACAGGATCTGGTCCAAACATCTCATTTTATAGAGAAGGAAACTGAGGCTAAGAGAAGGGATATGAGGGCCCCAGGGCACAGAACTAGTTAATAGCAGGGCCTCAGTTTAAAATCAGCTCTTTTTTCTGCTAGAAAGTCCTCTTTCTACTAGACCATTGCCTCTTAATAGGTAATATTTTACTCTTTTTCTTGGAGGCAATTAGGTGGTTCAGTGGATAGAGAGCTGGGCCTGGAATCAGGAAGACCTGAGTTCAAATCTGGCCTCAAGTACTTACTAGTTGTGTGACCCTGGGCAAGTCACTTAACCTCTGTTTGCCTTAACCCATTGGAGAAGGAAGTGAAAAGCCACTTTAGCATCTTTGCTAAGAAAATCCCATGGACAGTATGATCCATGGGGTCACAAAGAGTCAGACAGGATTGAACAACAACAACTTCCCTGCCTTATCAAGTCAAGTATAGAAAGTATAATTTAACCTTTTTTTTGGATGATTCAAGGTTATGTAGGTTAAGCCACCTCAGAACAGCATTCTGGACATCAGTACCCACCACATATTCCTGCATATGCAGAAGATTGTGTTGAATACATGCTCAGGTCTTGATATACATTGGCAATACTTTTTTTTTTTTTTACACATTTCTAATATGATCCTATTTTCTCTAAAAAGCAGTATTCTAGAAAAACAGTTCTGGTTTTTTAAAAATACTTGTCAAGGCCACAGCTAACCTCCATTTGACTATAATGGTCTGAACTTAGCACTAAGTGTGAAGAACCCCAAATGCCTAGAGTTTGCAAGTATTTCTACCGAAAAGTCCTTTAATTTTGTTATTCTGCCTGCTGACCTAAACTTCCACTGAAATTCTATTTACCCTCTCAACTAAAATATTGATGACATTTCTCTCAGCAACATCTATATTCTCCCTCTTGCTAATACACAGCATTCCTTCTGTTTTATTTTTCCAAGTCTGGGAAACTTTGTGCTCTGGTATTATAAATATCCAGTCAGCTCATTTCCCTGGTTCAGTCACAAATCTGTTAGTCCAATAAAACCTTACTTACCTTTGAAGAGATATAACTCAAACTCAGCAGTGTTATTGCACATGCAAACTGCATTTGCTTAGAAGGTATTAACTTTTCTGTCTTAGCCTTGCATCTCCCAGTATCCTTACTGCCCAACACTATTAGGAGTGGAGATATTAGAATCAGGATTTAGCTAAGTTTCTCTAAATACATACATTTATTTATTTACCTGAAAGTTTACCTACGTGTGTGTGTGTGTGTGTGTGTGTGTGTGTGTGTGTGTGATCAGGTAACTTTTCCCGATTATTTATTTCTTTAAAATCACAGGCTATCAGGGAAAATGTGTGGTCCAGTGGAAAGTATGATGAAATATAAACTAGATAACCAGGCTTCTAGCTAGTGTCTACCACTAAGTAATTGAGTGACCTCTCACTCCCAGTTTCATTATTGGTAAAATGAGGAGACTGGACAAGGTGATACATTTCTATAATGTTTCTAACTTTCTTTGTTCTAACATTTTGTAACTTTCTATTCTCATGTTATTCATGTTTGATGTATCTACTCACTCCAAAACAAGACCCACTTTTCAACTTAGGATGAAGTAAATCCCTTCGATATTACTTCAAAGGACCTAAATCATTGACTAGAGAGGGCCCTTAGAGAATAATATTTCCAGGGTGGCCCAATACACCCTTGGCCATTTCATTAGGTCCTTGATCATATCCTTATGCAAGATTGTGATACCAAAAAGTTGGGGGGGAAATGTGAACAAGTATTGAAGAATGGCTGAATATAATGGACTTACATTGTACAGTAAGGAATGTAAAGAATTTAGATCAACATTAGAAAACTTATAAGAAATGATTCCGAGTGAAGATACGGAGACCAAAGAACGACACACATCCTGACCATAGTAATGAGTAAGTAAAGTTAATATTAGGTGCAACAAAACTGTGGTCAAATATAATGGTCAATATTAATGCCATATGGTCAAAATTAAAGGACACCATCTCCTTTCTGCTAACAATCAATAAACTGTTTTCAGGATGTGGACTTTTTGTAGCATGATTTGTTTAGGTATTGGTTAGTAATTTTTTGTTGGCATCAAAACAAAATGTATCAACGAGTATTAAAAAAAAATCCCTTTGCTAATGAAGAAATTTTCCCTTCCTTCCTGTTCAGTAAATGGGGATAATGAACTTTAGTGAGTTTAAACACTGTGGATGGTACTTTTGGATAAACTTTCTCACCTCCAATGTGATATTCTTTCATCTTTCCAAAAGGTCCAATCAAATGTATTTCTTCTTGCCCATGGTATAAAAATGCTAGTGTTTTGGGGGAAAAGCCAATTAAAGGTAAAATATTCAAATGTTTTTCTGTTCTTCTCTGGTATAAATATGTTGCTGTCAGATAGGGGCAGCCATGCCTGCAAATGCACTTTATGAGTATGAGAGAATCAGTTTCTCACCTTAAACTATGGAACATTTAAATATCACAAACTTTGTTTTCTAATGACCGACATATTGAGGGGGGGAGAAATGAATTATATGCTTGATGTATACTGAAGGCTGGGAAAATTAAGGCCATTTCCCACAGTGGAAATGTAGCGATTTCAGTTTGCAAGAGTAAATTAAACCTTTGGGAGGATTTGTCTTCCATTAAATTGAACAGCTAAACAGGCACAGAAGATTTTAATGTCACCACCAACACACCCCAAAGGTTACAAATAAAAGGAAAATACATTTTCCTTGTTTAAAACTCTCCCCGATTACACATACCTACCTAAGCAAAACAAAACCTAAAAATACATGTAGAGATTAAAAAAAAATCTTTAAAGATCATAATTCCATTCCTATACCATATGTTATTAATGTCTGTCAACACTGTTTAGCCAGCAACTGCTGACAGTACCATATTTGCTATCTAAATACATCATAAATAAATCAGTAATGAACTGCTTTAGTAAACCTTCTGCACTGATTGGAAATACAGATCGAGTAAACAAACTGTGTGGATAGCACTCAGCAGCTAAAAGTATATACAACTGTTTAATGTCAAAGACAAAGTCACCATTATTTAACAAAACAGAAAATAGGATAGAGAAGGGTAATGGGGGGTGGGGGTGGGCAGGGAAAGGAAGATGTGACATGACAAGGAATGGTCATTTGGTATCAAGTAGGACAGAATATACCTATTTGAGATTAAGAAGAGAGCCCCAAATCTTCATCCTAAGGAGAGAGGGCCCATAGGAGACACAGCACGGGGAAATCAGAAGTCATACTATCTATTCCAGGTTCTGAGCCAGTGAGCCGCTGCTGTGTGAAGTCGGACAATTTATTTAAATTTTCCTCCGTTTCTGATCTAGCAAGTATATATGGTACAAAACACCCATCTGCAAAGTATCTGGATATCACAAGCTGAAAATGAAACTATATTATGTAGACTTTTTTGTTGAAAGAATAAAATGCGATGTTAAAAAAAAAATGACACATTTGGTGATGAGGGGAAATTTTTATTTTTATTTTCCAGATGGATAATCCCCTCTTCTGAACATGCTAAACCAGACATCGGGTGACATAATCTAACCAAAGGGATATGCTCGTGGCCAGGCCTGGTGTGCCCAGGTCTTCTTTGTAATTCAGGGTTACTTCAAGTAAAAGGCTGAGGTACGTTTACTGTAATTAGTCCTCCTAGCTTTATATCAGAGGCAGAACACTAATTAAGAGCTTCAATAGGTGGCAGATTGTAATTTGTTTAAAGGACATTTTAGCAGTAGCTTCTCTGTCCCCTTTGGGATGAGGAATCAGGGCCTGAATAAAGTGAGCACTAATTTATAATTATACCTGGGACAGACAATATTTAGAAAAGAGAATTTCTCTCACCCATGTTAAGGTAGAATGGCTCTTAAGGGTCTCTATTAATTCCATTAGGTAAAGTCTTTCTGTTATGGTCAGCTCTTCCAAAAGCCTCCTGATCACAGGCCATAAACAGGGCCCAGAGCATAAACAGACGACCTTTACATTCAAATAGCAGGAGCCGGACGGCAGGCCCTGCAAAGTAAAGGAAGCCTTTATAAAATAGGCTGCAACTTAGGAGAGGAAATATTGCCTTCTTGTTATGCTCTACCAGCAGGCCATCAGAGCTGCACTCAGCACAAAAAAATAGAATAAATCATTCTGAATGATCGCATTAATCTGCAAGCTCTACATTTCTAAGTCACCTGCAGTTAGGTCGGTAGACACTGTGTATACTGTATAAATCTAATTTCTGAGCAGTGGGGTGGGCAGAGGAAGAAGGGTCTCTCAGTGAAATACTAGTTCAGCAACAGTTTAGCTGCCTCCCAAAGGCTGTTGAGGAGGATTAATAGCTCTAGGGTCATTTAAAGTTTGAAAAGATCCTTGCAGTCCTTTTGGGAAATATAAACTAATAAGGGTAACTATTTTATATGTTGTGAGGGGAGGGAAAAAAGGGTATGTTGGTGGGGCCTAGCCCTGTCACTCCAGAGGCATCCAGAGGCACCTCAGTGACCCTGTATCCAAGGATTCAACCTCCACTAAGACCAGCTCATGCCATTTGCTTTCAGTGCCTGGAAACATTTAAGTGCCAAGCCCCTAAAACACCCTCTCAGGCAGAGTTCCCATTAAAAAGAAGAGTAGCGTGGTTTGGATGATGAACGTACATATTTTATAACCCTTCACTTTATTTACCTATATATCTTTTCTCAAGCATATTTGTTGTTTCCATCAGCTTGCCTCGGCAAAACGGAGCTGTACATAATTCAGGAATAAAATTGCCATCAACTAGCTGTGGGCTCTAAACAAATAGACCCCAAGCAGATATTTTTCATTAATAACCCTCCATTACCAGTTTCAAACTTTAACCATGAGGGAGCTCCATTCTTTAGCGCCCATCTTGATGAGTTCCGCTCTGTGCAGGTATGTTTGATCTTAAAAGTGATGAATGGCTTAATTTGGGCATGGGCACCCTCTGGTAGGAAAAAAAAAACCCAACCCAATGGACCAACAGCAATGTGGCCAGAGTAGTAAGCGTAAACAAACATCTCCAGATTTGGGAACCTGGCTCCCAGTGAAGGTTCCCACTCTGTTTACTCTTCTCCTCTACTCCCAGCCCAAGAGGAAGAAGGGACGAGGGGGGAGAGAGTGTGTTACAGAGAAAGGGGGGGGGGCTGGAAAGCTGTTAATTTACAAAGCTTAAAATAGCAGCTGCTAATGGGCTTTTACTCTCACTCTTTAGTCTCTGCAAGGTCACAATCAGAACTAGCCTGTGATTGATTCCAAAGTGAAATTCAGCACTTCACATCTATAATGGACATTAAAAACTGAACAGAGCTGGTTCATGAAGCTGCCGGGTTCCCAAGTCACACAGCAAATGCTTCGCATAATGAATATGTAGAGTGGAGCCATGCCCAGTTCTTATTGCAGGCCTTCATAATTATCGCATTAGGCCAAGCAATTAATTCCATTGATTTGACAAACCCCATCAATTGTCTAGACCCTCGCATGCCATCTTACAAACAAAGTTTCTTTCTTGGAGAGCAACCCTGAAATCCATGCTGAAAGGGTTAAAAGGAATGAGTGACAGCCTTTCGGCATGATTTACAACTTCGAGCCCTGTAGTGAAACCAGGGCTTGATGGATGATCCTGAAAGACGGAGACTAACCATAAATCATGTCTTTGAATCATTGACAAAGATAAAGGAGAGAAAGAAAAAGCAGTGGCATTGACATTCATTCTCCCAATAATGTACATTGACTAGTTACAATACAGAGCCTTAATTAAAAAAAGCGAACTCAGAGTAGTCACCTCGATGTAGAGATCCTACCTCTCTGGATGTTGCTCACAGAGATTACAAATCAGAGTTGGAGCCTTCTCTGGAGCACAGCATTTCCATTGGAAAAGGCTTTCAGTGTGAATTCACAACAGGCAGAAACGAAATGCTGGGGACAGAAATACTCCTACTCATTCAAGAACCCTTAAATCTTCCATTGATATAAAATACGTCAATGGATCTGTCATCTCACAGATGTGGATATTCCCTCCAATGATGCAGATCGCAATCCTTCCATGCCTGCCCATTCTGTGTGACTTCAGTTTCTTTCCTCCCATAAATTTGCTAAACAGAGTCCACTCGACATGCTAGAAGCTTTCTTAAAATACTCTTGATATTTCATGGACACCAATGGATCACAGAGACTGTCAATCAGTTTTTCCATGTGTTATGTCACTAGCCAACTTTTTTTTTTTGGTCATACAGTCCTCTGATGACATTTTCTGATGTTAAATGCCATTACACAAATTACTGACCACCAAAAGAAGTTCCTTGAAAGATCTGATTTTTTTCCCAAATTTCATTGAAATTTACTGAAAAGAAAAAGGCGAATGACAAAATGTGACCAAAAAAAAAAAAAAAAAAGAAGATGAAGAATATCACTGGATATGGATTGCCTGTACCTGAGGGGAGATGGCATTTCTACCCAGAAGACATCTGGTACACACGAGGTGAACAGCCTTTTCCCAAGGATGGAAGGAAGAAGAACTATTTACCATCACCAGCTTGCTTAGAAACAGGAGAGAGCAGACCTTCTGTAGTTGCTGGCTAATGCGACCAGTGGCATCTTCTTCCCCTTAAACCTGCAGAGGATTTTCTCCTCCTACTTTATGGGAGTCAGTTTTCTGATGTCCTCTGAATCATACTCTGTGACTTTAACTTATCTTTAAATTCAGGTCTCATATTTTTAGTGTATCAAGTCTAAATATGTGGGACAGTATATAAGATAAATACATTTTGAACACACAGGTCACTATTACATTCTGCTGTCAGGACGCTTCACCCCATTATAATTCAATGTGAATGATCTCATTGGAGGGAAGGAAAACACATGTTTATTAAGTGCCTACTATGTTTTATCTCTTTTGATCCTCACAGCAACCCTGGGAGGTAGGTGCTATTACCCCCATTTTACTGATGAGGAAACTGAAGCAGAAAGAAATTGTGACTTGCCCCAAAACAGCTAGTAAGTACCTGAGGCTAGATTTGAACTCAGTGAATTTTCCTGATGCCTGGCCACTACATCACTTTGCTACTTGGATTAGATGACCTTTAAGATCCCTTCCAACTCTAAAAGTCAAATCTGCCACTAATTTAAGTAGTAAGGAATACTTAATTACTTAAGCAGTAAGGGAATGCTTACTTAATGAATACTTATTCCTTAAGTAAAAAGGGGATGGTTTGAGTAGGAGGTTGAAGTACACGACCTCTAAGGTCCTTTAGTTCTTGATTCTACATTTCCAGTACAGGGGACGAGCTCCTTCTTTAACAGTACATGACATAAGAGCTTACATCAGCAGTAGAAAGACTATCGGACATGAGAATCAGAAGACCTGGGTTCTAATCCCAGATATGTTTCTATAAAACTCAGTGACTTTGGAAAAGTCCTTTATCCTCAATGCAGCCCAGTTTCTTCATCTGTAAGATCTGGAAATAAAATCAAAGCTACCTATCACAAAAGGTTGTTATGTGAAACAATGTAATTATGAATTTGAAAGTGTTTTGCAAAGAATGAAGTGCTCAACAAAATGAAACATATTGTAATGATGAAGATTACGCAAGATATTCTAAAGTTCAAATGATGTAAATATGTATACATTCTAAATATACTCAGAGGCACTAAAGGTACAAATAAATTCAAACATCAAGAGAGCATCTTGAAAAACAAACACTATCACCAAAAGGACAGTCAAGAAGCAATCCTAAGAATTAGTAAACATTGGATCTTAGATCATTGATTTAGAGCTATAGAGGACTTCATAGGCCATCTAGTTCAATATCCTAATTTTACAGGTGAGGAAACTGAGCTCCAGTGAGATTAAGTGACTTGCCAAAGGTCATCATAAGTGAGATTTGGACCCAGGTCCTCTGACTCCATAGTCAGTGTTCTTTCCATTCTAACATGTTGCCTCCTTCTAAATGAACCTCATTGTTGTATGCCTGTGAAACCTGGACACGTAAACCAGTGCCATGCAAGGAAACTGAATCACTTCCATTTGAATTGTCTTAGGAAGATTCTGAAGATCACCTGGCAGGATAAGATACAGACACTGAGGTCCTTTCTTGAACTAAACTGCCAATCATTCAAATTCTGCTTGAGAGAGCGTGTCTCTGATGGGCTGGCCACATTGTTCGAATGTAAAACGTACGCTTGCCAAAAAGACTATTTCATGGAGGACTCACACAGGGCAAGCATTCACAAGGTGGTCAGAAGAAGCGACACAAGGACACTCTTAAGGTCTCTCTAAATAATTTTGGAATTGATTGTGTGACATGGGAGACACTGGCACAGGACCACTCAGCAAAGTGTTCCCACATCAGAGAAGGTGCTGTGCTCTACGAGCAAAGCAGAATTAAGGTAGCTCAAGAGAAACGCAAAGATAACGCAAACTTAGAGAATCCACCCCAAAGGTTCACAAGGACTATTTGTGCCCGACCTGTGGTAGAGCATTCCAACTGGTCTGATCAGCCACAGTCGTACACACCAAAACTTGACTCTGGCATGGTGACATTATTTTGGTCCTCTTAGAAAACGAAGGAAAACAACAATTTCTATTTTAAAATGGCAATAATGTTAATAATGCCCTGGAATGATGTTCATATTAGTTGTGGGGGAAGGGTTAAATCCAGTGACTGCATGGGAGACACTATCCGCTAGCAGACAGAGCAGTTTTATTTCTAGTATAGCTGCCCTGCTTGGTGATCATCACTAAACTAATTGGTGCATTCCTTGAAATCTGGACAAGATAAACAAGATGGATCTCTTCTTGTCTCAGGATGAAACTGAGCAATGCAGCAGAACCCTGGGCATTCACTCAGAATGCTCAGAGCAGCCTCACCAGAGGGGAACAGGCCTCTTACAGAGGCTCCAGTTAATACTGCAGAAATGACCATCCTTTCTCCTAATCTGCTGAACTAGCACAAAGCAAAATTTCAAAGCAGTGAAAGTTTTTCTGCAGTTATTTCCAAACTCCCCATTCTGTGTGCTCATGCTGTCCAATCCAGCGTGTACCTGGCTAAGAGGCTACTCTATGTCATACCTGATACATGGTCATCTAGCTTTTCATTGAGGAGCTTCAGTGAGAAGAGACAACCAGTTCCCTCTTAGGATTCTGTAATTATGAAGAATTAATCCTCCCGCTCCCCCCTTTTCCTTTCCTTCCCCCACTCAATTCTGATTCCACCCCTACCCCCCATTTCCTTCAAACAATCCTTATATGAAAAGTTTTCTTGTTTTCTCAACATCTCAGTTGCCCTCTACTGGATACACTTGAGCTTATCATTGTCTTTTCTATAACATGTCCCTTGAAACTTTAAAATGATACTGTCATCAAGACTGCGTGGAGAAGAACTATGACCTTTTTCATTTTAGACATTATGCCTCATTTTTTAACTTTTTAAGATTTCTTTGGTTTTTATAGCTACCCCAGCATAATATTAACTCAGAGTAAGCTTATGGTCTACCCAAAACCCCTACCCTTTTCTTGACCACTATTAAGAAATAGGAGATAAATTCTGTCTTAGGAAGAGTAAAAAAGGAAGACATGGTCTCCATAGTCAAGAGGATGAGATAAAATGAGTTAGGAGTTGCTTATCTCTACTGAAAATTCTCTATATTTTTAGGCAGAAGAAAACACGTTCTTATCTCTAACTTCTTCCACCTCTCTTATCTTTAACTTCTTCATGCATCCTTTGTCTTCTCTTTTTGCTCTCCTCCCTTTCACCAGTATTGCCACCCAGCAGCAAATACATAAAACTCATTAATCATGGGTGGGTGCTGCCATGGCTGATGACCAGCTTAAAGTGGGAGGTCCCCCCCCAATGCATTTATCATCTAATAGGTTACTAAAACCATAAGCTAAAGTGATGAAGCACTGGTGCTGAAATATCAAGGCATCTGTCAACATGGAAGTGTCATGGAATGATGCCTGAGTCATTCAGGTGGTGTGCCCTGTTTCTGCATGCAGCTTTGACTTTGGTGAGAAGAACAATCAGTTCAAACTAGAAATTCTTGGACTGGGCATTTCGACCATAGGACTTGAGGTCTTTGATTGTCCTTTCCCAAGATTTTATTCTCCTCCTGTGTCTCTCCCACTCCATAAACACTGACATTTTCTCCCCATTCTGAGTTTTCTCCCACCTCCTCTTAGACTTCTGAAGACAATTCCCAGTGGCCATTCTGTCCTATTTTTCTAATTATGGACTTTGCCTTCCTTCTGTGCCATTCCTAAGCCTGGATTTGTTTCTAATTTCTCCTAGGCCAAAGCATTGTCACCTTTCTCTGAAAGAAGATGCTTCTCAAACTCTAAATTGCATTCAAAATTTTTTGAAGGTAAACATCTTGGGGCAGCTAGGTGGCACAGTGGATAGAGCACCAGCCCTGGAGTCAGAAGGACCTGAGTTCAAAGCTAACCTTAGACACTTACTAGCTGTGTGACCCTGGCAAGTCACTTAACTTCTATTACCTCAAAAAAAGAAAAGAAAAGAAAAGAAAAGAAAAGAAAAGAAAAGAAAAGAAAAGAAGCATCTTCCCAGAGGACTTACGATGCTTAAGAAAAAAGCACTGGAATCAGAGTCAAGTAACATAAGTTCAGTTCCCACCAGAGCTACTTGCTGGCTGTGTGACCTTGGCAATGTCATAGCCATTTTTGCGTCTCCTCATCTAGCCATTCATTCATTCATTCATTCAATGTTTATTTAGGACCTACTGTGCTAATAACAATAACAATGACAACAACAATAATTAACATTTATGTAGCACTTTAAAGTTTTAAAAATTTGTAATTATTATCTCATCTTATTCTCACAATAACCCTGGGAGGTAGATGCCAGTATTATCCCCATTTTACAGATGATAAAACTGAGGCAGAGAGAGGTTAAGTGGCTTGCCCAAGGTCACACAGCTGGTAAATGTTTGAGGCTGGTCTTGAAGTCAGGTCTTCCAGACTCCAGGTCTGGTGCTCTATCCACTGAAGTACCTACTTGTTGAGAGGGTAGAGTCTAATATAGGAATAAGACATAAATATAGATAACTATAATATGCAATATTATATAAGTACATCAGAGGATTGTGAAACAAGTGGTATGTGCAGTACAAGGGGAGAAGGTCATCATACAAATGGGAAGATCAGGAAAGAATTCTTGGAGGAGGTGGGCTTTAAAGCATAAAGAGGAATTCAACAGATGAAGAGGGGACAGAAGACATTCCAGAAATAAGGGAACAACTTTTCCTTCACAGCCTCCCACTTGACAACCACCTTAATACCCATACTAGGGACCTCCTTGGAAGAACATCTACTCCCCCTGCACCCTCCTCTATTCCCTCTAACCCCGTGGGTGTCTTCCGTTATTGTGCAGTTGTTTTTCAATCATGTCCAACTATTTGTGATCCCATTTAGGGTTTTCTTGGCAAAGATACTGGAGTGGTTTGCCATTTCCTTCTCCAGCTCATTTTACAGATGAGGAAACCAAGGCAAACAGGGTTAAGTGATTTGCCTAAGGTCACACACAGGAAAAGACATCTTCCTGACTTCAGGTCTGGCATGCTACCCACTGTGTCACCTGACTGGTGTCTACCTCTCTTGAAATACAATTAAAGGAAAGTATCAACCATGTTTTAAAATTACTTCTCCATACAACTCCTCCATAGCCCCTTCTTATCTAATGGGCTAAGTGCTGCTAGTATATTTATTCCTCATTTCCTTCACTGCTACCATCCTCCTCTACTTCTAAAACCTTGAACCATGGTGAGAACAGCTCTGCTACTGTTCCTGGATGGGGTGTGTCAATCTACTGATTTATGGTCCCATCCTTGTAATTAAATTATCCCTCCTTAGCTATTATTCTCTTGTGTGTGTTATTCTGCCATTAGAATGTTAAGTTCCTTGAGATGAGGGATCATTTTTATTTTTGAATTTGCATCTCTAGTACTTGATATGTAGTATAAGATTTAAGAATTTTGTGTTGTCTATGTGACTGAGAAGAAAGTAGCATAGTTTGTCCAAAGTCAAGGAAGGGCAGTAACAAGAGATGAGCCTAGTAAGGCAGGATGGTGGTAAATTGTGAAGGACCTTAAATATCCCACAAGGTAAATAGTCAGTAAGCATTTATTAAGCACTGGGGATATAAATATGAGAAAGAAAGACAGCCCCTGCTGCCATCAAGGAGCTTACAGTCTAATGAAAGAAGACAACATATAAAAAGAAGCTAAAAAGTGGGGATATCTAATGCAGGGGCATGATGGAGAAGACAGAAAAGTCTGGAGTAGTGCAACTAGATGGGAAGTCAGAAATTTGAATTTTACTTGGCATCACAGAGCCTTGCCAATTTTTAAATAGATGGGTAATAGGACTTTATTAATAGAGTCTGAACATATGATTTCACTATAAAGGAACAGGAAATTTGTAATTCTGTATCTTTTCTGAAACTTCTAGTCTTAGAGAGTTATTTAGGGCACTGAAAGGCTACGTAATTTGCCCAAGGTCAGATAATCAGCATATAAGAAGCAGGACTTGAACCCAGATCTTCCTGGCTTTAAGGCCAGCCCTCTATGATATCATACTGTATCTCATGTCTACCCATGACAAGGGAATGATCATGCATGCAATACTCTCCTCACAATGTTACTGAGAAACCCAAATGGGATAATGCCTGTAAGCGTACATTGCAATCAGAATGTGATATACCCATGTGGGGGTATTTTTATTATTAGGGCACTTGACTAAATGGGGTTTCATTGAGCTGAGACCCTTTCTTGTCATAAATACTTTGGGTATGCCAGACTATCGAAAAGAAAATAAAAACAGAAAATTCAAAGGCTAAAACCTAAAGGCTGAAAGAGATCATCATACAGGCGTACATATAGTATATTTACTCTATAGAGTGTATGATTTGAGTGTTGTGCTTCCTTAGAGAGTAAATCTGGGGCAAGAGAGGAATGTTGGAGGTTTTTGCAGAATGCTTAACATATCATGGAAGATTCAGCATTACTAAGCAAGATGCAGAAAGCAAATGTAAAGAAAATAATAACCCACAGTTTTCAAGTACTTTGCAATTTACAAAAGCCTACCCACACAAGAAACCTAAGAAGTCATCAGCACAAAGGGAAATGAGGAATCTGAAGATCGAAGTGGCAAAGAAATTTGCCCAAATTTTCCCACACAGCTACCTAAATGACAGGTGGAAACTGAATCCAGGCCTCCTGACTTATATGATCACAGGAATTTAAAGCTTGAAGGGAACTCAGCGACTTCCTCATTTCATAGATGAGGAAACTGAGGCTAAGAATAGGTGAGCTCCAGATGTGACATCAACATAGGCGTGGGTTTGAAAAAGTGCTTTTTGCACTTACCAGCTGAGTGGTATTGCCCCAAGTCTTTAAACCTTTCTGAGGCTTAGTTTCCTCATTTGTAAAACTGGAATAGCCGTAACTATAGCACCTACCTCACAGGGACACACTTCAAGGATAAAATAGGATGTTAAGTACTCTGCAAACCTTCAAACTATATACTTGTCTGCCATTATGAAGTAGTCAAGTTGGGGTCTGGAACCCAGGTCCTGTTCATGGCACTACAGCACACTGCCCCCAGCTGAAGTCTTATTTTTATGAAGCCGCATAGCATCAGAAGCAGCTGATGGTATAGTAGATAGAGTGCTAGGCCTGGAATCAGGAAGACCTGAATTTAAATCCAGACACTTGCTAGCTGTGTGACCCTGGCCAAGTCACTTAAGCTCTGATTGTCTGACAAAAAAGGATCCACCAGAGAAGGAAATGGCCACTTCAGTATCTTTGCCAAGAAAACCCTATGGACAGTGTGGTTCCCATGAACCACATGAAGGTCATGAAGATTTGGACATAGTTGAACAACAACAACAAAGCATAGCACAAAGAAGATGTTAGTGTTCAGTCATGTCTGGCTCTTTGTGACCCTTTTTGGGGGTGACCTTGGCAAAGACAGTGGAGTGGTTTGCATTTACAGATGAGGAAACTGAGAAAAACAGGATTCAGTGTCTTACTCAGGGTCAGTGACTGAGGCTGGATTTGAACTCAGCTCTTTCTGACTCCAGATTCAGTGCTCTATCTACTGAACCACTTAGCTGTCCAGCCTGTAGAGTAGAATTCTGTAATTGCCACCATGGGTTCAAAGCCTGCCTTCACTATTTATAAACTATGTGTCTGGAAGCGAGGTATTAAAGCTCTCTGAGCTACAATTTCCCCATCTATAGAACAAAGATAATAATCTCAGTAGTACCTACCTCCCAGGGTTTTTATCAGGGCTCATGTGGCATGATGTATATATTTTGTAAGTCTTAAAAGTGCTATATTTAAATACGTAGTGTCAGTTATTATTATACTGCAAAGTTAAAAAAAGGTTAACTGAGTTTTGCAACATTAAATTAATGATAATTTGGACATAACCTACAGGTAAAGAAAGAAATACTCCTTAATTGATGCTGGTCACAAAAGCCTTTGAGCATCTCTATTTACTGTCTATAGATAATGCATAATAATAATATCCTCACAGCATACAGGATGAGAGGTACAGTACAATACACTAAATGACTTATCAGAACACTAGCAGCAATTTAGCCAACCTTCTTTGCTCCTAACCACCAGGAGGGCTAACAATTTTCTTGGCATTTATTAGTAGGAGTAGAATAGTGATGCTTAACCATTCATGACTAAATCATATTAATTTAAAAGAAAAATGTATTTCTGAGCCTCTTGTTAATCTCTCTGCAAAGCATCTAAATACTTGTCCTTGGCAATTCAACAGAATTTCTCCACTGACTTGGGTGTTGGCACCTTTATTTTTTCAAATGGAAAGAAGAGGGAAAAGGACTGGGGAGAGATCGCCAGCAGAAACGGGAGTTTGGAATCCAGCCTTTGGGTACAACATAGCCTTTATGTTGGTTTTGAACTTCACATACATTAAAACTGCATCATCTATCAATCTTACAGTTACATGTCACTTATGAAAATCTACTGAGTATTGTTTTCATCTTGCCTTACAACAAGCTGCAAAGCCTCATGAATACTGAATAGCGCTGTAAATACTGCACATCTTTTATTTTTTAAAGGTCTAGACAGTTTGGAATGGCAGGATTTCTTTGTTGAAAGCTGCATCTCCAGGAACACGGATTCCTGGCTTTCTTCTCCATTTTCTATTTTAGGGAGGAAAGAGGACAACATCACCTTGCTTCATTAGCAAACCTACAATGGCTGTGCATCGGCTGCCACTCGCTACATTTGAACTCTGTTGGTGTAAGTCATTAATCCAGGCCTGGGTTGGTTCAAGAGTGGTATTATTATTCAAATTCCATCTCACACAAAAAACAACTGGCTCAGGAAACACGTATAGCTGTTTTACCTGCTTTCCTGGAGGTCTACCCTCCACCTCTGTCAGTAAATGAAAAATATAAAGCATGCTTTGCCCAGGGCCTCATAGAGTAATTGTTCTTTCAAGTTTTCATTGACCTCCCCCCACCCCCACCCTTAGGGGACACCCATGGAAGGCAGGACGCATTGTGTGGTTTTTAGTATCGTGATTTCATTTCAATAGGTCTTTTCTAAGTAAAAATTCAAATGTTGTTTCCCTTTTTACCTTATTAGGAATAGTCATCTCAAATTATGACTGTTAATAAGAATAACTGTTGTTATTCAGTCATTCTTCAGTCATGCTGATTCTTTGTGACCCCTTTTAGGGTTTTCTTGGCAAAGACACTGTAGTGGTTTGCCATTTCCTTCTCCAACTCATTTTACAGATGAGGAAACTGAGGCAAACAGGGTTAAGTAACTTGCCCAAGGTCACATAGCTGGTAAGTGTCTGAAACTGGATTTCAACTCAGGAAAATGAGTCTTCCTGATTCCAGGCCCAGCACTCTATCCACTCTGCCACCTGGCTGCCCCAAGAAGAAGAATAACTAACATTTATATAGTACTTGAAGGATTGCAAAGTGCTCTCTATATAGTATTGCCTTTGATCCTCCCAACAACCCAGTGAGGAAAGCACTATTGTTATCCCCATTTTAAAGATGAGCATACTGAGGCTTAAAGAGGTTAAGTAATTTGCCTAGGTTCACATGGCTAGTGAATGTCGAAGGCAGGATGTGAACTCGGATCTTCCCAGCTCCAAGTCCAGTACTCTCTCTACTACAACATACTATTTCTCTTTATGTAAGATAAATGTGGAGCCTGTGAACCCCAGTTAAAGATTAACAGAGTGTCAACTCTTTACTTTTATAAAGAAGGAAAATGAGAACCAGCAAGTTAATTGGCAGTTAGGTGCAGCAGTGGATAGAGGTGCTGGACTTGGAGTCCAAAAGACCTGAGTTTGAATTCTGCCTCAGATACTTCCTAGTATTGTGATCCTGAGCAAGTCACTTAACCTCTATTTGCCTCCGTGTCCTCATCTGTAAAATAGGGATGATAACAGCAACCTATCTTCCAAGATTGTTGTGATTATCAAGTGAGGTAATATTGGTAAAGTACTTTGAAAACCTTAAAATGTCATATAATGCTACATTATTATTATTGTTATTATTTATTGACTTCCCCAAGTGGTGGAGAGCTGGGACAAGAATCCAGGAATTCTGACTTGAACCCGAGGTTTCTATTGCTGTTTCCATTTCTCATCAGAAACCCACAGATCACCAGAGGTTAAAAGTTCAATGAGGTAAGTAACCTAAAGTTTGAATCACTTTACTATGAGAATCCCTTGATATTAACATTGACATTTTCTTGCTCAAATATTAGTACCTGATTTCAGCTAGTACAGAAATAACTTAAGAGCTTTCTCATTATGATTGAGTTCAGGGATCTCAATCCAAAAAAGAACAATTGTACCTCCTTTTTTTTTTAAAGTTGTAGACATAAATCCTCCCATATAAATGCATTGTCTAGAGATTGATAAAACCAGCTGATTAGAACATGGCAATAAGGCCAAGACCACATGTTTGTGTGTCCTTAGCCTCCCTTGGGTTCATGATCATAGACCATGTTCCTGACTTTGGCTGGAAACATGGAAGATTCTCATCATAAGTCAAGAAAGGTCATCCTATGAGAGAGTGCTGAGAAGTTATACAACATCATTTTTACTACGGAGGGAAAAAAAAAAGTTCAATTCAATACGCTATTGACCACAGGTCAGTGGCATTCTCTTTGGATCATAGAGTCAAGACATATTTTAGACGTGATTTCATGAATGCTTCTAGCTGCTTATTTTTAAATGAGAGGCAGTGTAGCATAGTGGGGGGAAAACATTGGAAAGGGATCTAGTGGACTTGGGTTTGAGCCCCAACTTTGGTACTAACTAGGTGTCAATTCCCTCCCCAGGCCTCAGTTTCCTTCTCTTTATGAGAATGACTAATACTGGAGGATCTCCCAGATCCTTTCTCACTCTGACTTTCCATTTCTCTATGACTATTTTCTTGCTGTATATTTTAAGGTGATTGGATTAGCATGTGGCGTCATTTATTTCAGTCCATCCTAATGATCCCCAGCCAATCCTTCTCTATGTCTGAAGAGAACTAGGGGGGGAAATGACATTCATTGCCACCATGCAGTGTTGCATTAAAATTTTGTGAGCATTTTGGTTTTCATGAATTTTGAGAAGGCATCTCTGGGCTCAAACCACTGCTATTCGTCCTGACAAAGTGACTCTAGTGATAGATTAAGTGCCACCATTTCAACATCCTAATACCTTGCAGGTACAGGAACAGAATCTTCAGGATCTGCTCTTTATATTTATTTATTTATTATTTTGGGGGCTGTATTCATGAAGGCAACAATGAGATATGAAGCAACTTGTATTATAGAAAGGTGGGTACTTTAAGGTTACCTATATTCAAGTGAGCCACAATATTAGAGATTTCCACGGCATGCATATGTTCATGACAGCCATACATTTCCAACTTAATACTTCCTCCCACGATAGCTCTACCCATTCCCCTCAAGTGTCTCTCTCTCTCTCTCTCTCAGAAACCTTCCATCTGAATAAAATTACTATCAAAAGCACATTCCCCACCCCACCCCCATCCCTTCAGCATTTCCTGTCCTCTCACCTTAAAAAACAGCTTTGAGAACTTTTCAACCAAAGGCAGCCATGTGGAGCCTGAGCTGTTTCAGATTTACACAGGCCCTCTGCTAACATCCTGTCGGGTGCTAAAATCCCTCAGCTGTTCTGCTAAGACCACCCGGCTCGCTCTGAACCACATCTGACAAAATGATACTGTTCGCTTCCAGAACCCATCACACAGTTATTCTTGGATAAAAGGTAAAGCAAATCGTAGCCAACTGCTCACTGCTGCAGAAACAAAGACCATCTAGCCATTTATCAAACTTTGAGACAACCAGTTTGCTTTAAGCTCAGCTACCTCTCCCATTATGCCTTTAAACGATAACACGATATTATATCAGAAATGACAAATGGAACTAGGGCCCTAACCTATACCCAATCAATACCTGCTCAGAAATAAGAACCATCTTTAAAGTATTGACAAAGGGACCAGAGATTCTTACGAAACTGCAATTTTTTTAGTTGTTTGGGGCGGACAGCGCCAACGCTCAGTGGATAACTTTTTTTTTTTCCTCACAGAAAACAGCCTAGCCCCAAGATGTGTTGCTATTGTCAAACCATTATCACAACTGCCCTGTATCTATCATTTATTGGATGCTAAGAGGACAAGGCCACGGAAATTGATTAGGTAGGCTCCTTCTGCAGCTTAAAAATCATTTAAGCATCATACAAAAGCAGAGCCCATAGAGCCACAAGGTGCAGTGGGAAATGGAGATGGTATAATTAGGACCGTTCTGCCCTAGGGACTTCTCTTAGACTGGCCCAAAATGTTTTTTTTTAAAAACCCTAGTGGCACCCCCCTCCCCCAACAGGAGGGGACAGATTTCTCTGTTTAGATTGCAAAGAAGTGAACCTTCCCCAAGTGATTGATGAGGGAAGAATGTTAATGTGGTAGCTGCCTCCCTCCTCCATCTTGTTGTTTTAGGTGGACCCTGGCCAGAAATGACTTGGGAGTGATATGAAAGACCCTCTGGAGAAAACGAGCTGGTCACAAAGGAAGTTGACAGTGAGACAAGGTCAGAGGGAGGGAAAGAATTACCTGATGGCAGGCAAAAGAAACCATCTAGAGTGAAGATGGATACTGTTA
Organism: Vombatus ursinus; assembly: GCF_900497805.2. Lineage (NCBI taxonomy): Eukaryota > Metazoa > Chordata > Mammalia > Diprotodontia > Vombatidae > Vombatus > Vombatus ursinus. The sequence goes on from NW_020940358.1 coordinate 20,383,984, forward strand.
TGTGTGCTTTGACATCCTGCCCCCAAAAGAAGGATGGCAGAAAAGGTCATCAGTGAGCCTTTGGTGAGGGTAAAAAGGAACCAGGTTTCTTCTTCAGAGCTGATTAAACTAGTCTCTATTTGGAGGCAAGAGGGGTGGGAAAAAGAAAGAAAAAGTCCACAGGACATAAAGAGAGGTGGTAGAGAGAAGTCAAAAGGATTATCTTTTAGCTCAGGGGAAGGGATTCCAACAAATAGGATAGTTGCATTAGGGAAATAAGCTATCAAAATGGCCTAGGAAGATCTGACCAAGCTGCAGGATATTGGGGATAACCTTCAGAATTCTGTGACCACAAAGGCCACAGTGCCATTCATTTGGGACCAGCTCCTACTCCAAAGATGAAAAACTGTTTAAAAAAATCAAATTAAAGAGACAATAAATGTTATGAATTCTCTCTGAAATTACTATCCACTAGGAACATTAAAACAAATAGTACCTTATGTTGCACAGAGACGCAACACAGATATGTGCACATGCATGTGTGTATGTATATATGATATACACATATATGTGTGTTTATCAACATCTACATCTATCTTTTGTTGTTGCTCAGTTATTCAGTTGTGTCTGACTCTTCGTGTCCCTGTAAACCATGGAGTTTTCTTCGCAAGAATACTAGAGTGGTTTGCCATTTCTTTCTCCAGTGGATTAAGGCAAATAAAGTTTTAGTGACTTGCCCAAGGTCGAGGCTGGATTTGAATTCAGGCCTTCCTGACTCAAGGCCCAGAGCTCTAGCCACTGAGCCACCTAGCTGCTTCCTCTCTCTCTCCTATTCTCACTTACATATATGACTTCCTATTCTACAAAGGGCAACTAAATCTCTGTACCTGGAGTAGAAAAATGTCAGAATTCATTGAAGGAAAAAGAAATAAGAATGGGTGATAGTATAACCCGCGAGTCCTTAACAACTGCTGTTTGGCGATGATGTGCTTATTTTTCCTAAGTTACATTGTTTAGATTCACCAAGTAGTTCCAGAGATGTTTAGTGTAGGGGACGACTATGAAAAAAAGGCTTTCTCAGTTAGGATAACTGATCTTTAGAAATTAACACTTTTTCAAATCATCCAAAGGGATTTTCTTTACAATTCTCATGTCAACAAGACCCTAAGTTGAATTGGGGGAACAGAATCAATTAGATAGCACAGGAAGGTCAGCCTAGTGATTTCTGATAGATGCTTAGGTTCCACCAAATTATCCATCTTGTATACACATGACCCTGCTTCACAAAGAGAAGTATTTTTTTTTGGACAAGAATAATAACTCACTCTTCCCCACTCCAGGAAATTAGAATGTTAATGAGGCTTTAGCCACAGCAAGGAGAAACCAATACTTGCAGAGATCAAGCCAACAATGGGTTGGGCATTTGTTACCCACATGTAGCTATTTCAATTAGCTTACATATACTATCAGGGTAAGGGAACTTTATCAGAATGTGAAGCCATGAGTACATAGAGTCGGGGGGTGGGGAGCATGCAGGGTAGGAGTGGGAAAAGAAAGTTGTTCACACAAAGCCAATGGTCTTGTGTAACCCCCAAGGAAATTAATCATCTGCCACTCTGTGTACTCTTTGGCAACATCATGGCATCACTATGTGTGCCCTGCTCTGGCAAATGATCCTTTACTTTCCAATAATGCTGTGGTTGGGTTAATGTAAATATAGTAGGAGGGTATGGGGAGAGGCCAAAATTAATGTTGACTTAAAAATTGTTGGATACGTTAACTAGTGGGGAACCACCTTGACTGAAGAATGCAGAGGACTCAGCAAATTCATCGGAACTCCTGGACTCCCAAAGTCCTGTTTTTTAAATCAAGTTTTATTTCAAAGGGGACCCAAAGCACTGGGAAGACTGAGGTAAAACATTGTTAGTGCCTTCACTGAACCCACATTTTATTTTTTAAGTAGTTATCAACAGTGGTGGAAGTGAATGAGATCCGAGAACTCTGGAAGTTCCCCAGTCTTGATTCCGCCAAGCCTGGGGAAGGGTCCCTTTTCTCAGCCGTTAAGGAATCCAGCACACACTGTTCTCTGGGGTATCATAGAAAACTAAGCTTGAAATCCAGTGTCCACATATATTTTGCCAAATTCAAGAGGAAAAACAGTCTTCTTGTGATGAATATGAGCTTTCTAAAGTTCCATATAAGCTAAATAATAATGAGCAAGGAAGACACTATATAATTTAATTAAATACAAGCTAATAATGATCATTTAAAGCTCAACTTGATGTTCTTAAAACATTTTGCAAACATTAAAACTTTCTCCTCTGGGAGGAGGGGAAGAAAGAGGTCCTTACTGCTAAGAAGGATCAATTACTCTCAAGTTCAAATCAGTAGAGCACAGAGCTGGAAAGTAAAAGAAAACCCCAAGTCTCAGTCAATGATATCTTATGCTTAGAACCTACTCTGTGGCATTGTCTAAGTGTATATTCAAAATGTAACAAATCACAGAATACCCAATGGAATATGGAGCATTCGTGCTCCAATGTCACCAGCTGCAAAAGGAAGTAAGGTCTATCTGTCATGAGAAGCTCATTGTTCTTTTTTCTTACCATCTCTTTTCAACATCTCTGACTAATGACATTGAATTTCTCAGAGGACAGATGTCAGTCCCATAAGACAAGCAGCCCTATTGGCTACTACCTGTTCCTAAAGCTTTTTGTTTTACATGATGCCTAAGCTACCCCATTTTTAGGATCCTTTTCTCTAAGCTATTTGCCTGGTAGAGATGTCATTTCAACAAATTCAATTCCTATGATCATAGGATCTAAAGCTGGAAGGAATTTCAGAGGTTATCTAGTTCAGACCCCTCATTTTACAGAAATATAAACTGAGGTTCAGAGAATATAAGGGATTTGCCCATGGCCATACAGAAAGAAGCAGAACCAAGATTAGAACTGAAGTCTTCTGACCTCGGAATCTTCTTCAGACCGTCAAAACCATTAAATGTTCTATTGTATTATTAAGCAGTGGATTGATTCAGCAAATATCTATTACGCACCTACTTGTTCAAGGAACTGAAAGAAATTGAAAATTTAGATACAGTTCTTACCCTCATGGAGTTAATAATGTAATAATGCTAATACACACATACACACAAACATATATATATATACACACACACATAAACATATATACACACATATATATATGCATGTGTATATGTATGTGTGTTGTGTATAGTGCATGTTTATCTCGAGGTTTCTGTTGAAAACAGAAAATTATGTTTCCTAGACTAGACACCTGATCAAGAATAAACATTCTTATTTTGAATCAAGACGGGTTTTAGGATAATATGAGGGAGGGAGGTAGTATTTCTAGTTCTATTGAAGCAGTGATTTTGTGTTGATAATTTCTCCATATGCCCCTAGACTCTTTGCCATATTCGTGACATCTCTTTAAGAATGAAATGGTATTAGTTGTAAGAAAAGTCCAGACATTTGTGATCAATGTGACAAGATGTATTTTATCACATGATTAGGCCTCAGGAATTTTTTGTTGGTTCTTTGGGCATACTTTGTGATGGGGAGATGGTTTTGCATAAAGCTGTCTTCAAATACTTGCAGAGCCATCATGTGGAAGAGGGTGAACTTGTTATGTTTGGTCCTGGAGGGTGGAACTGGGACCAATGAGTTGGAAGTTATATGGAAGTAGATTTTGTGCTCAATAGAAGGAAAATAGAGTTGTCCAACACTAGAATGGGCTGTCTCAGGGAACAGGGATGGATGGACAGACAGCTAGATGGACAGACAGCTAGATAGACAGACAGAGAGACAGAAACATACATACATGTATAGTATTTATTACATGCTTACTATGTGAAATAATGAATTTCTCTCCACTGGTGGTCTTCAGAGGCTAGATGATTAACAAGGGATTAACTTTCTAGATAGGACTCATGCTTTGGGCAGAGGTTAGACTAGATAGGTTCCAAGGTCCCTTCTAATCCCAAGAATCTATGATCTTAAATTATAATAATTGTTGACACTTGTATGGCATTTTAAGGGGACAGCATTTTTTTATATATTAAAAGCCTGTGAAGGAGCTAAGTACAAGTATTGCTGTCCTGATTTTACAGATGAAGAAACTGAACAGCAGAGAGATTAAGTGACTTGTCTATAGTCATGTAGGTAGTGTTAGAAGTTGGATTTGAATTCAGTTCTTGACTGCAGATTTGACATTCTTACTACCCATCATGCTATTACATTGCTTAATTATCACAGTGGGGAAAACACAATCAATTTTAAAATTAGATGAAGTTGTATATGAAGTCTTTAATGCTACCCAGACCCTAAAATGTAATGCATCATGTTGTGGCAGAATGTTTGAGACCTTGGTTTCAAGTCCAGTACCCATCACTTATTAGCCATGTGACTTTAGTTAAGCCACATCATTTCTCTGACTACCAGTTCACTCACATGTAAAATGAGAGGACAATAATACTTGCACTAACTCCCAAATAGGGATATTGTGAGGAAAGTACCTTCCAAACCTTGAAGTCTTATAGAAATGAATTATTATTATTCTTGTTGCTCTTTCTCTTGAAGTGCTACCCAGAGATAAAAGGAGGAACATTCTATCACCAGCCACTGACATGATCCAAAACCTACCGTCTTTTATATTAGTATCTCTGGAACCCAGTGTAGTAATTCAGCACCGAAGAAATGAGAATGTCATGTGTACCTCACCAAGTTCTTTTCTGAGCTTAATAAAAATTCTATAGAACACAGGGCATATGTCTATGAGATGCAAGTACCTAAATTTGTATCATCCTTTTGGAAGGTGCTACGTGAAGTAGTTAGTCTGAACAATATGTGATACTGCAGTTGCTAAGGTAACTACATTTCTTTAGTGAACAACAGAGTAAGTAAGCATGTAAATAGACATTGGGGCTATGTAAATTGTAGTGAATCAGTTAGAGTTACCTTGACGATAAAGGAGCTGACATTTACTTGGGATTGGTTTTTGTTGTTTTTTTTTTTTTTGCTCAAAATATGCAAGTGGTTTTTTGTTTTGATTTTTGTATTGTTTTCCCTTTAATACTGATCTCAATATTTATAGGTTACTGGTATGAGAACCAATGCAACTTAATGGAAAACAACGCCCTATATATGAGAAAACATGGCAAAAAATGTCCAGTGAGACCTGGGAAGGAAAGTAGACGTGCATTTTCAAAACAATACAACAGTAAAGAGTTGGTCTGTCCATTAAGGGGAAGCATTGGAATGAATTAGAGCAATCACATTGTCTCTCTGTTACATACATATATGTATACATATGCCTATACTTACATGTACACTCACAGATGATGCTGAGAAACTGCTGCCACAACTGTTAGTCAATTTGGTGAAGTCAAAAATCAAGTCAGTAACCTGGATATTTTGTCAACACAATGTCAATCAAGTGGTATGACTGAATTTTTTAGTTGGATTAACTAGTTATTTTGTCACCATACAGAAACATACATAAAGATGTGCCTGCATATACGCATGTTTGTATATTCATGGATATGTGATAGAGAAATTGAGGATAGATTTGATATGTTCACTAATTATGTTAGAAATTATGAAGTGATAGCTATTAATATTTTTGATAAATATTTACTAACATTTACTGACATATCCACCAGCAGCATGTTTCCAACAGAGTGACATTTTGGGAAGAAAATCAAAAAATGTTTCATTATAAAATTCCTTCTGTAAGCTGAATGTAACTTTAATCTTGACTAGGCTTACAAAGTGTTAAATTTTTAAAGGCCATCTGTTTACCACTGACTAGGTTTGCTCGGAGTGGGGAGTGTAGGAAAACTCTTTTGAAGGCATGACTTCTACTCCTAATCCCCAATTACCTGGACCCCTTTTTCATTTTATCTTTATATTCCTACTTCCCCTTGGGCTGGTAGTATAAGAATTTTGTTCTGAATTCCAAGCCCCAATGAATTTTCAACTCTGTGATGAATATATCAGCAGTGAGTTGAAACTGCCTTAACAGTATGGTCCTCCTTCCCTTGGAAAAACAGTGCTTAAACCCTCAACCAGGAAACAACACTTGAATATTATCTGTCCTTTCCCTTACAACCTAAGTCTCTTTGAAGCATTTGCGCGCGTGCGCACACACACACACACACACACACACACTCACAGAGACAGAGAGGGACAGAGACAGAGACAGAGAGACAGAGAGAGAAATTAGTCTTGAATTGAAAGCACTGGAGAACATTTGAAGAAAGGGAGAAATGTTCAGAGAGTCGTTTCAAAAACTTTTACCCACAATTACTATGTAACTCAAGGTGAAACCCTTTCCTTTAGTAAATAGAGGGGAATGTCTCAAAAATTAATGAAGGTTACTGAAGGTAGCAGCAGTCTAGGATGTAGAGACTTGGATAATTCAGACACATTACTTCCATTTTAGAGTGTGGGAAAAAAAGTTGTAAATTATGCAAGAAAATAGGATAGGTGTTGGTACCAAGAAAGAGGATGTGCGATCAAAAGTTCATGTTGAGATCTTTTTTTAGAAAAGAGATGGTTTCATAGAGGCAGGGATCACGTATCAATTACCTATCTTCCCCCAGCCCTGAATATAGTACACTGAACATAGCAGATACTTGAACAAACATTAAATGAATTAATAAATTGGAACTCTTATTAGTAAGGGGACTTTATTATATAGAGACAGAAAAGAATAGGGAAAAAAGATTCTGGAATATGAGCTAGATATATTTTAAAAATTTTCGTTCTAGTTTTGCATCTTGTTCATATAGTTCATCTACCCCGCTGGGCAGGGTCATAATTAGCATTCTAAAGGAAATAATTATGGGATGTACCTCATATTAATGGTTAAGTCAAATTCAATGGTGGGAAGGAGAGGAGAGACAAATACTCTCAGACACCAGCCCATGTGAACATCGAATCTTATAAAAAGTGAAGCCCCTGAGTGAGGGTAAAAGGGGTAGCTCTCATCTGAGAATGTCATCATCTGGGGAAGGTGGGGGCACATCCAGTAGTGCAATGGCACTTCCTATTGTAATCAACTATTCTACCTCAGTTCTGTCAGGGGTCTCTAAATGTCAGCATCTTGGGGAAAAAAAAACACTAAGTCCCCTACCCTAGTTACAGCTATGTCAATAAGTGTTTTGCATCAAGTTTTTCAAGACTTAAGTGAGAGATCCTGGCGATTACCACTAGTTATCAGGTGCATTTCATTAGAATTCTCAGAAGTAAAAAAAGGCATAGAAATTGTTCGCCAAAATGAACCTCAAATGTAGCCTTTATCCCTTAATGCCTGGACTCTATGAAGGTTTGGTGAATATCAAAAGAAAGCAGAGAGTTCATAAAAGACAAAGTGACTTCTATTTTGCTGTATTTCTTCTGTAAAGTGATGTGGGTGACATAATGATTACTCTTTCTTGAACAGGGCCCCTACTATTCAATCAGGGGAGCAGCCAGTAGCAAGCACATGCTATGGGAAGGAGCATATGGTGACTTCAGACCTTCCAGTCTTCAGGAGGGGTCATGGCTGACAGGAGCCACCATTAAAAATGAATAGGGTTAGGGAGCCAGGAGAAAGATAAAAGAGTCAAGGGGAGGCAACACAGGGTTTGGCTCAGGACTTCTTTCCTTCCATACCCTCGAATGAGCTTTACAGAAATTGACAGCTAATTCAGGATACATCACCAACTATATTATCTCTCCATCTCTATGACAGGTTTAGTGAGCGGGATGCAAATGAACGCTTAGGCTGGTGCTGTGGGTTCTTAGTGTCACACGGAAACTTAGCGTGGCATCCCTGTCTGCTTGATCCACTAGGTGAGTTATGTAATGATGGAACACTTCTAGAAGGGGAACAGCAGGGTAGCAGAGAAATGGAAGGTAAAGGAGGTTAATTTATGGAAATTATCTAGGTCACATAACAAGTAGGACATGTCAAGCAGAGCTTTAAGAGAAGAGTGGTAATTTATTTAGAATCTGATTTTCAATAGATAGCCAATGACGGTTATCAGGATTCATGTAACTGTTTTGATCTCTTCATCTTAAAGTGAACTACAGCATCCTACATGGATAGGAGAATCCAGAGTGCTGCTAGTTAACTATGAAACATCATATCATTTACTTGTGTATTGGCTCTGGTAATGACGCTCTCTGTCTTAAAATCAGTTATGAATATAACAGGCATAGAGAAAAAAAATATGCCTGTGAATAGTTTAGTCCATTTGGCTTAGTACCTGGGAGGTAATTAGGCATTTTGCACTCATAGTAGCCAACAACTCCATGTAACAAATCCCACATGAAAAATGCATGGCCATGGAAGCAAGGACACAGTCTAGTCTCGATTGGTTTTTCATAATAGCAATGCTCCCTAGCAACCTCTAATTAAGAGGGCTTTGATAAACCAGCATGTTAGCTCCGTATGCTGGGGGACAGGCTGAACTGTGCTCGGTAATCTCTTCACCAAGGGTTTATGGTTCCTTTCCTCTGACATCAATCTGCTCAAAAATTCAAAACAACTCTTAAGGATCTGAGTAGAAAACCGTATCAGTTTTTTAAAAAAAAGAATGCTTCTTTCAGCTTTTTCTTGAGAGCTAAGAGTTAGCAAAGCAAGGATGTGGAGGAAGAGAAAGAAGGCATATTTGCACCACTGAGGAGTTAGAGTCAAGGAAAAATTCCTCAGTGGTGGACACATGCCACTGTTTCACATGGCCAGCAAGTATCTTTGTATTGTCAGGGAGCTGGAGAGAGAAGAGTAAATAGAGTCAGTGGCTGAATCTCTATGATGCCAACCATCTGGACTAAAGGTGAAAATTCTAATGGATACAACACGCAAGCATCAGACATTTGAACAATAAGATGTAGTCAAAAGAGGACTGAACTAGAACTCAAGAGGGCCAGGGTTTTCATCCTGGCCCCATCACTGACTTGCTGCATGTATTCAGGCAGGTCACTTAAATGTTCTTTGTCTCATCCTCCTCATCTGTAAAATGGACATAATAATTCTAGTTTCATCTATACTTTGTGATTGTAATACAAAGTTGACAGCACTTTTAAGTGGCACGGCACTTTGTAAAATGTTGAACATCCTAGAACAGTAGGATGGTAATGACTATTTTGATGACTGAATTTTTTAAATTTTATATAAATAGTGTTATGTAAGAGCTGCCTGGGAGCCAAAAAGGAAAGATTTAAAAGTCCAAGAAAATATTTTATATTTGAGCACCATTTGTTAAGCCACTGTAACTGTATTTAATTTTATCTTAAAGGAGAACAAATGTATGATCTTGGATAAAAAAGAACAGTAGTAAAGAAAAGGCAGAACAAAAAAGGACAACATGTATCCCTTAATGTACTTCTAAATGGATGCTATGTAATCTTCTATTATCTTTGGTCTTTCATAATGAGAACCATATGGCTGTTCTCCCACTGTTCCCCATTTTTCTTTACTCTCTCCCCTTCCTACTATCATCCAGTCTCTGTTTAGGAGAGAATTAGAATAAGGAGAAATTCAAGATATTTTGTGTTTGGCTAAGCCCTTAACCACTGACATGCCCCATAGACTTTCCAACATGCTCTGATATCATTTTGAGTCTACTAACTTTGGCACCAGAGCGGCAGAGTCCAAACTCAATGGGGTGACATGATTTGGCTCTACTTATTTTCAGATAAGTCATCTTGAAATGGTCATGAAACCGTTTCCACTTAATATGGAAAGTCTTATTCACTTAGTACCAAAATCACAAAAATTAGCAGCTTTATGAAATTTCTTCCCTAGCCCCAAGTGAAGAATCAGTCTCAGGAAGGAGTCTCTCACTAGGTTATTGCTATGTTAGAACATAAGCTCCTTAAATTGGTAATTTCTTACTATTCTCTGAACCTTCTCTGCCATGTTCCTCTCTGTCCTACATCCTTTCTTCTCTGGTAACTTTCACCCACAGAATTCCCATTGAATTCATGCAGCATGTAATCTCCTGAAGGGTAGGAATTCTCTTCTGTTTTGTCTTTCTGTTTCCAGGGCCTAGGCCAGTGCCTTGTGTGAAGCTGGCTTGGTGGATTGTATTGGATGGTCAGTACCACCAATGATAGTACTTAATGGTTTTCTCATTCATGAAATTTCATGAATTGTTAAAGGTTAGAAAAGATTCTAGAAATTAATAACTTCATTTTACAGATGAGGATATAAATCCAGAACATAAGTGACGCGTCCAAGATTCACAGAACAATTCTGGCCCTTGAGGCAATAATCAGAGAAGGTACCTTCAAATCCGTTTTCAAGACCAATTTGGTTGAAGTTGGGGAAGAGACCCTGGACGCTGTGCAAGTAGGCCTTGTTGAAGGAGACACCCTGGGACACAGACAAGTTTGGAGAAGACAGAAATCCCACAAAACTGGGACAATAAGAAGCAGCTGCTGGGGAAGAGAGAAATACTGGGCTAGGAGGGGAGGAGTTCACTTCAATCTGGTCACTGGAGGACTGTCTGGTAGGTTACTATTTTAACTCTATTCTTGCTAATTAGGTGCTAAGTAAACGCAATTGTTTCTAGCTATTCAAAGAGTACAAGTACTACCAGCACCCCAAGGTGCCCCATGGCACAACAGATAGACTTTGGACCTGGAGTTAGGGATACTTGTGTTCAAACATGACCTCAGACACTTACTAGCTGTGTGACCCTGGGTAAGTCACTTGATCACTATTTGTCTCAGTTTCCTCAACTGTAAAATGTGGTTAAAATAATTCCTACCTCCCAGCACTGTTATGAATCAAATGAAAAAATATTTGTAAAAGGCTTAGCACAGTATCTGGCACATAGTAAATGCTAGATAAATGCTAGCTTGTATTATTATTATTATTATTATTATTATTATTATTATTATTATTATTACTGTTATTGTTGTGACCCTCTAAATGTTGGCAAACCCCAAATGTTAGGGCAAAACCCCAGTTTCCCCATGCTATCTATGGCTGTGAAAATCACCCAGCTAGTTAGCCCCAGAGCTGGCACTCAAACTCGAGTCTCCTGACATCTAGTTCACTGCTCTTTCCAACATACCATTCAATTCAACTCAATTCAACAAGTATTTATCAAATGCCTACTATGTGCCAGGCTCTGGGCTATTACTAGGGATACCAAGACAAAAGTGAAAAGAGGGTCTTATCTTAAAGAACTTATACATATTAGAGACACATTAGGTACAGAGAGAAGTGAATATAAAATGTATACAAAATAAATGGGGAGGGGGAGGTTAGAAGTGCTCACAACTAGAGGAACAGGAAAGGCCTTGTGTGGAAAGCAGCATTTGAGCCTAGACTTAAAGGGAAGAGGTGAAGGTGAGAAGGAAAAGCCTTCCAGGCATGGAGGAACAATCCTCAACTGTTCAGAGGCTGGAGATGGAACCCTGACCACAGAGAGGCCAGTTTTCTTGGAAGGTAGAGTGAGGGTGAGGAATGTGAAATCAGTCTGTAAAGATGGGCTGGAAGCAGATTGTGAGAGGGCTTTCAATGCCCAGTGGAATTTACATTTATACTAGAGGCAATAAAGAGCCACCAAACCTACTTATGCAAGGAAGAGACAAGGCTGGACCCGTGCTTCAGGAATATCGATTTGGCAGCCATGTAGATCAGAGAAGGGACAGGCGGGAGGCAGGGGGGCCAATAAAGAGGCCACCACACTAGTTCGGATGAGAGATGATGAGGGATCAACTGAGTGCAGAGAAAAAGATGGATGGGAGAGATGCTGTGGAAAACTATGGAATGCTCCCCAAATTTGCCAGTGGCTCATGCTGTCTCACTTGTGCTGGTTTTCTCTCCCATAAACTAAAGGCAGTGTGATAATGAAAAAGAAAATTGATCTTAGACCCAAATGGCCTGGATTCAAGTCCCACCTTTAGACATTTTTAGACTGTATACCTCAGGGTGGGGGAAGGAAGAAGGAATAAGCATTTATTAAATGCCTACATGCTATGTGATAAGCACTCTACTAAGTCCCAGGCCTGAAGTCAAGAAGACTCATCTTCCTCAGTCCAAATCTGGTCTCAGATACTAGCTGTGGGACCCTGGGCAAATCACATAACCCTGTCTGCCTCAGTCTCCTCACCTGTAAAATAAGCTGGAGAAGGAAAGGGCAAACCACTTCAGTATCTTTAGCAAGAAAACCCCACGTGGGGTCAGGAAGAGTTGGACACAACTAAAAAGTGGCTGAACAAAAAAAGCGTTTTACAAATATTATCTTATTTGATCCTCACAACAACTCTGTGGAGTATGTGCTTTTATTATACCGCTTTTACAATCAAAGAAATTGAGGCAGACAGAGACCAAGTGACTTGTCCAAGGTCGCATAGCTAGTAAGTGTCTGAGGTCATATTTGAACTGAGATCTTCCTGACTCCTGGCCCAACATTCTGTTCACTGTGCCACCTAGCTATTTTAGCTTCTCAGAGGTTCTAGTTCCTCATCTATACAATGGGGATAATATTTGCCCTACCAGTCTCACAAAGTTATCATGAGGAAACTGATGTGAAAAATCTTTAAAAAGCTATATAAATATAAGCTGTTATTACTAACAGTACTATAAACTCCCAGAGGAACCATGGCTGACATCTGTCGGTGTCTTGTTCAGAGCTCAGCATAGTTCCTATGTATACCATAGATGGTCAGCAAAGACGTATTAAATTGAATAAAAGGGTAGGGACTGGTATTAATTTAATTTAATTTTAATTTCATTTTGCATCTCCCCATAATATTTTGCCCATTCTGTGGCCACAGTATGCATATGTAGATATACAATTGATTGTCTAGAATTTGTTAAAAAAAAAAAAACAAACTTCAAACATCGCAAATCTTCAGAAATATCTGTTCCTAAACATAACAAGCATTCTTTTTGGAAAGATGTGAGGAAAATTTGTCAAGCAGGGGAGGAAATCAAGGTGAAAATACTCAGAAAGTATTTATTAATTGCCTAAACCACTCTAATAGATGCTGGCCAAAGAGAAACACCTAGAACAGCTCTTGGGACTAGCATTTGCATTCATTCAGGCTCATCTACAAAGCTAAACCAATTTGATCAATCTTTTCATTCGAATTTAAGACCTAGAAACAATGAGACTTTTTTCCCTCTTTCGAAAAATTAGAGTTACAGTATGTGAGTATTGGAAAAGGGCCTTTTAACACAGAATGTTTGAACAGAAATAACCTTAGTGACCATCTACTCCAAATCCCCCACTCATCAAATGAGGAAACGGAGATATGGAAAACTAGACAGTCTGTCCAAGCCTCAAAGTGACGCAATAACAGAGCTGAGATTAGGGCTACCAAGTCCAAGTTCAGAGTTTTTTTCCACTGTACCAGAGGGCCAAAGGACTCAAAGGAGTCTCTTGTCATAGATGACATAAGTGATAGGTGAGGAGACGATGACAGATAAAACAAATGGTCAAATACATTGACCACCCTTCTTAATACTCAGTATCCTCATCTGTAAAATGAGGTGTTTAGACTAACTGATCTCCAGTTCTACTATCCTATCAATTCTACTATCCTTTGATATACTTACGATAACTGCTCATTCTTTTTTGAGAGGAGGATGGTTAATTTTTATTTTCTCTTGTTAGGTGGCATGAAACAGGATGACATATTAGTTTAACTTTCTATCTTTTTCTTTTCATTGCAATTTTCATTTCAGAAAAAAAATCTTTTTCATATTAATGGTCTATATCATTTGTAGTAAAAATACCTTTCTCCCTTTGTAAAAATAATAACAATAATAATGATGGTAATAAAAATGTGCAGACTTTCTTATCCACACCAAAATCTATCAAAGGATAGATGAGGAAATAGACATTTTAGATGTCATGTTTTAGCCTCAGAAAATTATTACCTTTTAAAATTCTATAAGAAACATATAGTTCATGCATATAGTTCAAAATCAATTAATTTAAAGTAATAATTTGTATCAACATCCTAACAAAAATTTTAAAGGGTATTAAGCACCCTGTTTTATAAACATAACACTTAATTTAGAAAAAAAACATTTAGAAGGTAATGCATTTAGGATAAGTGCACAACACATGAAAATAATAAATGAAATTTTCCCAGTTTAGAAAATGAATGTAATTAATTAACATTTAAATTACATTTTTAATTGCAATCATGCCCTCCCAGGGGACTCATAAGGGACCATAATTGCAATTAAAAGCATGTGGATTAGATAATAAAACAATGCACACTGTCTGAAATGTGCGATTTAAAATGGAAAGCAGACATTGTTATCGGCACATCTAACTTAATTGTAGCCATAAAGCAAATGTGCTGTACAAAATAAAATTCACATACGGGAACATTTAATTCTTGAATCTCTTAAAGGGGACACGCTTGAGAGCACATTTTATGACAGGTTCTGTTTGAAACAGCCCTTTAAGGCTTTAGAATTCAGGGTTGTGGCTTTAATGTTTTCACATTAATAAAAGCAGAGCTGAATGTCCCTATTAAAATACACGGATACATTTAAGTAAGAGATGAAGCCCAATGTCTAAATTTAAGTGGTAGTGCATAATTATATCAGGTGGATGGTTTATCTTGCTTGTATTTTGAAACAGATTTTATTGCCCTCTGAACTTCCTTTAAAAAAAAATTAGATCCTTGGTAAAGGTGTTAGGCTTGGGGTGGGGGTAGAGGGGAATGTTGCATATGGACAGAGGACAGCCAAAGAAACACGTGTCCACCAACCAGCAGCATTTACATTAGTGCTCAGTTAGGTCCCAGCCAAAGCAGGAATGAGACTGGACTCCAATCAGAAATATGCCATTCCCCTGTTGGCTGGTGCTACACCACCAATTTTTGATAAATATCAAGGGTTTCAGCCTTTAGTGCCATTAATCCCTCATTTTTCACCAACTCCCACTTTATCACAATATAAAAAGAAGAAATGGTACATGTCAGATGATGAGAAGATCTGCAAACTTCTGAAGATGGAAAGAAGATTAAATGATCCTCTGTGCCACTGCTGGCCGGCCGGTAAAATGACTAATTCTATAGGACTGGCAACCTTTAAAACGATACCCCAATAATAATCAGGTATCCTACTTGGGCTACATATGGAAGGGGGTGGGAAACATTAACTGTGTAAAAAAAAAAAACCAGTCAACAACCTTTCAGGAATCATATTACAGTGGGTAGATGCTGCTCTCCAGAAGAGATGTCGATTTCTCATGAGCTTACTTGTGGATTTGCATATATCCTGGATGTTATTATGAAATTAAAGTGAACATAAATCTATTCTTATAGGCATTCACGAGGTAGTGCTGGGGGAGGCGAGCAGAGGGCAATAGGAACAACAAGAAATTTGAAAAATAAAACTCACTATGATGGAATATGAGAGAATTTCTTCTCAATCAAGCAGCATGGCACTGGTTTTGGAGTCAGAAGGCCTGCAAATTCTGGCTCTGCCAGTATCTGTATGGACTTAAGCAAGTTCTTTGACCCTTCTGTACCCCAGTTTCTTTCTCTTTAAAATGAGGAGGTTAGACTAGATGAGCTTTAAGGTCTCTTCTAGACCTAAACCTATGCTCCTTGGACTTTATGAATGAACTCTCAGCTATTTGGGGAACTCCAGAATTAAAATTTCTGATTTATGCCACAATTTTTGTGAGAAAGGAATGAAAATGTTAAAGTTCTTTCATGTTCCTAAATTTATTTTCACACTTGCACATGCATGTAAATATGAATCTGTGTATATGTGTATATGTAAAGGAGGCAGCTAGGTGGCTCAGTGGATAGAGCACTGGGCTTAGAGTCAGGAAGACCTCAGTTTAAATCTGTCCTCAGACACTGACTAGCTGTGTGAGCCTGGGCAAGTCATTTAACTTTGGTTTCCCTTAATCCACTGGAGAAGGAAATGGCAAACCACTCCGGTATCTGCCAAGAAAACCCATGGACAGTATTGATGTGCTGTGGTCCATGGGGTCACAAAGAGTTGGATATGACCAAATAACATACATGTACCTCATGTATGTTATTTGTATATATACCTCACACACACACATACGTATATATGTACATATATGTATATGTGTGTATGTGTATATATACATACACACATATACATACACACATACATATATATATGTGTATATATATATATATATACAAAAATACATTTCTCAAAGACTCCAATGGTTGAGAAAATCATTTTGGAAGTTGCCTCTAAGAATGTAGCTTACAGTACATCCATGCCTACCCATCCTATATTCTTTCCTAATCCTGTCCACATCCTCCTGTAAGTTGGCCAGAGAGGGTCTGCCCAACATGCCAGAGGACTCCATCGCTTTCTCCAACTATCACACAGGTACTAACGGAGCAATCTGGCTATCCTCTTGTCATATCTTGACATTGCAATGGAGTCAGTCCATTTTCTCTTCCTAAAATACAATTCTCGACATCATCTCATACTCCTGCTCTTCTCTGAGGTTTCACATCAAGAGTACAGTGGCTATTCTCAATTAAGCAGAATATGTCACTAACTTCCATTGTCCAACCATTATAAGTTCTTTGGGGATAGAGATGTGGAGAGCGTCCCTCCCATTGACTTGAGCACATACCAGTTAAATACAAACACCTGCTCTATTCCGATGAATCCAAGCAAAATGATTCTGAACGCAACGTCTTGTTAAAGCAGCCGGGCTTCTGACCCAGGCTGACGTGATCACTTGGTCCATGTTCCTGGGCAGACAGACCCGAATGATCAGTCTGATGGAAAGCTATGGTCAGAACAGTCCTGGAAGTCACTCTTCATTTATTCATGGAGATCAGCAGTCACTTACAAATTCACCTTTATCTTCATCAAGCTTCAGAGTACAGTTCCTAGTTTGGGTTAATGCAGTTTGGGCCCAGAACCCAGTGGGATTCATTCACCAATATATGAGAGCAACTCTTATTTGTTATTTCATATTTTCACACATTTCCAGTTCTTAAGATGCAAAAATAGGCCTCCGGTTGTCTGTTGTGTCTCCTCACGACCCTGGTCTTCTTCAAGTTATAACAGCGCATTGTGTACAAACATCTATTCTCAGAACGTGACATTTGTTCGCCTCATACATACACATTCTCTTCCAACCTGGCATATATTTATTTCTATATTAAACTAAAGTAAAATAAATGTTCCTTGGGAAATTGTTCAAGGATGTCACAATACCACTGGAGATAATAACTACATTAATAGCTAATATGTATATGGCAATTTTAAGATTTGCCAAGAATTTTACAAATATCATCTCATTTTATCATCACAACAACATGGGGAGGTAGTTGCGATTATTACCCCCATTTTATAGATGAGGAAACTGAGGCAAATACAGGGTAAGTGACTTGCATAGGGTCACATGGCTCTTCCTGACTCCAGGTCCAGAGTTCTATCCACTGGGCCACCTAGATGCTTCAGATAACCGGAGGTGTCTGGGGGTGATACAAAACCTGGACTTGTTTATGGAATAAATTATCGAAGGGCGAAGAAGCATGTACAAGAGGGAAAAGAGCTGGATTTGGTGTCAAGATACCTGGACTCTAGTCCTGCCTTTCACTACATAACTACATTTTTGGCAACTCAGTTCCCCTCTCTGAGCCTCAGTTTCTCTCTCTTTTTTTCTTTTTTGGCTAGGCAATGGGGTTAAGTGACTTGCCCAGGGTCACACAGCTAATGAGCGTCAAGTGTCCGTGTTCGGATTTGAACTCAGAACCTGCTGACTCTAGGGCTGGTGCTCTATTCACTGTGCCACCTAGCTGCCTCTAGCCTCAGTTTCTCCATCTGAACAACGTAGGGGTTGGAATGTTTGAACTCTAAGGTCCTTCCCCGTTCTGACACCCTCTTCCTCCTCTTCCTATAACTGTCTATAACCAGTCCTTTGCAAGTCTAGGGTTTCTTTGTTGTAGACATATACCAAATGTCTCCTAATAATTGATAGGGTGCTATATTAACCTTCCTTAGATTTAGAAACTATGGAAGCATTGAACACAAGCAAAATATATGCTGTCAGAATATTTTCTACTTCTCCAGACCAAAATGAAGGACCCCAAATGGTGTGAGGCCCATTTATAGAAAAAGCATATGTGAATGTGTGGATGTGCATACTCACATATGGGCATATACCAGGTGTGTGCACCCATGCCCAAGAGTGCATGCCTGATGCTATTCAGGGATGGGATTAATGACTCCCTAATTAAGTTTCAAATTGAACTATCAGGCAAGTTGACTTCTAAACTATTTCGCTGGCCCAGTGAAATGAATTCGAGACACAAAGCACTTCTTAACTAGGCAGCCTTAACTCTTGCTGAAACCATTAGTTGCCCAATTGGGCAAAACGTTGTTTTAATTGCATGCCAGAAGCTTTGCTCTCCTGCCCCAGGCAAACGGTTAACCACATTAGGACAACACTGACATATTAAAAGTTGGTAGGCAACGAAGAAGACAATAACCACTGAGCTTACAGCATAAAATGGATCTGGAAAGAATTTAATCAATTAATGACCCACATGGCAATAGTTCATATTTCTTTAAGAGCTCTCTAGCTCACAAATGTCTTTCCTTACAAGAGTTCTCTGAGAAAAAACAAGGAAAGTACCATTATCCCCATTTTATAGATGAGAAACTGAGGCTCAGAGAGGTTAAGTAACTCGTCCAATCAAATGACTTCTAAGTTTTGTTAGTTTCAAGGCTGCCTAGAATTCTCTCCCTTTCCCTGAAGTACAGTAATAATAATAATCAATATTATTATGTTAATTAAATTAATATAACAATTAATAATGCATAATTCTTATAATAATAAATAATACTTATCTACTCAAAGGGGAAAAATTTGCCTAAACCAACCTTCCCCTCCCTTATCCCACCAAAGCGTAAAAGATGTATGTATGTTGCTCTGTGACTTAAGACAAAATAACATGACACACTTGAGCGAATGTGTGACGTTTTCAAATCTAAACCAGCCCTCTGCACACATGCGGTTTCATGTTTCTGCTACTGAGAAGGCCTATGTAGTGAGTTCTCCACAGGAGGCATTTTAGTGCCATGCAGGTATTAGAAAATGCAGACATCTTACAATCAGCATGAAAATCATGAGATGAACAGGCTGGAGTCTGTGTAGGAACCACATACCAACAAGCCACTGCAGAGTTTTCTTTGCTAAGGAGGTTTCTATGTACAGAAATCATAGGCCAAGAGACGACAGGAGGGGTGAGGGAAGGGAAAAAGAAGCCCCTTATGACACAAAACTGAAGTCCTTACACTCATGAACATAAAGAGTGACAGGAATAATAAACTTGGAGTCCCTCTCCCCCAAGATAAAATTTCACAGAAATAAAACTACACACATCCTAACATTATCATGGGCCAAGTTTCAGACAAGATTACATTGGGACCCAAGACAAGAACCTATGTTGCAGAGGCTCAGTTTTCACACCTGTAAAATAAGGCTGACATTGCCTACCTCAATGGGACTGTGGTGAGAAAGGGGTTTTTTGCAAACCGTAACTCTTTCGATCACTTTCTGAGCTGTTATTATTTTCATTAGACATCTGAGTAATTTGAGTAAGACAGAAATGCCAATTAGTCACTCCGAGAGTTCCTTTGGTAGGACTTTTCAAGTTCATCCCTGGCTACATTCATTAGAGGGAATAATTCTGCTCTGTGACCCTAGGCAAGTCACTCCCTTTCTCTGGGCCTCCGTATCCTCCCCTGGAAAGTGAGAGGCCGGACTAGATGTCCTTCAAGGTCTCTTCCAGCTCTAACATCCTGTGCAGGGTTGTTCATTTTTGACAGCCAAAGTAATGGTAATAATTCCAGAAGTAGACTACCCTGATCTTGAAATTGCATGGTAATGTCATAGAACTCTGAAGAGCTGGACGTTTGTTTGACCGTTAGATCTAAGTGATAATTTTCCTCAATTAAATCTATGTCTTGAATCTCTCTTCACGTATAAAACATATAAAACCCTCTTCCCACCTCTTCCTTTCTTTACATAAGAATGCCATAATGAAGAACAGAAGAGAGATTTGCTCTTAGGAACTCACCCAACACTTTGTTGTGTAATTCTTGGATGCACTTCTCAGGTAATAATAGAGTGTCAAGTTCTCTCTTGGTTTCTTATCCCCCTACTAATCTGCAAATTCCATGACTGCAAGGACCAGGCCTTATTTAAACTTTGTACCTTGCCCAGTACAGAGCTTTGCATAAAGTAGCATCCTGATAACTATTCACTGATGCAATTAGGTAGAGGAATTCAGGCCACACATGAAGACATGGTGGAACCACGGAAGGTACCAGGAGGAAAAACAATCAAACCACAGAATTTTGGGGTTGGAAGGGATCTTATACAGGTTATCAAGTGCCTGTGACCCAAGGCAGTAATCACCTCCACTTTTCTCTAGGCATCTGACTTCTGACTCATCTCCTCAGTAATGGGAACACATTCTGTCTTAGGAAAAGCAAAGCAAAACAAAACAAAACAACAAAACAGGGGGCAACCAGGTGGCACAGTGGATAGAGCACCAGCTCTGGAGTCAGGAGGACCTGAGTTCAAATCCCACCTCAGACACATAACACTCATTAGCTGTGAGACTCTGAGCAAGTCACTTAACCCCAATTGCCTCACAAAAAAAAGGGAACAAACAAAAAAAAACAACAACCAGAAATCTTTCGCCTAAGGGGCTTTATTTGCCAAATAGCCACATTAGGAATCATTTCTAAGTGAGGAATTGTTTTCAGCTTTGAAATCAGCTGAAGTTCTCAGGAGCTAGCAGATAAAACATATCATAAAATTCAATTTAATTGATCAAATATTTATTAAGGCTGGTTGTTTGCTGAACACTGTAGCAGGTACTGGGAGATAAAGAATTTAAATGAAAACAAGGGCCCTGCCCTCAAAGAACTTGCAACCTAATGGGAGATAGGACATACATACAAACAACTAAATATAAGATAATATATCATAAGTGCATAATAAAGTTGCAAGCAAAGTGCTGAAAGAGATAAAAGAAGAAAGATAATTATCAACTGGGGAGATCAGAGGAGGCTTTCTGGTAGGTGTAACATTCAAGTTGGGCTTTTACAGGATAAACAGAGTTTTTCACCAGGCATAAGGGAAACATTCCCCCAGAAAACCATTTCCAGGCTACTCATCTCCATCCTTCTTTCTAGCTCTTACCACACTTCTAGAGTAGCCTGTATTTTAGAGGCCTACAGTATAAGGCAAGTGAGACTGATAGTCATGTAGGTTTATCCCAGGCTGACGCAGGGACTCTATTTAGCCTTTAGGTAATTCTTCAACTACTGAAACCCCAACTGAGTGGCCTGGAGTGGATGATCTCATTTTTATACAATCTTTAAAACTGAAGTGCAGCTACCTTCCTTTTTTTTTTTTTAAGGAAGGAAGGCATTCCAAAGCGTAACAGAACAAACAAGCTCTCCTTTGATCCTTTAGCCAAGTGATATTATTATTTCTGAGGAATAGGCTATTTTGACCCCAAGAGATTGCCTACTGAGAGTGGCTTTTGCTTTGTCTCCCTATTTTCCTCTCCCCCACCCCCTCATTCATGACTGATTCATGACCCCCATCAGTCATTCATGACTGATAAAGATCATTTTCTGTAACTGCTGAACTATGTGTTCACGTAGTCTTGGACAGAGAAGTGGTAAATAGTTCCTTCACCAAATGGGTTCCTGGGAAACTTTAAAGACAAAAACCCTCTTATTAATAAAGTATAACATGGTGTGGAAGAGAGGGGGTACATTCAGGGACATCCTTGGAAATGTTAAAAAATGAGAATGAATCCCCATGTTGTCAGGCGAGGTATAGCAAAAGGACCTTCCTGACAAAGCAATGTCCTCTCCTATTCCTGGGTCCTGGGTCCTGGGTCCATAGGGCCTGAAATTCCCCTCCACCAGCTAACCTTAGTAAGAAGTACTCCTTTGGGGTTAGGCATTGTTTCTTGAAGACAGCTGTGTAGAATGCAAAATTTGCCACCCAGAAAGAACAGCATATTACCCTGGCAGCACATATATGTCAGTAAGTAAATGAGCCAGAAGGGGAACTCAGGTCTCTTAATTCTCAATACCATTATATGATAACAGAATGTGGAGAAGACCTTACAAGTGATCTAGTTTATTCTACTCATACTACAAAAGGAAAAATTTATGTGATTTGTCCACTGTCACACAGGAAGTCAAAGACCATGGCTTTAGACAGTACCCCCTTCTATATTATTCTTTTCCTGATTTCCCCCTCCTCTCTGCCCACCTCAGTTCCCTCTCTCCCAAATTACCTTGTATTTAACTACTTTGGATTCATCCGCATTCTCTCTCTCTCTCTCTCTCTCTCCTCTGTCTCTCTCCCTTCCTCCCTCCTACCCTCTGTCTGTCTCTCTTTCTCTCTGTCTCTCTCCCTCCTTACCTCCCTCCCTCTCCCCATCTACACACACACACACACACACACACACACACACACACACACACACATGCACCCTCACATATATTGTCTTCTCCATTATATTGTAAGCTCCTTGAGAGCAGGGATGATTTCATTCATTATATTTGTGTTCCCAGTGCCTTGCACAGTGCCTGACATATAGCTGGCATTTAATATATGTCTGTTCATTGACTGCTTGATTATGAAGCATTATGATAATAAGGTTGCATGTTATAACACTGTTCATAAATATTATCTACCCCTCCAGTAAGCAAACATCTAATGTGAACAGTGCAAGGAGCTACACTTTATACTGCCTCTTTAAGAGCTGACTTGGAGGACTGGTACAGAGAGAAAGAAAGAGGGGTCTCTGGAAGCTTTAGAATGATGAATCAATAAGTAGTTCTATCTAACTGAAATAATTCTTTTCAAACCCACTGGAGACATTGTTAAAAGGTGGAATCCTTAAACACAATCACAGTGTTTTACACCCACAAGTATCTGAGCTCACAGAAATTGCTCCTGGAATTACCTAATTCGAAGCACAAATTAGAAAATTACCTTTCTCTCTTATGCTATGGGAGGGCTGGATTCCAAATGCACAGAAAATTAAGTAAGGGCAAATTTTTGTACCAGTCCAAAAGCAGACACCCCAGTATGGTATTTTCAGGTAATGGGTTTGGGAAATTGCAAAATCTAAAGAAATTAAACTCACATGTGACTGAAAGAGTTTTAGGCAATTATTCAGGGTTAGACTTCACTGATGGTCTAGAACGGTTGGCTGCTGGGAGCTAAGGACTAAGAAAGATTTTCCCACCTATTTACATAACTTCTATTAAACAGGGACTTTACCTTCTCTGCAAGGTGATCCCTGGAGGTGTGCAAAATATTCAGGTAACTATAGATGCTTTCATTTTTTTCCTAGCCCAGTAAATATTATCCTATAATCTTTAACCACCCTCTGAGCATAACCCAGGTGTGGGGAAACTGCGGCTTCAAGACCACATGTGGCCCTCTAGGTCCTCAAGAATCCAAACTTCCATCAAAGGGCTGCACTTGAGGACCTAAAGGGCCACAAAGTGCCTCGAGGCCACAGGTTCCCCACCCCTGGCATAACCTATAAACCAGTGATTCAGCTAAGTATTCAAAACCACTACATTCATTCTTCTATGCTACGAAGTTGAGTCAATGTTAGTAGTACTTTCTACTTTCTCTAAGCACTCCATCCCACACAGAGCTCTTCTTTCTCCGCACTTCCACAGCATCTAACACAGGGATTCTTTTACTGTTTTTTGTATTGTAGACCCTTATAAGCAGTATAGTGAAGTCTATGAACCCCTTCTCAGAATTCCATTTTTAAATAATTGAATAAAATGTTCAATTTCAGTTAGCAGTTAGTAAAAATAAAGAAGTAATTTGTTTCCTATCTAAATTCACAGACACTTCTGAAATCTCTCAATTGACTCCTTAGCAATCCGTAGACCCCAGGTTAAGAAGCCCTGATGTTGAGAAGATATTATATGGTCTACCATATAATATCTTGTATCATATTCTTGTTTGTGAGATAATCTGGTCTAGTGGGAAAAACTTAGGATTTGGAGTTAGAAGATGTGGGTTTGAATCCTAGCTCTATCATTTATTACTTGTATGACTTTAGGTGCATCCTTTCTTGGATGCTGACTAACTGATCTGTCTAGCAGGTGTGGGGAACCTGTGGCTTCAAGGTCACATGTGGCCTTCTAAGTCCTTGAGTGTGGTCTTTTAACTGGGTCCAAGTTTTACAGAACAAATCCTTTTATTAAAGGGATTTGTTCTGTGAAGTTTTGATTCAATCAAAGGGCCGCACTTGAGGACCTAGAGGGCTACATGTAGCTTGAGGTTCCCCACCCCTGGTTTAGAGGAAGGCAACAAGCATGGTGAAGGGCCCTGAGCCCAAGTCACATAAAGATCAACTGATGGAATCAGGAATGGTTTGTTTGGAGAAAAGTGCCCTTAGTGAGTGATGAGCTAATGGTCTTCAAGCATCTGAAAGGCTATCTTATAGAACAGAGATTAGATTGCTTTTGTCTGGCTTCAGAGGGTATACCCAGGAGCAATAGGTAGAAGTTATAAAGAAGCAAATTTAAGCGTGATATTAGAAAAAGCCAAAAAATAAACTTCTTAACAATTAGATGTGTCTTAAAGTGAAATAGGTTATCTCCTTAGGGAATGGGTTCCCCATCAACACAAGTCTTTGAGAAGAGAATAGATGACTTCTTCTCAGATACGCTCTGGTGGGGATTCCTTTGGGTGGTGTGGGTAGGATTGGTGAGGTGCTAGGATTGCGAGGTCTATTCCAAACTCCAAGTCTTATGAGCCTTTCCCATGTTAGTCTTGCTGTTTTAGCAAGTCTGTGAGTTCTATAAGGACACTGACCCTATCTTTCAGCTTTAGAATTTCCCATTCTTTAACAAGGTTTAGACTCAGAAGGGACCAGAGACTATGCCCCCATTTTATGGATGATGGAACTGAGGCACTGGAAAATTAAGTGACTTGCCTAAGGCCACAGAGTAAATATCCAGGATTTGAACACAGGTCCATGACTATGAGTCCAAATCCAGTGCCCTTCCTGTAACATCATGCTACCTCAGCATTGTTGACTTATTTCTTTCTCTATCTGTTAACCACCTGCTTGTCTTTCAAATCCCAGCTCCACCACCACCTAGTCCATGAAGGCTCTGCCTGTTGGGGTCGTCTCTCAGAAGCCGCAAAACACTTCATATTCATCTTATGAACTTAAAATATTCTAAAATGCACAGTATTCATTTGTGCCTAAGACTTATCACCCTTAATTACTACTATAAAATTCTTAGAGGCAAAAACTAGGTATTAATTATCCTTATATCCCTCTGTCCCTTGCATCATATACAGTACATAGTAGGTATTTAATACATTAAAAAAATTTTTTTTTAATTTTTAGGCAATTGGGGTTAAGTGACTTGCCCAGGGTCACACAGCTAGTAAGTGTCAAGTGTTTGGGTCTGAGGTTGCATTTGAACTCAGGTCCTCCTGACTCCAGGGCTGGTGCTCTATCCACTGCATGACCTAGCTGCCCCCAATACATTTTTTTAAAAATTAATGTAGTGAGGAAAGATATTGGAATCTAGAGCCTGAAAGCAAAATCAAACTTTTTCCCCCTCCCATTTGACAGCAAACAGACCAAAATCTAAAGAGTTTAAAGGGTTTGCCCAAGGCTACAAAATTAACAAATCAAATCATTGGGATTTGAACCAAGGCCTCTGACACCAAAACCAAGACTCCTTCCACGAAGCAAAACTGGACCATAGCATCTTTAGCAAAAGAGAAAAAACACAAAATAAAAAAAAAACTTCAAAATGTGAAGTTGATGGCTCTTGCCATCTAGAGTTTCTCGTGAGATTTCTGTGCTAGCCTCAGGTAGGCAGCTTCCCTTTTCTTTCAAAGGACCCAGAAGCAATGTTCTGTAGGCAATGCTTTCTAGTGGTAAATACCCATGCCCTAAAAAGGGTACAGGTGTAGTCTGCTGAAAATGATAGGGACAGTCTGTGACAGAGCATGGAGAGAAATGTAAGTAGGACCCTACATGAGACTGGAGGCTTGATTTTATATTCTGCCATCTTCACTTTGTTGCTGGAAACAGTAATGTCTATTTTGTACATGGGACGTGACAGTTAAGCCACTGTTAACCCCATCTGGTCCGTCCTGGAGACGGCACTGCCTGTGGTCCAGCACTTCTCAAGTGAAACGCCAGATGACTCTATTGGTGATCTATGCTCTTTAGAAGCAAGGTCACAGTATGTCTAGCAAAGATCTATTTCACAATGAAACTCAAGACCAATTACATTATCTGACCACTAAAGGTTTTATTTTGGGAGGAGTTGGCAACATTAAAAAGTAGACTATAAAATTTGGAGTGAATGCATTTTGGTCCCAATCCTACTCTAATACTTACTACCTATGTGAATAAGGGCAAGTAACTTAAATATTCTTGTCCTCAGCTTCCTCTCCTATAAAATGAGAAGGTTGGATTAGATGATCTTTAAAGCACCTCCCATCTCTAAATCTTATGACCTACGAATAAGATATTGACCTGACACTTTTATACCTTATTTCCATCCCTACAGAATAGCATTCTGAGCTACACTCAGGCTACTTCATTAGAAATTTCCCATTTTACACCCTCTTCAACCCAATTCTCTTATTTAGGAGAAAATGAAAGTAAAATCTTACATTTACAAAGCATGTGAGATTTACCAGCACCAACTTACAATTTACAAATAACACTGTGAGATGGTTATCATAAATATCATCATCCCCACTTTGTAAACAAAGAAACATCCTCAGAGATGCTGAATGACTTCTCCTTTGTCATTGCTGGTAAATGAAGAGCACAAATTTGAATCCGGGTTTCCTGACCTCTGGTGCAGTGTGCTTTTCATTGCACGAGTATTGGAAAATCTCTACTGCCTAGAATCCCAAGGAAATGCAACACTTTGGATAACTTTTTAGATAACTAAAGGATTGCTCCTTTTAAGCACTGAACTTTTTTTTAAATGTAATCATTTTAGAAAAAAGTTTTGCCATGATACATATCTTTGTCTTTTAAAACAGAGGTTCCTGAACATTGCTTAACCTTTCCATGATGACTCAGGGCCGTAATAGTGAGCAGCAGTTATCTTCCCACACTGTAATACAGGAATGCCCCCATGATCCAGTTAGGTATGTGAAACTGTTGCTGTTACGTTAAATGTGGCAAGACTGTTGGGTTATTTGCCATCTTGTGTTTGCATTTTTATAGTTTTTCTCTTTCTTCCTTTGCTATTAAGTTACCAACTGCCGCTTTCATCCTATAGTAGCCCCTTTGCCGCTATTTCTAGTTTTCTGCTTGTCATCTGTTATGGTTTTGAAAATCCCACTGCCAAGTTTGTTAGAACTATGTGTAAAGTAAGAGTAAATAGCCCCTGAAGGAGAATCAGAGGAACTTTCATTCCTTTGATATAGACTGTGAGGACGGCAAAGGCCCTGTTTTGTAAAAAAAAATGTCTCACCTCCTCAGTCGAAAACAATGATCTGTAGATAGTTGCCAAATGGGATTGTTTCTACCTTCACAACATCTCTCATATTTGTCTCCTTCTCTCACACAGCCACCACCTTAGCTCAGGCCATCATCGCCTCTAGACTGGACTGCTGCATTTGCCTTTTGAGTGGTGTCCTTTCCTCAGGTCTTTCTGCACTACCATAATTTTCTACTCAGCTGCCAACGTTATTTTCCAAAAGCGTAGGAAATCATGTCACGTTTTTGTGTGGTTGCTCAGTCGTTCGGTGGTGTCTGACTCTTTGTGACCCCATACCCCCACACAATAGACTTCAGTGGTTCCCTATCACTTTTAGAATAAAATATAAAATCACTCTGGTATTTGAGGCTCCTCCCAGTCGAGCTCTTTCCCACATTTCCAGCCTTTTGTTTAGCAATATGACCCTGCTCTTCAGATATGACACACCCTCTCCCACAGCTGTCCCTTCGCACTCTCTGTCCTCGATGCCTGGAATGGTCATCTTCCACACCTCTGCCCCCTGTTATCCCTAGTTGGCCTCTACAGAAGGACTTCCTGGTGCCCCCAGTCACTCAGCTCTGGCCTTTGAAAGTTTCCGGTCTTCTATACTGCATAAATATCGCATATGTATGTTTATGTAAATGTTGTCTCCCGTATTTGTGTTTAAGCTCCCTGAAGACAGAAACTGTTTTCATGTTTTGTCTTTCCTTGCATCTCAAGCTCTTAGCACAGAGCTTGTGCATATAGTAAGTGCTTAAAAAATGCTTGTTGGTTGATTAAAACAAAAATAGAAAAACAAAGAGAACAACATCCAGGTTGACAATGATCTTGTAATTAAGAAAACAATAATAACAACAAACATATTATATACACAGTAAAGAAAGACAGAAAGGATTCTGGAATAATAATAATAGATAATATTTATACAGCATGTTAAAGTTTGGCAAAGTACTTTACTATCTATGTTATCTCTTGGTCCTCACAACAACTCTGTGAGGCGGTTGCAATTACTGTCCCCATTTTACAGATGAGGAAAATGAGACAGAGGGAGGTAAAGTGACTTGCCCAGGGTCACAGATCTAACAAATGCCTGGGACAGGATTTGAACTTAAGTCTTCCAAAGCCCAACTCTGCACTATATCCATTGAACCACAGGATGAAAGAAAGTATATGCTTCTTTTCATGGTGCAGTTAACAATTGTTAAGAATGAAGAGTTTACAGATAATGATATTATTTACAATCTCTTGGTTTTTGTTTGTTTCATTTTACAACTACATTTTTCTTTTCTTATGCTGTTGCTCATGGATACAACTAGCAAAACTTATCAATACGAGTCCAAATAAAATTCATGTTAAAAATACCCAGCAAATCCAGATGTTCAGAGCTTAGGCACAAGGTTGGCAACCATTAGTGATGTTTTCTGGTACCTGGCTTAGTGTTCCACCTCTCTCCTTTTCACCACTGATATTTTTAACCACTTTTTGGTCAGAGTGTCCTTGCTTCCCCTGAGATAGATGTCTTGTCCCTACCTTTCCAGAATCCTTTCTATTTTGGTCACAGATAATTATCTGTCTATTTTGAAATTTCTGTGAAGAAAGAACAGGAGAGTAACATTAACAATCAACCAATCAACCAATAAGCATTAATTAGGCACCTCCTATGTCCCAGGCAACAGATGATAGATATCTAGGCAATACAAAGTCTTTGAAATCCATTCCCCTTCCTGCCAATGAAAATATACACGGCCTATGTCCTGTCCCCTGATTACTTCCTACTCCAAAAACAAGATTGTTTTATCACCTTATCCGTGCTGCTGTGCTAATGGGGGGGGGTGCCTCTTTTCTTCCTTCCCCAAGCAGGTATGTTAAAAATATCTTAACAGAGACCTGCTATCAAATAAGTAGTCACAATCACAGAAACCAACCACTCAATGAGTATTTTTTTTTTTTTGGTGAGGCAATCGGGTTTTAAGTGACTTGTCCAAGGTCATACAGCTAGTAAGTGGCAAGTGTCTGAGGTCACATTTGAAAGCAGGTCCTCCTGACTCCAAGGCCAGAGCTCTATCCACTGCACCACCTAGCTGCCCCTAAACAAGCATTTATTAAGCACCTACTATGTTCCAGGAACTATGCTAAGTGCTAGGAATACAAAGACAAAAATTAAAGTCCTTGCTTTCCAGGATCTTATTAGGGGAGGCAACACATACATGCATAAGTCTATGAAGAGCATATGCAAAATGAAGCCAAGGTAATTCTGGGTGAGAGTGTGCTAGGAGCTGGGAGTTAGGAAAAAAAATAAAGGCTTCAGGTAGAAAGTGGTGCTTGAGCTGAATCTTGGAGAAAACAAGGGACCCTAAGAGGCAGATGTGAGGAGGGAGCGCATTCCAGGCAGGGGCAGTTAGTGCAAGGGGACAGAAATAGGAGATGGAGTGTCCTGTGGGACAGACACTAATGAATCCAGTTGGGCTGGTCCACATGGTGAAGGAAAGGGAGCAAGTAACACGTTGGAAAGTAACAGGTTAGAAAGGTAGGTTGGGGCTGGACTGTGAAGGTCTTTAAATGCCAAACAGAGGAGTTTGTATTTGATACTAGAGGCAATAGGAAGCCACTGGAGTCTGTAGAGAAGGGAAGTGGCATGGTCAGACCTGTGTATTAGGAAAATCACTTTGCATGATTCTGGTGATTCAAGAGCAGGGCAGGAGCAGCTTGAAATCACAATGCACACTCCATGCTTCCAATTGCTCCAATGCAGCACCAACTCTATGTATATAAGGCTATCCACACACACAATGCTTCATAGTCCAGCTCTGTGACACTGCATAATTGGAATGTACTCCCTCCTCAACTCAGCCTCAGAGAACCCCTCTCTTCCTTCAGGATTCAGCTCAAGTAACACAATTTAAATAAAGCCTTTCCTGATCCTCCTCCCTCCCCAGATGGTAGCCCTTTCACTCCCCAATATACCTTGCATGTTAGCAGAATGTTAGCTCCTTGAGGGCATAGTTTCACTTCTGTTTTGCATTCCCAGCACACAGCAGTGCCTAGCACATGATACAGGCCTGTGTTAAGCGATTGATTGACAGATTCACAATGTAGTGTTCTAGAGAAGAGGTGTATGTCAAACACATGGCCCACGGGCCTCAGGTAGGCCATGACACTCCTGAGTGTGGCCCAAACCAAATTAAAATGTAATTGGACAATATTTAAGAAAACAAATAAAACTACAGTAAAATACAGGTAGTGTTAATATGTGTAGTTTTTGAAGTCAATATACAGCTCCCAGGGTTATTTATGTATAGTTGAGTGGTCCCTATTTCTATTCAAGTTTGACACCACTGTTCTAAAGCAGTTCTCACAAATGGCAGTAAGATCAATGATGACATTTTCCCTCTCTCATTACCCAATTCAACAAACATTTATTACTTAACTATTATGTGAAGTGCTTGCTATACTATGTACTGAGTGAGATATGAAGTTCAGATAAGACTCAGTCCTTGCTTTTATACAGCTTACAGTCTAGTACAAAGACTGGTATAGGGACTGGACATGTGTTTTCATTAATGTACCATTAGATCTCCTATGTACTTTCTATTAAATGTATAATCTTGGAGAATTTTCTGAGGTCCTGAAGAGTTAAGTGACTTGCCCAGGGTCACATGGCGGGAGGTGAGCTTTAAATTCCAGATCTTCCTGGCTATTGTCATCATTATTACTATTATTCTCAGTCCCAAGGCTAGCTCTTCATCCACCTCATCACACTCTGTATCCACTTCACATTAATGTACAACAGATGAATTTGATAGGTGCAAAACAAAATACTCCATGAAGCCTGAGGGAATGTTACCAGCTAAGGGGATGGAGAAAAAAATGAAAGGGCAGAATAATGGAAATATTGGTTGGAGTGGCATGGGTGGATAGCACTTCAGTGGGTGAAAGGGGCTGGCAGGAGGGGAGGAGGGACTCTCTGGTCTCTACAGCATTCCTTTCATCTAGTCCCTTCTCTCTGCTCACACAGTCATCACCCTGTTTGAGGCCGTTATTAACTCTCAGGGTTGAAATGGTTTCCTAATTGCTTCTCCCGCTTCTGTTCTCTTCCCATTCCAATCAATCCTCTACATACAGCTGCCAAAATCATCTTCCTAAGGGACAGGTTTGATACGTCACTGCCCTGTTAAAAATTTTAGTAGGTTTCCATTGTTTCTGAAATAAAAGACAAATTTCATAGATTCACATGTGAAGCCCTCCACAATCTGGCTCTAATCTCCCTTTCCAACCTGATTTCAGGCTATACCCCTTCATGAATCCTACATTCCAACTAAACTGGGCTACTAGTTAGGCCTTAAACTCCACCTGCCTCCATGCAGGACAGGTTATATCCCCTGTGCCTGGAATATGTTCTCTTCTTGCTTATGTCTTTCAGAAGGAATCCTCATTTCCTTCAAGGTCTAACTGCCTCCTCATGGAACAAGGAGAAATTTCTTCTAAAAGCACTTCTACGGAGCAAGAGCTATGCTTTTAGGACCAAAATATGACAGACAACAGAAATGCACAATGTCTATCAACACCTGTAAGATTCATTCCAGCTGTTATGAACTAATGGGCAATAGTGTTCCAGAAGAAGTCTAATCTAAAACAAAAAACAAGTACAAAAGAATAACTGTCACTAAGCTATAAAAATATTAATGTATTTCCAAAAGATAATTCATTTCAGAATTCCTCAGTTTAAGTTGACATTTAACAAATAATGTAGCCCTGTGCTAGGTACTATCTCTACTCCCATGAAGCTTATAGTCAAGTGATGGAGCACAGGGACACACATAACTACAATACAAAAGAGAAGATCAAAGGTCAATGAAAGTCATATTGTGTTAATATGGTGCCTGGCACTTATATGTTTGCTGAATGGAACTCAATCAACAATTTTAATTGCCCTCTACTCTCCACCCCCACTCCCAAGTCAGTCAGGTGGTCAATCAGCTATTCTTTATTAAGCACCTACTATGTGCTAGGCCCTGTTCCAGGGGCCTAAAAGTGGAATAATCCCGGCCCTCATGGAGCCAGCATTCTATTGACAGTAAGAAGAAGAACTGGGGGGGGGGGGAGAATGGAGGGTAAGGGAGTGAAGGGAATTCAGCATATGCACAAATAAGGAATAAAGAATAAATACAAGCTAATTTTGAGGAAAGCATCAACAACTAACCGAAGTGGGAAAGGCCTCTTATAAAAGGCATCACTTGAAATGAGATTTCAGGGAGCTAGGGCTTGCCAAAGGTTGAGGTGATGAGGGAGAATGTTCTAAATGGGGTGCTGGGGATGGACAAAGACACAAGGACAGGGGGTGGACAAAGACACAGGGACAGGCGGTGGAATGCCCAGTGTGGGAGAACAGCAATGTAGTCCAATTTGATTACTCCACTGTGAATGGAGTAATGTGGAATCTGCCTGTAAAAAAATAGATAGGATCCAGATTGTGAAGGACTTGAAATGCCTAAAAGAGGAATTTATACTTTATCCTAGAGGTAGTGGGGAGTCACTAAAGCTTCTTGAGCAGGGGAGTTGCATCATCAGACTTGGGTTCCCAGAAATATCAATTTTTGTGTGGAGGATGGATTAGGGAGCAAAAAGACTGGAGGCAAGGAAACCAATAGGAATAAGTGTAATGACCCAGGCAAAGGGTGATGAAGACCTGAACTGGGACAGTGGCTATATGAGAGGAGAGAAAGGGATGGATCTGAGCCCTTGTGAACATAGAATGCAACAGGACTTATTGACTGACCAAACACGAGGGGTGAGTGAAAATGAAAAGTCAAGGATAACGTTTAGATTGTGATCCTCGGTGAGTGGAAGAATGGTGGTGCCTTCAGCAGAAATAAGTTATAATTGATTTCCTACCATAATAACCTCGAGCAAAATCATTCTGTCTCAATCTGCTCCTTCAGTGGTCTGACAAGGGTGCATATTTAATTTTTACCATTAAAGGCTCACAGGAAACAGAAGGATGTGATTATTAGAATGATTTGGGGTCACCAATGTATTTGTGTAAATAAAGATGCTAGCTTTGCCCAGCAATAAAAGACATCTAACTAAGGGCTGCAGTCAAATGTCAAATGACATTCTTGTCTGATTTTGTTATAATTGTTTTGAAGGTCCTTGACACTGGGGTTATTTTTTTATTTAGTCTGTTTTTGATGCTTTTGATAAGTCTTTCAATAACATGATGCAATGACCATCAGAGGAATCCCTCACCAATTATTCTACTAACTTATTTTACCATAAGAAAAACACTACACACAAATTTAACTATAGAGAAAAAGAAGAAATAAAAGCGGAAAAAACTTTACCAGGCTCTGGTCAGTTTTAATGGGAATTTGCTGTCTGGGAAAAATGATAAGATGTAGCCCTGAATAAATTGAAGATGTAACAATGTGCTGAGAATTGTGAAGGCAACATTTAATAAACATGTTAGTATAATTAGCAAAGTCACTTGTCAACTAATGAAATTACCTAATAGTCAATTTGGCTGTCCAGCCAGAAGGAGCTGGATTTGTGAAGAAGCAATCTAGGAAAAGTTATTTTTCTAGTGGCTACAGTCTTGCCCCATCAGCACGCGGAAAACTAAAAGAACTGGGTATAGTAGCTCACAACCGTAGTTCCTGCTAATTGGAAGGCTGAAGCTACTGAACCCTTTGAGTTTGGGAGTTCTGAGGTACAGTACGGATAAAGTCTATCAGAGCTCTTGCACCAATACGGTGAGCCCCCTGGAGTAGAGGACCACCAGGGAACCAGACTAGGTCAGAAAAACAAAACAAAACAAAACAAAGAAAAGTAAGAATGAAAAACCAGAGGAATGAATGAATGAGTGAGGAATGAACGAAAAAGGATTAATTAAGCCCTTCCTTTGTGCTAGGCGCTATTCTAAGCTATGGGCATATGAATACAAAATACAGTACCTGACTTCAAGAAATTTACATTATAGTAGGAAATAACTATATCCATAGATATAGTATATTTTATAAATATACACATGTGTGTATATACACATACATATACAATTCCATATATGTACACAGTGTATGTATGTGTATATGTATATGGAGTTACATATGTATATTGAAGTATTTGCCAGGGAAGGTCACAGGGATGGTGAGAGGAGCCACAGGGCTGTTGATTAACACTTCCTTTCCAGAGGTAATGGTAATGTTTATTTGATTACTCTTCCTATAGCCCTAGCTGGAAAGGGTAGGGACAGGGGCCAAGAACCCATGTGTGGTGGCAGGATGGGAAGATGGCTGGGGTGAAACATGGTTGGGGGCAGGTAGACATAGTAAGCTTTCACAATCAGGATAGCATAGCCCCTATACAGGAATAGTAAAGCAAAGTAATTAAACTGAGATTATAATAAAAAAGACATTCCAGCAAAAAAGCTCAGATTCTGCAAATGATACACATACGAAACACAAAGTGAGGTAGTGAGTTGATTTCAGTGTCTCTAATTTTTGACTATTTAACCCAAATTCACAGGGTTTATCTGATCATGAAAATGTATTGATAAGAATCCCAGGCTCCTTAATTATTTTTAGGACTCAGCTGCCCATCTTCTATCACAGAAGAGAATCATCAGCCTTTAGACCAAGCAGAAACCTCAGAAGCCATCTAACCCATTTTACAGAGGGGGAAACTGAGCACCAGAGAGGGGAAGGAAATTATCTAAAGTCGCAGAGTCAAGATCCCCACCCAGATCTTCTACTTCCATGATCATTCCGCTACCCCCACAGTGCCATTTTTCCATGCTGATCTCTCTTTTCCAAAGGCTGAAAAAGGTCTTTTAAACTCCAGCCTTTGGGGGCATTCTGCCAAGTTGGAGTAGAGGGGCATTTTGCTAGAAGAGGTGGTGGAAGGGACATCTCCATGCCCTGACTTTTGAGGATCCCACCCTTGAGGAATTTAAACCAAATGGGAGGTGCTGAAAGGATGATATTTTTGTGCATTTTCTGAATGTGTTCATGCAAACAGGATGTTGTAAATGTCTCTTTGGAAAAAGGGCCCCCTCCAGGAGGTCTTGGTTTTGTCTTGTGATTTATTAGGGGCCTTAGTTTTTGTTCAGATAGGTTTTCCTGTTTCCACTCCTCCAGCCTCTTCAACCATTGTGCTTCCAGTCATGCTCCTTACAGTACAAACTCTGTTACGTTGCCCTAAATAATATGTGATGCGAATAAATGCTGTTAAAGGAGTTTCCTGTTTTGGTTTCCTCGCTGGCACTATAAGCTGAGCTGAAATCTCTAAAGGGCTTATTTAGCATGCACATATTGAAACAGAACCCAAAAAGATCCTCTCATTGGAAGCACTGTAACTTTAAACGCCCCTGGCAGAAACTTCATCGCTTTCTCTCCTTTTTCTTCCCCCTGATGTTTCTTCTTTCTTTTAGCCTATCACTGACAGTAAGTACAACCACATTACACACAGCTTTCTTTGGAAAGCCCCCTTTTTAATGATCTGGCAGTCTGTAGACACTGACTCCTTCCAGAAAAAATTTCAATCCCTCTTCCCACAGCTTCCGCAAGGCCCAGTGATAAATGACACCTGTCATTCTGTCGCAGACAAACGGCACAGATGGGAGCGTCAGTGATGTATAGCTCACCAGAACAGGAAATCAACTTTTTTTTTTTAACTTAAAAGAGCTGACCAGGACATTGTCATGAGCTTGCTCCAAAGTCTGTGCCGGAGAGAAAGAGACTGAAAAGGAAAGGGGAAAAAAAGACACACCAAAAAACCTGAAGCTATTTTTAAGAGGTTCGATGAGATCAAACCCATGAAAAATAAGTATCTGTGGAGAATACTGTGTACAAGAAATGAAAGATTGTTTTGATCTCATTCATCTCATTGCAGTGTTCGATGCATTAGACACAATTTTGCATGTAACATTTTTTAGAAGAAGGGGATACTATTGGTTTTGAGAAATCTGTTTTCATCCTGAAGCTTCAAACAAAAAGAAACACTCTATGATCCATTTGGTTATCCTAAATTAACCCTATTCTGTATCATTGTATTAGTACCACCCCCAATGAAACTAGGAACAAAAAATAAAGACACATTTGAGCTGGAAGGGACATTACTCAGTTGTTAATGATCACATCCTCAGTTCAGAGACCTTAAAGATCATCTAATACAATGTCCTCATTTTACAGATGAGAAGACTGAGGTCTAATGAAGTTGAATCACATGACCATTATCACTGAAAACTTCTGACAAGGGTCGTTTATTCAGCAACTATTTAGTAAACACCTAATTTATGCAACACACTATGCTAGGCACTGAGAGAGATAGAAAGATTAACAACAGGAATAATTTAATTATTTTTTGTTTCAAGAATGTCAGTATTATCTCTTCAAGGGTATTCCAAGTTCCATGAGACAAGTTTCACAAGAATCAATCAACAAACATTTACAGAGCACCTACCTCATAAAAGACACTGTTCTAGATGCTGGAATATGAAGACAGAACTGAAACAGTACCTGACCTCAATGAGTTTACAGTTTATCCAGGGTCACCATCAAGCCTTTTTAGGTTCTAGCCTTTTCTAGACATCAGAGTAAAAATAAGCCATGGATTTTTTGGGTTGTTTTTCATTTGAGTTTTTCCCATTAAATTTAGCCTGAAAAATTCTTAGACCCCAAATTAGCTTCTAATATATATTTCTTTATTTCCTTTTCTTTATGTTTAAATTTTATTTTTTATCATGAATTTAACAACCACCAACAAGCATAAATGTTCCAATATAAAAAGAACAAAATAGACTATCTATGAAACCACGAACTTCTGTTATGTACAGTTTGGAAAGTAAATATTAAATTTAATGAAATAATGACAACATTTCCATTTGTTTGTGTCCCCATTTGAACTTCTTTCTGTTTTCATCAGTGTATTTTCTAATACATATTTTGAAAAAGGCTAAGGAAAGGTACCAATCAGGACCAACAAAAGTAATTTTTACTTTCTATGATTTATTAATAAAGCCAATTACTTTGTGAACATTTATAGGATTTTGAATGGACAGTATGCAGTCAGGCAGATGTTTGTACAACTGTTTTCTCCACATTCTCTTTGGAGTAGAAGTTAAAGTAATTGAAAGTATAAATTAATCTAATTTCAAGCATAGTTTATACACAGATACCCAACCAAAGGTTTGCTTGACCCAAACCAATAAAACATGGTAAAAATATTGATCCCAGTCCTTACACAAAAGCAAGTCAAAAATTCTGAGATAGGCCTTACTCAAATCTCTCTGCCTCTATCAATTAACTGCAGCCAATGAAAATCAAATGAAATTTGAGGGACACGGACAAATGTTTTTTCTCTCTGTATAGAGGTAAATAATGGGAATTGTGGCAAGATGGCAAACAAAAAACATGAGCTGTAAAGACAAGCAATGAAGACTGGGACCTTGTAATTAACATTATGCACAAAAATCAACTTCAATCCAAATGTAGAAGAAAAGGTCACAGTGAATGGGGAAAAAAACTGGAAGCATTTTAAAATGTAAAAACTCTTATACTCATTGGTGCATATATCTAAAATACATAAAATCACATGGCCTTGAAAACATTAACTGTTTGATCTGAAGCACGCAATTGAGATTGCTGTTATTTTTGCCAGGGTGGATATTAAAGATGCCATTTAAAAAGGATCTTAAAAAGAAGTTCATTTTAGTTTCCTCCTTTCTTTCCTGGATGTTAGTTGAATTCGTTCTTCAATTCACTGACTTCTGTCTTGGGTCAGACTATGCTTGTTCACAAAACATTACTTTGCTTACCAATAGGGATTCTAATAAAATTTTATGCTGTTACAGGGCTTTTCTGTCTCATTTTCACCTCTTGGTCCTGTATCATGTTGAGGGCAATTACACATTTATTTATTATGTGCCCTAAAATATAAAACCATGAAAACTATACAAAAGACAGCAGCATTTCAATCATCCATCAGGATGTATCCGCTTTAAAAGACAATCCGTGCACCATATCCTGAAAGTCATTACTCATTCTGGAAAGCTCATTTTAAAGGTCTCCTTCATCTTTTGATATTGCTAGATAGTGTGTGAGCCAAAGTGCTGCTTTGGGATCTCAATAACTTCATGTTTTTTCTCTCAAAGCATGATTAGTTGGAGGTAGAGTCACCAATTTAGTCTGTTCTATGCAATGCCAAAAGAGTCAGTTGACAACTGAAAGTCAGTCCATCAACCTGGCTATTTCATCTATACGATGCCAAACTGGTTTGACTCATT
Source organism: Vombatus ursinus (assembly GCF_900497805.2). NCBI lineage: Eukaryota > Metazoa > Chordata > Mammalia > Diprotodontia > Vombatidae > Vombatus > Vombatus ursinus. The sequence continues at coordinate 20,422,799 of NW_020940358.1, forward strand.
TTCCCACTGAAATGACTGATAGTTCTTCTGCACGTGGCAAACACAGATTAAGTGCAATGATTCTGAGTATTTAGGAAAGTGGTTGTTTAAAATACTGGAATCTGTCTTCAATAAAATGAGAACATTAAGACAACATGGCCTTCATATTTGGAAATTTACATTTAGTTCCACCATTCTCCTTTTGCTAAGTCTCCCTACTCCCAACCCCCAAATGACTCTCTGATCACTGAGATGTAGCCTAGTCTTCAAGGCCCAATTCAACTTCTATCTTCTCTTATTCATCTGCTTACTACAGTCATGTAGTGTTTTCCTTTCTCCAAGTTTGTTGGCAGAAAAAAATAACGTGGTTGTTGATGACACTAATAATATTGATACAAAAAGTTTACAAACAGCATTCTTAATAAATATTGCCATATCTTATACTTATATTCCCCAACCAACCTGTAATGAAAACTTTGAAAACATAGAGATCTGACCAAGGAGATTAAAATCATGCGGGAGCAGAAAGAGTTGCGTACCATTCCTGTTGCCTTGTCTGCTACAGGGGCAGACTGTGCTGGGGCTACTTTCAGTAGGCCTGGTGAAGATGAGCTTACAACCTGCTTATAAAAAACCAGTGATTTCATTCACCTGTGTAATAGTCCTTAGACTATGAAGTGTAAAGGAGTAGTAGTAGGAAGTAAACTTGTCCCAGGACTCTGCCTGAATTCCATTGAGAAAGCTGAAAATGACACGATGATGATGACGATGACTATGACAGTGATGTGATGATATACCTCATTCCCTTTAATCATTTCTAAAAATCAGTTATTTTATCTATCTGTAAATTAGCCTGCAGAATATTAACTATAAAAGAATGATAGATCGTCCTTTGCCCTCATACTCTACATGGACTCCATTAAAAAACTAAGAATGAGATAATAATGATGATAATTACAACAATGAATACATAGGGAACTTCAAGTTTGCAAAGCACTTTGTATGTTTCCTTTTTATCTTCCTTTGAAGTTCAAAAGAACCCTACTAGTACTAGGTAGGACCTCAGGGGATTATTGTCTTCAGGGACAATATCTTTGACCTCTTTACCAATGAAGTGCTGGCCACCCAAGAAGTACCACTAATTCACATTGGCGAACTAGATCATAATAGACCTTAGAGTATCTATTTCTTTCATCTTCCTTCTCGGAGGGGACAGACCCAGAAATACTAGAGATCTCACAAATAAGAGATTTTTTCCAAATGTTCAACTGGAGAGCTTCTTCTCTATCGATACGATGCATTCTGTGATGATATGTTCCCTAGGGTCTCAACCTTCAGTTTGATGCAAAAAAAAGAGAAAGAGAAGAAAAGAAAATAGAAAGGAAGGAGTCAATTGTCCAGTGCTCATGTACAAGACGTTCTGTGAGGTCGATCTAAGGCTGATCTTGGAAGTTACCCTACAGGAACCAGCTGCATCTGAGGTGACATCCTGAGTATGATTACTAGGACTTTGGGTAAATAGATAACATAGTTTATTCCCATTGGTATCTCATTAACTTCCAATCCAAATGGCAAGCCTGTTCTAAATTCAAATGTTATTCACATATGCCTCATCCAAGAAATAGCACTTCAGTAAAAACTGGGCTGGGTAGAAAAGCTCCCAGACACTTGTCTTCTATTTGCAGGCAGTGTGTCCTGTCAGTATTCAATGGGGGCTGAGTTACACAATGGAATTTGACACAAGTTGAGGAATGGAACAAGACAAGACACCAGCAGGTAAGCATGAGCTTCCCTTTTGGCTCAAATGCTCATTATTGCCCTGTGTGTGATGCGAATGTTTTGTGATAGCCTTAAGTGGAGCAAGCTTCTTTATGAGTACCCTCGGTTTAACTGGGGGTTTTTGTGGTTCTCTGAATGGGGTCCATTCCTCTACAGTGTGTGCAATCTTTTGAATGCATTTTAAGTCCAAGTCACTTATATTACCAAGTACCTCAGCATTTTGCATGCTGATAGATATGTGGGTCAGAATTAATTAAAAGACAATGCAGTGAATTTAAAATCATTTTGTGAGAATAGAGAACCCACTGCAAAGTGGGGCTCTGCTATGACATCCTTTCCTTCTTTCCACCTGACATTCTAGGTAAAAGGCTGCTGATTAATTGGAGGCCACGCAAAGGGTTGGTATTATCTTCTGCAATCTCGACTGGCCTGCCTCCCAGTATAACTTACTTGGCTCCATGAGCCAAAGGTGGAGATGAAGGACTCAAGGCTTCTCTGTGATGCCTGGTAAGCTGTGGCTGTGCCACAAAGTGCCAGCTCAGTGCTCACTTCCCATCAACGCTCTATCTCGTAGATTCTGGCATGTGGTGCTTGCTCAATGCTCAGCTCCTATCAGCATAAACACTTCATCACGGCTGACACACTGATACGCTAAATGAATAAGTGCGATGCACAAGGTCACCAAGAAGTTAACTAAAGGGATTATAAGGGACAGTCAACACACTTCAACAAGAAAGACCCTGATAGGTATGGAGAACGTGGCAAATGAGACCCAAGACTGTGGCTCCTCAGTCACACATTCCATTACTGCTCTGACAGTTGAGTTCTAAACAGTTAAATATGAAACTGTCAACAAGGGCCTGTCTTAATAACCAAACTTGAGGCCTTTTATCCTAGAAGATTTATGAAGTAATTTTAAAGAGGCCCAAGCAAACATCTGTCAATAAATTGAATGCTGGCTACAGGATTTACAAGCAAGACAAGAATTTCTCATTAAGTGCACATTAACACTGTGGGGATCATAAATAGTAAGAGGCCAGGATGCTGAGCCTCTCAAGCTGTCATTAAAACACTATCTAAGAACTAATGAGGAAGTGATGGAAGGATACTAATGATGCCTCAGGCTCCCAACATTCTGCTGTTCGAAAGAGAATGAAGCAGCATCAGACTTTCTTCCACTGGGCCTGAAGACCTACAATTAGGTGAATGTGTTCAGGGGATGGCTTGATACATCTTATCCTGCTGTCTACCTACTTCCGGCCACCTCAGGAGCCTGCAGGGAACCAGGAGGTATCTAGGCAGCTCTTCTCGCTATTGCTACCATTGATGTTGAGCTGCCTGGCCTCATTCCTTCCTCAGGCAGATGCAAAACTCCGAGTTCATTCATTCAATAATCATGCATTAAGCACCTACTATGTGCAAGGCCCAAGCTAGTCCCATAAACAGTGGTACAGGGCACTGAGTGGCAAATATGGGGTATGCCAATTATCTTCAGAGCAGGAATAGTAATATCCACTCTGCTTGCCTCACATAACTCTCCTGAGGACCAAGTGAGAGAATGCATGGGAAGTATATTCAAAAGTAGAAAACATTATACAAGTATTTAAATGTATTATGGTCATGGTGATGAATATATCCCTTTAATAAAGTCTGAACATGGCTTCTAGAAGAACCTGACAGTGGAGTGCAAGCTCACAGATATTACTAAGCTGGAAAGGTTTTGAATATGGGCCTGAGGATGAACTATATGTCTGTCCTCTGAGGACCAGTGCAGTTAAATTTGTAAAAGTTCATCACCAAAGAGGCGGTCACCAGGGCATGATGTTTTTTTTCCCCCCACAACAACTCAAGAAGGTGGTCTAATAATAAGTAGATCTGGTACCATTTACATTGATGGCAGTAGTACTCACATCAATGAAACCATGAATTTCTTAAGTATTGAAGTATCATTATGCCAGTCACCATTTGTGCAAAAGAAATTTTATATAAATCAGAATAAGGACATAATGGAAGACTGCAGAAGAATTTATAGCAAAGGACCAAGCACTCTCTTAATAGGGGAGCTGAAGCTTCTGTTTTTAATATCTTCTAGGAAGTGAGGCATTTGCTGTTAGTAGTGGTACTGACATCCTTTCGAAAATGCAAGAAACTTTCCCGTAAGTCATATGGCTTCTGTGAAAGGCTAGATATGGAATTAACATGTGGAGGAAACTCATTTGTTTCATGCAGGTGACCACTTCATAAGCTTTCATGGTCATTCTGCACAGCCAAGCATTTTGGAACTCCTAAAGCATAAAACACAGTTACATAAGTTATACAAGACTAAATTCTTTGTGACCCTAAACTAGTCAGGTCCTTCCCAGGGAAGACTATTTTAGCAAAATAGACTGTTTAGGAAAAAGAAATCAAGCATCCATCTGTTGGCCCAGCTGTGGACACTGTGTACCTAATGAAAGAAAAATTTCCGCTTGGAAATTATACAGTATAATACAAGCCTAAATACTTTGATTTTTAAGTTCAAGCATTCTCTCCTATCAAAGATAAAGTCAAACAGAACAATCTTGGCAATATCTGCTTAGGCCAAATGAAGGGACTAAACTCTACTTTTATTTGGATCATCCAGATACCAAAATCCTGCTTGGAGGAAACATTTATTTTCTGAATGTTGCACTTCACTGAAAGAGACTAGAAGGCCAGCTTTTGAATGAGAAAGAGTTGAGTTTAGGTCCTGAGTCTGACACACTAAGGCTGTGTGACCATCACTTAAACTCTCAGAGTCCCTCAGACAACTCTTAAAGCCTGAGTTACAGGCATTTGCTGACCCATACCATTGGGATATTCCACCTAGAGGCTTCCCCACTCACGAAACCATAGGCTTGGACTCAAAAGAATCACAATGAAAACAACAAAACCAGATCCACCAGCTGCATGGGTCAAATTCAACAGATTAATGGTTAATCCTTCATTTCACTTTACATATCTTCATTTAAGGAATAAATCCTTAACAAATTCCAGGCATTTTCACTGTTTAGAAAGAAAAGTACGTGTGTTTGGTAGGCAGTGGTGGTGGTGGGGAGACAGGTTATTTTTTTTCCTTTTTTTCCTCAGTCACTTTTTCTGGTAATGGCGTAACATGAGTCCACTCTTTAGGTAAGGTAATTTGCATCATTTAAAGCATGAAAGGAAGCAGCAATATCAAGTTTATCTAAACTACTGAGTGAAAAGATAGTTGAAACTTTAACTAAGCAGAGAAGCACCATAACAGCTGTCACCACTCGAGTTTCAGGGATTATAACAATTTATCATTTGCTCCCAAATAAACCCTTATTTCCTTCTCTAACACCCTATTCCCCCCCAAAAAAGCCCACCAGGTTTTTTACTCTTACAGTAAGTTAAATTTTATAAAAACAAATATGGCTTTTATAAATGGCATCAAGAGACATTAGTAATACAAACACTTTTGTAGTGCTTTAAAAGTTTGCAAAGAGCGTTACATACATTGCTACATATATTAACCCCTTTGATCCTCACAACAACCCTACCAGGTAGGTGTTGCTATTATTCTCATTTTACAGATGAGAGAGAAGGAAACAGGGCAGGTAGGTGGTGCAGTGGATAGAACGCTCGCCCTGAAGTCAGGAGGACCTGAGTTCAAATTGGGCCTCAGACCAAACACTTGATATTAGCTGTGTGACCCAGGGCAAGTCACTTAACCCCAATTGCCAAAAAAGAAAAAAAAAGAGAGAGAAGGAAAGGGAATAATCATTTATATAGTACCTACCATGTGACAGGTACTTTTTGAAAAACAAATAAACAAGTATCTCACGTGATTCTCATACCACTCCTTTGAGGTAGGTATTATTATCTCCATTTTACAGATGGGGGGGGAAAGAGAAGAGAATAGGTATTTATATAGTGTCTACTATGTGCGAGGCACTTAAAATAATATCTCATTTGATCTTCAAAGTAACCGTGTGAGGCAGGTGCTATTATTATCTCCATTTTATTGCTGAGGAAAATGAGGCAAACAGAAGTTAAATGACCTGCTCAGGTTCACACAGCTAGGAAGTATTTGAAACAGGATTCAAACTCAGGTCTCCTTGACTACATTGAATATCTCTTTATTATGCTAACTATCTGCCTCCTGGTGAAACTAACCAATAGAATGTTAAACTCCACACTATGTAAAACCTCCAGGGTGCTTTAATTCAGGATTTAGGGGGAGAAAAGATTCAGTTCATCTGAATGAGGGTAGTAGAAAGGGACAGGAGTTGGTTCTAAAGAATCAGATGATAAGATTGCTCATCAAACTGATGGACTTTTAGGGTGACAGAAAATGAAATAATCTTAGTAGAGCTCTACAGAGGTTAATTTGCTAATCCATTCAAATACAAGATTGAAGAAAATATTATTTGTTACATTTTAAAGATGGGGTTGAAGATGAGGGTAATGGGAAAGATGATAATAATAGCAAGAATAACAGTCATGTATACATATCCACATCTACATCATATTTATCCACTTCTTTCTATCTATTTATCTCAAGTTATTAACCTGCCTCATATTAACTTTCTGGAGAGTTGTCACATATTTGTTCAGACACCATTTAGCTTTGGTTGTGGCTCACAAAGTTTCTGGTCCATTCTTTGGAGCCATTTAGATGAAGGAAGGATTCAGCAATAATTGTCTTCTCCATAGATACCAAAAAAAAAAAATCAAAGAGCTTAAGTACACTGGTTTGGGTGATCAGTGAGCTGAGTAGAATAAAACCTTCTAGCTCCTAAATAAACTCTACAATTTATGTCAAGAACATGCCTGGTAGTGAAAAGAGACTAATGAAATGTTGCCCTGGACATCATTGCCAATGGGAAGATCAGTTTCCCAGTTCTGCTCTCTCAAATGGGAGTGTCTGTGGCATAACACTGAAGTCTTTGGAGGAAACCCCTTAGGCAGTGGCAGTGGCACCAAGGGGGTCAGCAGCAGAAGATGAACGGTTTGTTGTTTGGATTGCCAAACCCTGTACCATGTCCTAGAATTTAGAGCTAGAGAGACTTTAAATATAGATCATTGGCAGGTCTCAGATTTGATCCTGGAGAAAATGTCACTGGCTCCACAGACAGAGAACCTGGGTCTGGATTCCTCTTCTCTCACTTCCTACCTGTTTGATGACCTCTCTGGGTCTCAGTTTCTTCACTGGTTAAATAAGAGGGTTGGACTAGATGGCTTTTGAGGTCCCTTCCAGCTGTTCTTCTATGATCATATGGGCCTCAATTTCCAGATGAGGAAACTGAAGCCCAGAGATGTGACTATTCTGAAGTCAGACAGGGAATAAGGAACAGAAGAAGGATTTGAACTCGTCTTGACTTCAAATCCAATCCTCTCTCTACTACACTGGTTGCCTCCCTCATCCACCCCTTGTCCTGTCATTCTCTCACCTTGATGCCAACTTTAGCACTATCTTCAGAAGTGCAAGTCTTCATTGTGACCCTAGGTCACTAAAAATCACTTCACATGATTTAGAATCAAGGGCTGACCATAAAGAACAGCTGTGGCTAGCATAACAAACAAATGCAAAAGAAGTATATTTTGGCATCTCTAAGAACATGCCAATTATACTGAACTCTCAAAAAGTCTGAGAAGGGGCTGAGAAAAGGGCTCTTTCCAATCAGATCAATCTCTATCATTCCACCAGGGTTACCAAACACAGACAGACAGGCAGCCATAAGCACGTGTGCGTGCATGTGTGCACATACGCGCGCACACACACACACACACACACACATTCTCTTGCCATACAAGACAGAACTCTCTTTTTTTTTTTCCCAGGGTCATTCAAGTGCAAATAGATGAAGGGTAACAGATTAAAATGCAACTCCAATTAAAGCCCTTAGATGTCACAACACACTAATGTCAATATATTGTTTTAGCAGCTGCAAATTACTGAGGGGACTCAAATTGTTCAAAATATCTACAATACTTCACAAAACCAGCAGTTGGGGAGACTGGAAGAAAGACAAAATGTGCAAAAAACAAATGGTGCTAGAGATACGGGCTGGGTAAACCACCCACCCCCAAACTTTCCCAATCAAGGAGCTGACCCCTCTCTGGTTGGATAGCAGAGCCCATCAGAGTGCCTGGTTGTTCATCTTTTAACTTATTTTTGCAAAGCAGGTATTTTTGCAAGCAAGAATTAGAGAGTGGCCGCAGGCTAAATTGCAGGGAGTCCCCAATGAGAGAACCCTTTGAGGGGAGAATCACTGAAGAAGAAAATGAAGATGACAAGGCTGTTGCTTCTTAATAAACATTATCACATTTTCAACATGCATTATTTATTACTTTTCTTTCCCTGATTTATGTCCTAAAACATTTAATCTAATGTGGAGAATGGTGTGTACATGCCTATATGGATGACACGGTGACTGTTTAAACTGAAGGTTCAAGTCTCCTGACACCTGCACTGGGTGTGGTTAAATGAAAATGCTAGTTCATTTAGGAATCCTCTTTTCCCTTTTCCAACAAGAGGCAGAAAATGGGTAAAATTAAAAGCATTCAACTGAGCCATAACAATGGGAGACTGTCACTGGAAATGGAGGTTGGAATTCAGGTGAAGCCTGACCGTTTGATTGTTTTCTGCTGCTTTCTCTTTCTGATCAATGACTACTCTCCACTTCCTTTTATTAAAGCCTCTATAGGTGACCATAGCTTGAAGTCAGTAGAGATTGAACATCCATCGCTAGCCCTAGGCATATGATTTGAAGACTGCCACAACTTTCTCCCTAGCCCCATCCAAAATCCTATATATGCCTCACTTGTCTGTCATGAGCCTAAAATTTTCCTTGAGTCGTTGACATTCAAATGCAAATATGTTATCTGGAAAGAAAAATGAATTAAGTCATTGCTCAGGACTTCAAAACATAGCTGAGCCTCCAAAGTGCTGCCTTTGGTGCTTTGCAGGAAACAAATGAAACTTATCCTCTCGGGCTGCTTGAGGACACCAACCTATGTGTTACCCATTCCAAATGTGTCACAATCATGTCAAAAGATATCCAGCTGGTAAGCTGCAAAACATGGAGAATATGCTCAAATTCCACTGAGGTGGGAAACACTTGTCATTCTCAGAAAAGAAGGAAAAACTACTTCTTGTTATTGGGAGTTCTGAATGTTAAATATTTTCACATTCAGTCCATCAGGCTCATAAACAAACCTATAGCCTTGAAAGGAAATATGGCACAATGGGAAAAAAACTAAGCAGTAGACTGGCTATAGTCAGGGGGCCTAGATTCTACTCTTGGCTGTAAGATTAACTAGCTGTGTCAATTTTGGAAAGGTACCCCGCTCAACTCCCACTGAGGCTTCAATTTCCTCATGTATAAAAAGAAGGGATTAGAGGAGATGAAATCTGAAGTTCCTCCCAGATCTAACAATCTTTATGTCCTACCTAGTGTCTAAGATCACTTCCAGCTGTGATGTTCTATGTTCTAAGGTTCTTTCTATCTGAGACTGTCTATAATTCTAAGCAATTAAATGTCAAAAAGGAGTTCTCCTGAGTTGGATATGAGTGGAGAATGGATAATCCAAGCAGCATGTTTAACTGAAGTAAATTGATAATAAACTAAACAGACAAAAGTTCTTCTTAGGGGAAAAGAGTTCTAATGCAGCTGTCAGATAGCTATGGGGGCCAGCTGTGAGAGGGAAGGGCCACAAATTGTTACTTACCAACAGCCAATAATAATAGCAGGATCTAGAATGTGATTTTTTTTTCCATATCGCCAAGACAGAAGGCACTGTATCTGTGACCTTTTTGACCACACCCTCACACATAGATGGTGGCACTATGGGGAATGTCACATCCCTTCCTGCCTTATTCATCTCCTATTTTCCTCATGGGGGAACAATATTCTGGCTATAAAATGCCTATACTTTGGGGTTATAGGAAGTTTGTGTTGGGTTTGAGGGGTATTCAAGCAAATGGCAGCAAGGTATAGAATGGGCTAGATATGGCAGCAGAGGACTTACATCCTTTATATTTTACTCTCCAGTAAAATATGCTATTTTTGTTTTGAGATCTGTTGCTGTCCAACAAATATACAACTTTGTTACTAACCCTGCCTGCTCCTGAATGATACCTTTGTGGACACTAAAAACAATTTAATGGCATGTCACAATAGCAATTCACTCTGTTAATAGCCCAGCTCAATAATACTATATTGCATAAACCTCCTTCAGTCGTCTGACAAATAATTCACCTTTACACACTCTGCAGTAAGCTCCATTTCACTAACAAATATATTTCTCTTCAAACCTACAAATACCCAGCAGCTCTGTATGGTGACACTGGTGATTTTTTTTTTTAAGCTGAGGTCAGTGGTATCATGTTTTCCACTATTACCTCTCTTCAAACATATTCCTGGTGAAAATTGGCTTTTATGCAGACCATCAAATCAGGAGAAAACATTTGGGAACAGATACAGTCATTGAGCCTTCACTCATGTAACATCTGTGGAAAGCTTAACTAGTCTATAAGTTTCACAAATCTAGTGTAAAGCTTTTATAGACTCTACATGGTTATCTATTAAGTTAAGACACACTCTGCCTCTCTTAGTTAATTAACCCTGCATGGATTGAATCAAACTTTGGGGGCTCAGTACTAGCGAGATTATTGTTGACCATCTCATATCTGTCTTAGTTGACTGGCCAAACTACATTAAAATGAAATTTCAAGATAAAAATGTTGAGGGAATGGCATTTGGGTAGTAATGTATTCATGATATTAGTATAAAATTATGTTAGTTGTTACACTGTTACCCAGGGAGTGTGGGTATTTGGTCAAGTACAACATAGGAGAAGCAATGCAAATTTTTGTGACAGAGAAAGTTGGCATTCACCTCAGTTCTGTTTTTTTTTTTAATTTCTCAAGGGAACTGCTGCTGGCATTAATTGAGGCCTTGCAAAATGCTGTGAAAGTGCTAAAAATCAATAGACAAAGGTGGGCAAATTTCTGGTGCACCACCTATAAAATGGAATTTGTTTGATGCTAGGTTTGCATTTTGCTTTTCGAAAAAGTTATCTGCCTTTGAAGATCATGTCAACATCGCCCTTGGAAACATATCAATTACTGACCAATGAGCTGATCTTTCCAGAGGCATCAGAACTAGTGGTCCAGCTATTTCATTAGGTTTGAAATTTGCACCCAAATGGCTTGTGATGATTGGTCCTGAATGGAGGTCACATATAAAGCAAAAAGTATGTCCAGCTGGGTGCAGGTCAACTATTGCATTCAAACTCATTTATGAAACAGCAGCATCAATGAAAATGTTGCCCTGTGGGGAGTGATATGTGTGTGTGTGTGTGTGTGTGTGTGTGTGTGTGTGTGTGTGTTGTGTGTGCATGTGTGTCAGTGTTGGTGGTGTGGTGACAGTCCTAGTGTAGGTGGTGTATTTATTTTAAAAATCTGTTTGGCAGGGAAAAGGGAATGGGAAAATGGATGCAAATCAATGTTTATGCATGATGGTCCTCTGAGGAGTATAAGACTGTATATTATAATTGAAGGGTGTGTTTATAGAGACAATCTTAGTGATGAGTTAATTATGCAGATAATTTTTAAAAATATATATAAATTTAGGAAAAGGCACAGGGTTGTCCTGAATATGTCTCTGAATGTATACCAACTTCTGTAGATAATTATGCAATTGATCTGATAAACATAGCCCTCAAGATGAAGAATCCTCAAGTTAAGAGTTTATTTTATTTTATTTTAATGTAATCTACCTTAATTTAAAAAATTTCAGGGGACAAATTCCTTATGTTACCAGTATTTATAAAGAACTCCATGATCACCCACTGCCATTTCTAAAAGAATTTCAAAACTTCTATTATTCTTACTTACAGGCAACTAGGTGGTACAGTGGATAGAGTGCTGGGCCTGGAGTCAAGGATTTTGTTGTTCAGTCATGTCTGACTTTGTGATCCTGTGGACCATATCACACCAATACTGTCCATGGGGTTTTCTTGGCAAAAAATATTAGAGTAGTTTGCCATTTCCATCTCTAGTGGGTTAAGGCAAACAGTGGTTAAGTGACTTGCCCAGGGTCACACAGCTAGTAAGTGCCTGAGGCCGAATTTGAACTCAGGTGTTCCTGACTCTAAGCCCAGTGCTCTCTCCATTAAGCCACCGAGCTGCTTCCCAAACAAACAGATGTTAGATAACTTGCCCAGGGTCACACAGCTAATAAGTGTCTGAGGCCAGATTTGAACTCAGGTCTTCCTGACTCCAGGTCCAATGCTCCATCCACTGAGTCCACCTAGCTGCCTCTGGAGTCAAGAATACCTGATTTCAAATCTGGCTTTACTATTACTTTTAGCTGTGTGACCCTGGCCAAGTCACTTAACCTCTGTTTGTATCAGTTTCTTGAACTGTAAAATGGGGATATCAATAAAACTGATCTCCCAGGATTGCTGTGACGAGAAATTGAGAAAATATTTGCAAAATTCCTGGCACACAGTAGTGCTTGATAAATGCCTCCCTTTTCTTCCCTTGCCTTGCCTTCTTGGAATGCTATTCGACTTGAAATATACCTATTTGCCAAGGGTGGTACTGCTCCTACACAGATTAGACTATATGAGGAGACATATTGTCAATATGGAAAGGGAACTGGTGCTGAGCACATCCAATACTCCCCTTCCCACTCCCCAGAATGGCCATTCTAGGTTGGGCCACTGGGGCTACCCAGGCCTTCTGCTCTTCTCCTTTAAGATTCAGCTAAAGCATCACCTTATTCAAGAAGCCTTTCCTGGGATGCTGCTCCTTTTCCCCACCTCAACTGCTAGTGCCTTCCTTTACTAACTGCCAGGTATGCAGTGACCTCATGTTTATTTTGAATTTATTCTCTTTATATTTATTTAGCATACACTCATGCACGCACTTGTTATCTCCCCTGATAGAATGCAGGTCCTTGAGAACAGAGATTATTTCATTTTTTTTAATCTTTGTATACCCAGCAACTAGCAGAGTACCTGGCATGAAGCAGGTGTTCAATGAATATTGATTGATTAATTCTTGACTGCAAGGCAGGACTAAACACTAATCTTGGCCTGAGACACTTACTAGCTGTGTGACCTTGTTTAAGTCACTTCTTCCTCTCTCTGGGACTCTATTTTCTCTTCTGGAAAATGAAGCAGTAGGACTTAATGGTCTAACTCTGAGGTGCCTTCTGACTCCAATATGCAATGATTTTTATGGGAAAAAATGTATGTGTCCATATCCATGTATATATGTGTTATATATACACATATACATATGTGTATACATATATTGTACATAAAAACATAGGCACACAGAGAGACCCATATCCAAGAACTGAGATCTCTCGGATCTATTTGTAAACAGTATTGATTTCCTTTGGCTGGTTTCATTTTGATTTTTTTCTAGGGAGAAATAGTGACTGTTCAACAAGCCCAGGATATGTAGATGTCTGCTGGAAATATAGCAAGAGCTGTGTAGCTTCTAGAAAAACTAAAAAAGAGAGAGAGAGCAAAATGTTATGGCAAAAAAAGGTCCATTCGTATGGAAGGAACTATTTGTATCGAATATCATGAGAAAATAAGTGCATCATGACAATTTTGTACATCTTTTATGATTTGATTGTCAGTAATGAGGCTCACAGGAGAGTGATAAATGTGCAGTGGGAAAAGTATCTATTTCACTTATATGGCAAATTATGCAACTCAGTGCTTGATAGCACTTGGCAAAATACAAATGTGTTTGAATGGAATTCAAATTGTTGCTCTTTGCCTAAGACATAGGTAATATCACCAGGGGTCCTGTCTTTAGATTTTTATAAGAGGTAAGAGTTTAAGTAATAGTAGCAGTAATACAAAATTACCTTTAAACACTGAAAACATTTTTACTTTTGTTACAGGGTGTAATTTACACTTTTCCCTCTAATGGCTCATATACAGAAAATGATACACTAATGCAATTTTTCAAATTTAGTTACCTTTTTTGTGTTCTAAAATTATATGCTCTCTTCTCTCACCCTGTTTGTCAGTTTCCAGATCCCATTTAAATCCATGTTCTTAGAGTTCCATAATTTATCTTCTTGTCACAGAACTTTCATAAACTTTTTAAAATACAAAATAGTTGCAATAAACTCTGACAAAAATGCTTCCAGTTCAACTTTTGAAATCTTTCAATTATGTTTTGAACTATTATCATACTCTCTAGTGTTGCTGTACTGTGAAATCTTTCATGGAGTGACATCTTACTAAGGAAGAAAAAAAATTACTTGAAAAGAGTCACTTCAAACCATTTATATTTCTCTGCCTCTTCACTTTTGTATCTATAGATTTAAATTCATGCTTAGACCACCTAGAGAAGGGAAAAAAGGAAAAGAAGGAAGATCATTTTATATACCAAGAAAAGGTAATGCCATGCAGCCAGACTTCAATTGTCTAAATGCAATGGGATATAGTGTGAAATGTGAGTTTCTTGAGACTTTGGACTACTTAAGTGTTGCTATAAAAAGGAATCTATATTAGGTGTGTGGGGGGAAGGGAACTTCTAAAAACACTGTGAAATTAAGCAACTAAAAATACTCAACTACTGGATTTTGGCTAAGTAAGTAACAGTTTCATCCTCATTATTAAGAAATAGTATGTAATTCTGTTTGGCACATCCCTGTATTTGGCATATACATTTTTAGTGAAGCAGGAGACATAAAACATCCTTTCCTTTTTGAGCAATTGTGAAATAATAAAAACAAAAGCCTGTATACATACAGTATTATAATTTATAAAGTGTTTTCATTCTAATTATAGTGAATTAGTGCAAGTATTATAATCTCCCTAGGAAACTGATGCCCATAGCCTGCAATCACAGTCCTAGTAAGTGGAAGAAATAGTTCTCAAATCCAGATCTTTTGATTCCAAGTCCAAGATATATTCCCTTACATCAACTAAGAATTTCACGAACATCCAGAATGATTTTTTTAAAAGTATGGATGCAACTTTTTCTTTCTCCACCGAATTTAAAATGAAAAAAAAAATCTGTCCCAATGTGTTTCCATTAATGCTCAAAATATTAAGTAGTTTTGGTAGGAAATGACTAGTGCTAAACCTTCAAAGTCATTCTCCCTCTCCAGCTGGATATTTAATTTTATCTCTGAAGGGACCAGGAATTTGCTGGAGAGCATAGAGGTCTACCTAGGGTAATCATTAGTAAAACCTATTAGAACACAATGTTATAAATGCTACAGTACTGTAAATGGAAAGAACAACCCACCCCAAACAACTGAAAACAAATATAGCAAAATTATAAAGAAGAAGATAATTGAGAAGATACATCCCCCTCAACTTCCTCTGCTGCACTGGTGGTGGTGGTGCCGGGGGCTGGGTGAGATTTAAAATGGAAGGTATCTACAAATGTGGAACATTGCACAGAATCTCAGATTTTTCCAGTGTTCTGATTAATTTTGCCAAATTTCTTTTCCTTCTGTTTAAAAATTCTTTGTTATTAGAGGTGGCTCTCTGGATGGGGGAGAGATGAAGATAGAAGAGGAAATATAGGCAATGTACAAACAAAAACTATTGATAAAAATCTGTTTAAAAAAAACAAATGTCTCGCACGAAAAGCAGGAAAGGATTGTCTGATTTGGCTGTCATTCAGTCATTTCAGTCCTATCTGACTCTTCGTGATCCCGTTTGGGGTTTTCCTGGCAAAGATACTGGAGTGGCTTACCATATCCTTCTCCAGTTCATTTTACAGATGAGAAAACTGAAGCAAACAGGGTGAAGTGACTTGTCCAGGGTCATACGGCTAGTGAGTGTCTGAGGCCAGATTTGAACTGAGAAAGAGGAGTCTTCCCTATTCCAAGCCTGGTGCCCTGTGCACTATGGCGCCACCTAGCTGCCCCACCAATTTGGCTACTTCTTACCAATCCTGAGTTTCCTCCTCTCTAGGGTAAAGCTCACTTCTTGCAATATATCCTTTTATAGCACCTCCTTCAATTTCTTTGCCATCCAATTCACCCTTCTAGAAGCTTTTCGCCTTGTCAATGTCTTTCCTAAAACTTGAGGCCTAGAACTAAGCACGAGACTCCAGATGTGGTCTAATCGGGGTAGAGAGAGATGAGACTATCACTGCTTCTGCACTAGACACTGGAGTTTATCTGATATTTCAGACTACAAGGGAGCTTAGAGGTAATTAAGTCCAACCTCTTCATCTTACAAAGGATGAGACTGAAGCTCAGAGAACTTAAGTGATTTGCTTAAGATCACACATTCAGTAAGATTCAGTTCCTGAATCCAAATCCAGCCTTCTTGCCCCCTATAACCCACTAAAACCACATTATCATTTCTGGCAGCTACAGTATTCTCCTAACCAATGGCTTGCCCACTTTGCTAGTTGGCAATAATATTAGCATCACAGTTTCAGTACCAAGAAAATGCTGGTTAAATTATCAGATGTGTTGTCACTGGCAGCCTTGGGAAGTCCACATGGTGGTAACAGGCTGAAGACGTAATCCAGTGCTCTGGCCTGGTGGCCTTGGCCATATTCTCAGAAATGTTCAACCTGGGGTTGTGGTGTTGAAGTGACTGCACTGTTCTGGGTTCACAGCCAAGGTTGATGTGGTTGGATTTGTGTCACTCACTGCTGGGATCAGTTAACTGACATGTAGTAAGACCTTAGACACCTTGCTCAAGATGATAAAAGTGTGCTGTCTCAGCAAAGGCTACTTTCCCTTCTCAAAGACAGGAGGGTAGCAATCATGACCATGGCCCTGTCTAGCTACAGAATGGGAAAAAAGAATGAAAGGGAAACTCAGAAGCTAAGGAGGTCCCAAATCTGAGATTCCTCTCATGAAGGTGTTTTCATGCTGCAGTTTCTCAAAATTATCTTTTTACTATCATCATTAACAAACTGATCATTGGATCACCGATTTGGAGCTGGGAGTGACCTTAGAAAACTATTGAATCCACTCCCTCCTCATTTTTACAGATGAGGAAACAGAGGCTGCGAGGTTAAGTGATTTGCCAAGGATCTTACAGCCAGGAAGTGTCAGAGGTAGGATTTGAACTCAGGTTTTCCTTGACTTGAGGCCAGTTCTTTGTTTGCTGTCTCTTTACAAGTAATGCACAGTTTACTTATCTAGTTGGTAATATAGATACCCCAAGTCCTTGAGAGTGTTTTGGCCTGGATGTTCATATATACATAAATATACATATATAATGGATATGTAAATAAATATTTAAATAAATGACTTTTTAAAACAGCAGACTGAAGGGAAAACATAGTGGATACAGACCCCTCCCATCCTGCCTCTGGTTCTAGGATGCAGTGTTAAAATTGACACCTGCATGTTGGCCTAGATGCAGGGCCTACTCTTCTATAGACTTAACTTTGCCCTTTTTCGTCTTTTGCTCTGTTCACAACTGATAGATGGGAAGCTGGCTGAATCAAAGTATGGCTGGAAACAGATAAGTGGCTACGTAGACTTTGACTAAGTGAACATACTGTAGGCAGATGTATATGTTCTCTTGTGGTATGACTACATATTCAAACTATAGCATAAAAATGGGACAGTTATCCGTATAACTTAGCCCCCTACCCCAGTCCTACTTTTCTCAGAAGTCCACAGATAACTGAAGTAACAGTCTACTGTGCTTGCTTTCATAAAGCTTTCATACAAAGCTTATATTCTAAGAGGTAAGAGAATGCAGCAGACATGAGACAGAGGCATGCACTGGGGTGGCCAGGACCAAGCGTCATCAGAAAATGCACAGAAGGTCACCTGTACTAAGGCACCAAGACCTGTGTTGTGGCTAGGCATCTGTGTGTTCATGTGCACGCATTCACATAGCCAAAGATGCCTTGAACTCATCTAAAAAACTGCTGAGAGTTTAACTTACCGAGAGACTACAGTATATTAGCATAGAGAACATATACATAGTTTGGCCCGACACATGCCAGGAAAGCAGAATAGGTAGATGACAGTCAGGTGAATTTCAGATACACAAGCAACTTATAAATAAACATTTGATACACAAAACAGAGATAAACTAACAATAAATAAGTGGATTTAATATGGTTAGATACACAAAACTATTTCAGGGAGATAAAATGAAACTGGATAAAGGAATAGCAAAGTATATAGGGGACCAAATAAGCAATTCCTTTAAAAAAATAGAAAATTCCCCTACAGGTTTTGCTGATAATGTCAACAAGCATCATTCTTACCCCATTCTCAGTATATGTCAAGCCTTCTAATCTGTTGTAAGCTATATTCTCTATAGACAGATATAACACCAGAGAGAACATTAAGACCACCTATTCATATTTTCTCGACATCTGAAGTACAGTCAGACTTCAGCAGGCCTGCCTCACTGGCAAAGAGGAGATCTGAAGACTTATCCAATATGCAATCACACCAAAAGCAACTGCTGAGGCAAGAAGCTTTGCATAAATGTTACCCATTCAAAATGTTTAAGTCAGAAAAGTAACTTCTGGCCCTCTCTCCTCTCATCTGGCCACTTAAAAGGATCACACAGAGAGTCAAAAATCTTCCAGATACCAAGGGATTTAAAAAATAGCCTCCTGCACATGTAACTCAAATTGGTTTTGATCGATCATTAGACCCAAACTGAATTTCCCATGAGGAAGATTTCTTAAGTGAATAAGCTCATAGATGAATTTCAAAGATAAAAATAACAAGGAGGTGAGAGGTCCTAAGTCCCTTCCCACACACTTCCATCCTATTTGCCACCCTTGTCCTTCCCTCCCCACAAGCAGAAGAAAGGCAACTGGAAAATTTGGGTTCAGGAAACAAGAAGGAAATATTGTGTGGCAGGCGTCTCTCATCTCTCATTACCGTTAGCCTTTTGTTGCTGTTATTTAATGAAAAGGAGAGATGGTCAGTTTTAGGTGCCATTCTGGGCCCATCGGTAGAGCCTGCTAGGCATCAAGAGCAATAGTCATCCATATAGGCAGGATGTAAAGCAACGACCTTAAGCTCTCATGGGTCAAAAGTTGATGAAGTTCAGAGGACCCTGAAGCACTGGAAATACCCACCTAATAGGTATTTTTTGGCATTAGATGTCACAATAAAATGAAAGGAGAGAAGATGGGGATCAGACAATAAGCCATTCTTCATCACGGCTCTTGACAGGAGTTGTACTGGTCTAAGGAACCAATGGTTTAGTCACTGCTACAGACAGTATCTATCAGAAATCTCATAAGCAGCCACTTGGCACGGCTGAATGAATATTTTTAAAAGTAACCTATAGAAATGGCTAAACTAGGACCTTTATTTTTCATCTACTGTCATTCTTTTCCTGAAAAGGAGAAACCATGAAAGGCAAGATTATGGAATCATAGAATTTCAGAACTGCAAAGTGACTTTCTAGCCCAACCCATACCTGAAAAGAATTTCTTCCATAACAAAGCCAACAAATGCCCATCCAGGCTTTGTATGAAGACTTCCAGTAAGAGAGAACCAACTATCTCCAAAAGTAGTACATTCTATTTTTGCATAGCTCTAATTGTTATGAAGATTTCCCCCCTTATATCAAGTCTAAATATATGTGATATAATGAAAAGAACACGAGTTTTGGCATTAGAAGACCTAGATTCACTTTTTTTTTTTAACACTTTCACCCACTGGGCAATGTTAGGTAAATCATTTACCTTCCTTGGGCCTCAGTTTCTTCTTCTGTAAAATGAGGGAGCTGGATTAGATGATAACTAAATTCCCCTTCCTGCTCTAATATTCTGTGATTTCATGTCTATGGAATTAGAATTAACCATCTTAGCTGGTTATGCAGGAATGTTGAGAATCACTGAATTGTGACCTTATTGCAAATCAAAAGAAGATACAGCACTTAGATGTACTGGTGTAACACAGGCCAGGCTCCAATTTACACTTAGCTATAGCAGTCTTGCATATAACTGGCAGGTAGACATCTAGTCTGCTAAAATCAAGACCATTCGGTGGTCTGGCTAACATTATAGTCTACCTCAACATACATTCCTGTATGAATCTGTACTATATTCTTTTCCTTTAGTCCCAGGGAACAAGGAGTTTTTCCTCTTCTTTGGAGCTAATCTTCTACTCATATCTTAGATGCAGTCTTTTCCATCCCCTTAATTTTCCCTTCTCCTCCCTTCTTCAAAATCTACAAAGCATTCCAAGATGTAGCATGACAGAGTAGTAGATAAGAGTTGACCTCAAAGTCAGGAATACCTGGATACAAGTCTTACTTTTAATATATACTGGCTGTGTGATCCTGCTCAGGTCACCTCTCTCAGTGCTCTGGGAAACACCAACTAAGTTGCAGAGAAAGCGCCCACTGGTACCACAATGGTAGAGGGTACCCCACTTTAGGGTTCTGAATGCCAATAACATCAGAATTCCAGTCCCTGTCATTGTCCCCATAATTAAAGGTATCCCAAAATGGAAAGGGCTACATTGGAAGGTAGTGAATTCCCTATCTGGGGAGATCTTCAAGTGGAGACTGTAGGACTAATCACTTGTTAAAAGGTTATTTGACAAGAGCATAATGTTTTAGGTGAGATGTCTTATATGGTCAGATGTCTAACAAGTCCACTCTACTCCTTAAGTACTAATCTCCTCTATAATAACCCTTTACCCAATGATTAATCATCCAATCTTGAATACCTCCAGAAAAGATAACTCACTACTTCCTAATGTAGCCCATCCCATTCTATATAAATAAAAACTTCCAGTCTTCAAAGTCTTCCATCAACTGGAATTTCTTTCCATCCACCATCCAAAATATGCCTGAGATAATCTCTCTCCCCTTCTCTTTCACTTAGGCTTATTGCCTCTTTAAAAACTGGAGTCAAAACTTAGCTAATCTTGAAAGCATACAGTGATTAACTCCAACTCAGCTACTTTATCCATTCAAAGAGGACTGATGAATTCAGTTTTTTGTTTTCTTTTTTCTTGAGTCATTCTGTACTTAAAACTATGTTGTCATTGAGGATGTGATCTAGACTTCTGAGTGTGGGGAGGAGTAAGAAACAACTGCTATCAAAAATAAAATGACCTTGACTTTCTAGCAGAGATAAAGCAGGGGAAAAATTTATTATCTTTGGGTTAGACACAATGCTGATACAATGCCAGAAGAATATTTGAGCCATGAAGATTACTATTTTGTCCACCTGACAATTTATGTTTCCCAAAAGGGACACAAGTCTTAGAAACTCCTCTCCATACTCTCAGATGATTCCCAGAAGTTGTCTCCTCAGTCTATTACTGCCCTTTGCACTACATATAAGGCAAGCTGTCTCCCATCTGGGATTGTCAAATCTAGTTCTCTCTTAAGATTTCTTTCCTTTTTTTTTTAAGGGGGTGAAGAGGATTGTGAGATGTGGAAAGAGATAAACTTTCCATTCCATACTGGGAAACCCTACTTGTGCAAAATTTATGTGACCCAAAGCACTAGAGCCCAGGAGGAAATTAGGGGGAAAAACCCATATTTGCTTCCCTTCTGACAATGGACTAGATGATAGTCAATAAAAACTGAATTTCAGGTAGTTTCTCATTCTGAATAATAGAGGAGCCATTCACCACTGATTCTAAGTATTCTGTTGAATACAGAAAATGATGATTACTGCATGATAAAATTTGGCATCTAAACTTAAAAAGAGACATTGGGTACATGAGCTCACAGTCCATAACTGACTTAATTGGGAACTCTGGCTACAAGGCTTGAAGAAGAAAAAAAGGAATAGCACCCACTAAGGGCCTATATAGACACAAGAATGAGGGGGAAAAAAAATCAATCAACAAAGCACTTACTGTGTGCCAAGCATTGTGTCAGGGTCCTATGATGCAGAGAAAAAAAAAAGAGCGGAGCATTTTGAAGGAGTGTATATAAAATGAAATCATATGTAACATCCTTTGAAAACCTTAAGCAATTGCTAATACTAGCGATCATTATTATATTGGGGAAAACCACATCCATACACAAATATATACCAACTAAAAGGTAATTAGGGAAGGTGCTAGCAGCTGTGAGTAGATAATCAAGAAAGGCTCCATGTTAGAAGTTAGCTCCTGAACTGAATTTTGAAGTTAGCTGGATTCTAAGAGGATCATGATTCTAAGAACCATTCAAAAAGGAAAAGTGGAAAGAAAACTAAAGTATGTGAACTGCCACTGCCACAAAGCAGAACCATGACAGGGAGACTTTCCTTTGTAATAATAAAGTTTAAGATGAAGCACGGCAGGGTGGCTTAGTCTTGGAATCAGGAACTCATGGGTTCAAATCCTGTCTCTGACTCATAATAACTGAGATTAGGGACAAATGTCTTATCTTTCAATGCTCCAGGCAGCTAAGACTTTAAGTTACAGATGAGTTGCCAATTTGCATGAGTGGAGGGAGGTTCCACACTGGTAGTTCCCCATATGGATGAAATTATGGGGTCTGGACTATACAGTTCTCAAGTCATAATTCTTTCCTTAACTCTCCTACAGTGTCTGCATCATAACTACAGAATACTGGAAAGGATCATACCGCCAATCTAGAGCTGAAGGGAACTTTAAGGGGTCATTGTCTAGGTCAATTTCTTTACAGATGAGAAAATGGAAGCTCAGAGAGTTGTGAACTTGCCCAAGGTCACAGAGGTATTGAGTAGCAGAGATGGGATTCAAATGCAGGTACTAGGACTCTAAGGCCAACACTTTTTCCATTATACCTCCACCACCCTTCCCACCCCACTACCTCTGCCTCCGGTCTCAAGTATTTGTATTTTACAATTCAAGAATCCTGAAATGTGACTATTGTCTGCTTGAGACCAAATGTTGCTGTTAATAATTAGCATCTCTTTAAAGGGAACTTTTACTGTGGAACAGAAGAATCCACTTTCCCATATCTCCATGTATGGAAAAGCTAAAGGAATCACATATTATCTAATGCTTTGCATATTTATGTTTGAAATCATTTTTATGAAGTGTTACTTTAAAAAAAAAAAAAAAGGACTCGTTCATCTTTAAAAGGAAATGATTGATTGCTGCCAGTCAGGCATTCCTTCATTCTTGGCTCCTCTTAGCCTCTGTAATAAGTTTTTCACGAACACCGGTCTGCTATTAAAGAATGGTATTCATCATAAGCCAAGCAGAGAGGAGGCAGAGTTTGATGGGCATAATACCATATTTCAATCCACAGTGTCCTTTTTGTTAAACTTGATCTGCTGCATCATTAACATTTGAGAAAAAAAACATAGAGTCTTTGGTAAATATTAATCAGAAATAAGCGAGTCCCTTCCCCTCCTCAATTACCCATTACTGAGCTCTCCAGGTGATAATGTCTTGTTAAATCTTCTATTTACTTAAAATGCATGTGAAAAAAAATACTTTCTGCACATTCCATGTAGTGCTCTTAACAACATAAGTGGTCTTTGTTTGAAAGAAATGGTTTCGTTTTTCTTTCCCCATCACTCCTCCTGGAGGCCCAAATATTCCCAATGTGATAAATAATATGGGAGGGATTCTGGCATCTGGGTGTGTATCTAGCACTCTTGGCTTGAATGTTTTCCTGATGAGCTCTAACTTTATCGACATGCCTCTGTGACTTAAGACATGCTGAATCAGCAGTCTTTTCTTCAGGTCATGGTACCAAACCTGGTGTCTCAAATAGGAAAGATTTCAGGAGCCTGTTTTTTTCTCTACTTCAGACAGCATCAGACCATGTAAATTACCATCAACCTTTCCACACTGGACTGAAGTAGGTCTAAGTCATGATCCTTCTTATTATCAGGGAAGTCATTAAAACTCCATCAGATCAATTGGGCACTGACATAACATTAAAAATGCGCTCTTGCGAGATCTATTTCCCTACTCCTGTAACTGGTGTAAGTTCAAAGAAGCTCATAATGAAATCTTGTCCCATTCATGTCAGATCCTGAAGTTAACAATGAATATTAAAATGCAGGTTGCAAGAACGGGATTAATCATAGAACATCAAAACCTGAAGCATAGAGACCACAGAATCTAGCTTCCGATTTCCCACAAAAACCAAATATTCTGTCAGATTTGTTAAGGGACCCCAGGAAAATCCAACACACCCAACCATCAGAGATATTTTATCAAACCTATCTCATAGTCAATAATGGTCTAAGATCATCAACACAGTTGATTCATTTTTTTCTAAGCTATTGGTTGAAATGGTAACTCACTCTTCAACCATGGACCTATTTCTTTCTTCTCTCCCTCCTGCTAAAACCATTATCCAAGACATTGACAATTCCTTCCTCACAATCTTTCCCACAATTTCTCTGTCTTATCATGTTTTTGATTAACTGCTGAAATCAAAATTAACTTTCGTGGCAACTACTTTGACATCATGTATTTCCTCAAAAGGATCAACAAATATTTATTGGATGAATGCCCATTATATACCAGGCATTGTGCTAGAGCAGCAGAAGCATTTTATTGGTAATATCTCTAATATCATCACCGTTCAACATTTGCTGAGCATTCCATTCAACAGCAATGTAGACACATTGGAAACATTCAATTCAGCTCAAACATTTATAAAGCTCTTACTGTGGTCAAGGATGTTAGGTGACAGTGGCTGGGTTGGGTGCTAGGAATAAGGGAAATAAAGGTTTGGACAAGACACCCATCTGGTCCAGTGCAGAGCTAATTAAACCATCAGAAAAATTCCACAGAGGTACATATGAATGCAGAAAAAGGTAATAAGCGATTCAAAACAGGCAAAAGACTCAGATAACCCAATCTGCCTACCCTCAATGATCACCTAAAACTTGATCAACATGGCATTCAGTAGCAACAACAAAAACAACAACAAAGGGGCAGCTAGGCGGCACGGTGGATAGAGCACTAGCCCTGGAGTCAGGAGGACCAGTGAGTTCAAATCCAACCTTGGACACTTGACACTTACTAGCTGTGTGATCCTGGGCAAGTGACTTAAACTTGACTGCCTCACCAAAAAGCAACAACAAGAACAACAACAACAAATTACTAAAGTACTACTTATCTACTATTTCACTGTGCTAGGTGTTGGGAGAAATATCAAAATAATACATGGTTTCTGACCTCCCTGAGCTTACAATATTAAGTAAGGAAGATAGATTGAATATACTGCTAACTATAATGCAGAATAGATAAGAAGAGAAAACCAAATAAAGCGCTATTTGATGCAACCATGATTTATAAAATTCATTGGGGAATGGGAGAACAGTCACTTGGTTAAGGATAAAATGGAGCCAGTTATTTTGCATGCTATAGACAAAAGGATTAGTGAGGAGACTGATTACTGAAGAGCAGTTGCAGCCTCTGGTTTTTAAAAGATTTACTCCGACACACCTTGTCTGGTCTGAACCTCCCTTCGCTGCTTGTGGTTTTATTGTAATAAGATTTTCAGTATATTTTGTTGTTTAAAGGAATTTAATCTGACTTCACATGATGAGAGGGCAAAAAATTCCATCAATCATTTGGATATTTCTAAATATCTAGATGATTTGGCTATAGAACAGCATTTCTATGATGCTTTAAGGTGTGCAAAGTTCTTCACAAATGTCATCTCATTTGATCCTCATATAACTTTGGGAGATAGGTACTATTAATATTCTCTTTTTTACAGATGAGGAAAAAGAAGCACAGAGAGGTTAAGTTTAGTTGCCCAGGGTTACACTGTTAAGGTTTGTGTGTGTGGCAGGATTTGAACTAAGGTCTTCCTGACTTTATGTTCAGTACTCTTCCCATTGCACTGCATAGCTCCTATCTAGATATAAAAACATACAGATGATTGAAATGCACTTTCCATCTGGATGCTTTGGCATGGTGTAGGTTAAACCTGATTAAATTTGTAGAATGATACTCTAATGTATATTGTATGTCATCTCACTAATGGAGGAAATAGGGCTATGTACAAATACAAAGAAGAAAGCACCGTCCCTTTAGGGATCTTAGGGATCGTCTATTCAATTCCATAATTTCACAGATAAGGAAGCCCAGGCCAAGAAGAGTTAAGTGGCTTGCTGAAGGTCACTGAAATAGCTCAGAGCAGAACTAAGATTCAAATCGAGGTATTCTGATGGCCAAATCTAATATTCTTTAAACTAGGTAAGGGCAGTTGGATAGAGCCCTGGGCCTGGAGTCAGGGAGACCTGAGTTCAAATTTGACCTCAGATTACTACAAATTACTACTTACTATAGTAGTCTTTGTGATCTGATCCTGGGCAACTCTTAACTTCTGTCTGATCAGTTTCCTCAACTGTAAAATGAGGATAACAATATCACCTAACCTCCCAGGGTTGTTGTAAGAATCCAACAAGATAATATTTGTAAAGTGCTTAGCATAGTGCCTGGCACATAGTAGGTACTTAAATATTTGTTTCCTTTCTTCCCTCCTATACTACATATCTTGCTGCCTCTACAGTGTTTGATGGAGAATAGAATTCTGAATTCAATTGGTAGACTCACTTTGGACTCCAACCAAGAAGCTGTTAGTTGAGTACCAGAAGGAAATCATTTTTTAAGGTGACTTCCCTATAAGGGTCAAAAAAGGACAAGGGGTCTCCAATATTATTTATCTTAAAGGTAAAAGTCAACATGTAAGAGAAGAGTCGCATCTCCCCAATTTTTCTCAATTTTTTTCCTAACTGAGTCTGCTCACCCATGCTGTGAAAACAATTCTAATCAGATCAAGAACTAAAAACAGCATTTGATCAGAACACATGAATTCCCTTAAGGTAGACATTTTATTCCTTTCCTCAAAAAAATGATGAAAGGCTTGCTTTAATGACACAAGTGGTATGACTGACCTCTGTGGAGCAATGCAAGAAATTCAATGGTAAAACTATTTGAAACTCTATGTTGCCAAAACAAACTGATGATAAATTTTTCAGTTCAATTTTTGTATCACATTCAAAATACATTAGCAAAAAGTGATTACAAAATGATTCAATAGAAAGCAATAAAAAAAGCTATCAAGAAAGTCAATAGGAACATGGTACAGACACTTTCTGGAGAAGGATATGAATTGTAACAAGAAAGAGAGAGTTTCAGGATAAGTGGTGGATAGACCAATGTGGATAAAATAGGAAGAAACCCCTAAATCACATTGGCCTTTTTTTTAAAAAAGTAACACAACACATGTTCTTAAAAATCTCCACATCTTCCTTGTATTCAGCAGGGTAAGAGCATTTGTTGCAATTCTAGGGGAAAATCATAAGTACCTACTAAGTTGCAGAGTAATCATGTATAAATTGAAATAAGTGATGTGAAAATCAATTCTCCCCTCAATTTTCTATTACTATTGGGAAATATTAAATCATTAATTTCATTAGCAATATCACATGATTGTTAAATATTATTAATTATTTAAAGGTCAGCCATGCTACAAAAATTATTCAAGTCAATGGGAACCTGTTATTTCTAATGGCTTATGTGGTCCCTGACAAAATACCTACTTTTTACTTCCTGGGGAATTTAAAACTCAGAGACCACAGATGTCCTTAAGGAAAAGCTCCACATTCTTTGCAAGATTAGAGGAAATGAAGAGATCAAATACCCTGATCAAAATAATAGGAAAGTAGGTGGCCATAGTAAGAGGTGCCAATGGCCCCAGGGAGATCAATTGTAGTTTTTCATATTAGTTGCACTAATAGGTTTCCTAAACCTGAAGAAGGTGGAGAAAGATCTATGGATTTACCATGTTTGGGGAGGGCATGTATTAACCAATTAATCTATGGCACTTGGCCAGTGAAGTAAGGTTTCAAAAACTGTATGTTGCCTTAAGCAAAAAGTGTTAGGGAAGAGTACATTTCCTCTGAAGTTTAGATAATACCACAGGCATAGACAAGATCAGGTACACTCTATGAAAGTCTCTGGACAAGTGGTGTGGGGAAAAGAGCATTGGATTTGATTTCCCCTAAATGCAAATGGCTCCCCTGGAAAAAATACCTTGTATTTACTTTGTTTATAATTTTTATATAGTCATATACATTTCATTTGCTCCAACAGAATGCAAGTTTCTTGAAGGCAGGCACTGTTTCATTTTTATCTCTGCCTACTAGGAACATAGCACAGTGTCTGGCACACAGTAGTTGCTTAATAAATGCTTTTTAATTGATTGAATTCAAAGCATGTAGGTTCAAATCGGGTTTTTCTGCTTAATAGTTATGTGATGTTGGGCAAGGTACTTCATTCAACAAACATTTATTAAGCTCCTACTATATATGCTAGGTGCCGGGTACACAAAGATTTTCAAAAAGAATCACTCATTCCCTTGCCTCAAAGTCTTCACAGTCTTCACCTCTCTGGGACTCAGTTTCGTCACTTGTGAAATGAAGGGTCTGGGCTAGATGAATGCCATTGTTTTGTTTTTTTTTTAAATTTCTGTTACAGATCCTAAAACTATGTGCCAGAGGATCATTATTGTTGTTATTTGTCCTTTGTTTGTTCGTTTTTTTGGCGAGGCAATGGAGTTAAGTAAGTTGCCTAGGGTCACACAGCTAGTAAATGTTAGATGTCTGAGGCCGGATTTGAACTCAGGTCCTCCTGACTCCAGGGCCGGTGCTCTATCCACTGAGCCACCTACCTGCCTGATGAATGCCATTGTTCCAACCAGCTCTAAATCTGTTACTCAATAATATCTAATATCCTTTATGCATCTAAATAAATAGCTAGTAATAATAATACCTAACACATATAGTACTTACCATGTGCCAGGCACTGTGCTAAGCACTTTACAATTATTATCTCATTTGATCCTAACAACAACACTGCAAATTAGGTGCTATTATTATCTCCATTTTACAGATGGGGGAACTGAGGCAAAGACTTGTTCAGGATCACCTACCGAGCAAGTATTCGAGGCCACATTTGAACCCAGATCTTGCTCACTCTGGGCCTGGCATTCTATCTTCTGTGCCACCCAGCTGTCCCTAATCCTAGCATCCTAGAAGGTAGTTTTGCCAGAGGAGGAAAGATGTGAGATAGTGGGGGTGGGGGGGAGCTGGGCAAGGAAGAGATGAGGAGAAAGTGAAATCTTAGTTACCATTCATGAGAATGAAGATCCAAATAAAACACATCAATCTGTCATAAAAACTGAAAGCAAACTGATACCCCTATATTCTTTTCTGCATACCTTTCTGACTACAGGCTTCCCGCTAAAATAGGACTTTGCTAAAAAAGCATTATTTGGTGATGAAATTGCATAATAACAAAGAGATTCCATTATTGAAAAGCTTTAGTGATATGTGACTTTTTAAGCTTTTAAGGTAGCACACGGCCTTGAGTGCTGGTGAAAGAAAGGAAGCCATAGCCAACAGGACCTTAAGATATCTGCAGACTCTCGTGGGCAGAAACAGGGAGACAGATAGGTAGGCCAAGGATAGTACCAGTGACCTTGAAAACAGAAATAGTAGCAGCGCTCTTGAGATGGTTGGTCATCCTGATGGTGATTGGGGGTGGGGTGGGGTGGGTCAAGACCTTCTGGTTTTGCTTCCATGACTAACTTGCCTTATGAGGGATGAAGCCAGAAAGTTGTGTTACTTGTACCTTAAATTGTCTCACCTGTAAAATGGTGGCACTGACCCTTCTCCCACAAGGTGATGGCTGGGAGCAGGCTTTCACGGCATAAAACAATTGTGACTGCCACGTATTCCCCACTCTCTCATCATTGTATCTCCCATGTATCTTTCCTATTTCATACTCTAAGAGTTGAAGAGGGCTTCATTTGTTTCACAGGTAAGAGAGAAGGACCAGCAGTTTACCTCTGGGATTAGAGTCATTTTCAGGGACTGAGAGAGATGGCATTGGACATGGCCCGTGTGCACTGTCTGATTTGCAGTTAAAACATGCTAAGCTTTAACAGTAAGTAAGTATGCTGTGGGAGGGATTTGCAGCTGTCCAAGGACACAGTAAGCTATAGCCTTGGCCACTGCACTGCATTCCATTTATATCCACACATTTTCTTATGCTATAGAATAAAGCAAGTAAATCAAGGGGCTCTTGGGACAGATTAGGAACAGGCTCACGATAAATTCCATTAAATTCACTTGTCACTACCCTGACCAGAACCTTCACTTCCTTTTGGAGACTTGAGTCCATTATTAAACTCTGGGAAGATGGGGAATGTTTTTAAGAGGAATGCTCCCAAGATTTACTTTTGAGTTCCTAGCTGGATGGAAAACTGAAGACAATCCAGCTAAGTAGAGACATGCTGAATCCAACAGGGAATAAAAGGACACTGCTATCTACCCCTGTCAAACCTCTACTGCTTAAGTTGCTCCAAGTCAACAAACTGCTGCTGATCTGGGCCTGTTTTAGCTGATTAACGTCATTCAGTCTGGGCCCCCTGGTGTGTGGAAGACAGTGAAGGGTGCTGGGAGTCATCTCTCAGACCGAGCCAACCAGACAGGCTTACCTGTCTTGATGCCCAAACCAACCTTTGCCTCTCCCAGCCAGGACTCACGACCACGGGTAATGCTATACACACACATGTTCTCTATTCAGATCACAAGGGCACAAACAGCTGCACCACGTTAGTCCATATAAGAAGGCCGGCCGGCCAACCCCCTTACCCGGCTTCAACCTTGCAGGGTTGAACTTCGCACTTCAAACTGCACTGTGGCAGCCTAAGACCCAGAGCTGAATTTTTCCTACCTCTACAGACTTATTTTCATATGATATCCTTTCATTTTTGTGTGTTTTCACCAAGTTGGTCAACTCACTGTTTCTTAAACTTGACATTCAGTCTCCCACTTCAGTGCCTTTGCATACCTAGGCTGTTCCTCAGGTACAGAACACACTTCATACTCAATTTTTGCTTCTTAGAAACCTTTGTACCCTTTAAGACTCAGCTCAAGGATGACCTCCTACTGATCCCCCTAGGTTTTTTTTGTGGGTGTCACAGACACATATTGTGTGTCCACTTTGGCAGTCTGATGAAGTCTTTGGACCTTTTCTCAGAATAATGTTTGTAAATAATTTCAGGAAATGCTAAGTTTCAGTTAGAAGTTAGTGAAAATGAAGATGCATTTCTTTTGCATTTTTTCCTATGCAAGTTCAAAGACCCCCTCAAATCTATGGTCCGTGGATCCAAAATGAATAACTCCTGCCTTAGTTCCTAGTGTGTCCCTCCTCAAACTTTCTTGTGTTACTCATGTACTTTACGTTGTATATCGGCCAGACCAACATAAGCTCCCTAAAGCCAAGAACTGTGTCACAATGCCTGGTACACGACAGTACACAAAAAATACAACAAAAACATAAATGCTTTTGAATAGTAATAACTATAGCTAGTATTTATACAACATTTTAAGGTTTGCAAAACTCTTTATATGTTATTACATTTGATCTTCATAATAACCCTGGGAGGTAGGTGCTGTCATTATCTCCATTTTATAGATGAGGAAATTGAGACATAGACAAGGTAAGTAATAATAATAATAGCTAACATTTATATAGTGTCTATTATGTGACAGATACTATGCTAAGCACTTTACAAATAACTTATTTGATCCTCATGACATCCCCAGGAGGTTAGGTGCTATCATTATCCTCTTTTACAGGTGAAAAAACTGAGGCAAACAAAGGTTAAGTGATGTGCCCAGGATCACATAACTTCTGAGTGTCTGAGTCAAGATTTGAACTAGGGTCTTCCTGACTCTAGGTCCAGCACTTTATGCACTTTACCACCCTTGAAAAGAATCAAACCCTCTCTTTTCAGCTTATCGTCTTGCCTTGACTGACTACTGTTTACATTTCTGATGATATGTCTAGCCTTTGGGACTCTGTTATAACCTTGACATGTTATTCATTTTGGCCATGCCATACCATGCCATATCATGTTAAGACTAAACAGAAATCCAGAAAAGCTTCTGAACCCTTCTCTCCCATCACTGTGCCTAGTCCTACACCAGGCACAGAAGAGGTAGGACAAGACACTGTCTCCCAGTACAAAAAGGGAAATGAGATTGAGCTGACCGAGCTCACCTCAGAGTCAGGAAGAGACAGATTCATGCCCCATTCTGTCACATGGAGGCTGTGTGCCTCTGGGAAAGTCACCAAACCCCTCAATTAGACAAAAGAAACTCTAGAAGTTGTCATCCACATCCTGATCTGCATGTAAATCTACACAGAGAAATCACAGGTCTGGTCACACACACACACACACACACACACACACACAACCCTCCACATCACAGGCAAAATCACATACATGTCCATTTGCATAGATATGTATTTGTGGAGCTAAAAAACTTAACACCACCGATGGTCACAGCTATATTTTTCATTAACTCTAATAACACCTTTATTCCAATGCAGTCTGAGGCTAGATCAACTACTACATTTCCCATCTGGTGTCCAGATATTAGAGCATATTTCAAGCTATTCTCTAGATCTATTTCTTAGATCAGGGCCTTGACCTTGATGGAAACTGGGCACAGAGTAAGTGTGACCTTATAGTCCCTGAAGACACAGGCAGAGAAGAAAAGCAAAGCCGAGCATGAATTCTCTGCCAGACTTTGTTTGGATCAGCGGGTATGTTTCAAATAAAAATCTTCTGGGTGTTTTATTGGGCCTTTTGACTAGTATCTCACAGGCCTAACTAAGCAGGTGTTATAATTCATTCTTATTTTATAGGAAAAGTTCAAAGCAGGAGCAGCCTAGGAAAATGAGGCACTTTTATCAAGAGAATGCCTATAGACACCATATAGCTTTACAAGAGGTGTTGGAAACATGCAGAAATGAGTGCTTCCGAGTGTACGGCTCTGCCTCTACACCTGAGCTGTCATTAGGACAACTGAGTGGGGCTTCAGGATGTAGCACGGTCACATTCCCACTAGAAAACAGTCCTTCTTACCACAGGGCACTGAGCTTCTGACCCTTATCTAATCTATGCTATTAGCCTCACTTTGATCCTCAGAAGGTCTAAATCTCACACCAGAATCAATGGAGGTGACAAAACTGAACTTTACCCTTCCTTGACTGATACAGATTTTACACCTAAATCCTTACAAAAAGGACTGGTCAATGGATCAAAGGCTGAATTTCAGGTCATTTTTAATGGTGCAGAAGTCAGGCCTATGAAGAGGAGTATTTTCCACTTTTTCTTTGTATCTCCAGTGCCTACCACTATGAAGGTGCATAGTAGATGCTTATTAAATTAATCAGTGATTGACTCATATGTGGGTATGTTGTAAAGACTGTTTGGAAGTGATCTTTCTTGGCCCTTGCATCCCATTTTCTACTTCTCATGTGTGTTGCGGTCTACTTTTAAAAATGTAATTGTATTTTTTCAATTAATAGTATTTTTCTCTCCCTCCCACTCTCCACCCCCATTGAAAAAGAAAGAGAAAAAGAAAATCCTTCCAACAAATATTCAGTCAAGCAAAACAAATTCCCACATTAGCCATGTCCAAAAATATGTCTCATTTTGCACCTTGAATCTGTCACCTCTCTGTCATGATATGGGTACAATGCTCCATTTTTAATCCTCTGTAATCATGATTGGTCACTGTGTTGATCAGATTTCTTAAGTCTTTCAAATTTGTTTGTTTTCATAATGTTGTTATCATATAAATTGTTCTCCTGGTTCTGCTGACCTTGCCTAGTATGAATTCCTATAAGCTTTCTCATGGTTTTCTGAAACCATCCCTTTCATAATTTCTTACTGTACAATAGTATTCACTTGCACTCCTGTACCATAATTTGTTCAGCTATTCCCCAAATGATGGACACCCCCTTATTTCCAGGTCTCTGTCATTACAAAAAGCTGATATACGTACATACCTTTCTCTCTCTCTCTCTCTCTCTTTCTCTCTGTCCACACACACATAGGTCCTTTTCTTCTTTCTTTGATCTATTTGCCCTATAGGCCTAGTAGTTGTGTTGTTGGGTCAAACAGTATGCAAAGCTTAGTGATTTGGAGAGAAATAGTTCCAAATTGCTTTGTAGACCGTCCTCACCAATCTATACTTCATCGATAGTCCATCAATGTGCCTGTTTCCTCATAGCCCACAATTTGTCATTTTCCTTTTCTGTCATTTTTGACAACACAATGGGTACAAGGCAGCTAGTATACTTTTCATTATAATTAGGAAATAGTTTTACAATAAGCATACAGTTTTTCTAAATAGTATATAGTTGTTACATTATATTTTAATTTAATCAACATACATATTAAATGTTTGCTATATTCAAGGTAATGTGCTAGGCGTTAGAAATACAAAGAGAAAGGGGGAAACAGTTCCTGCCCTCAAGGAACTTATATTCTCCTGGGGGAGAAAACATGTACACAGATAGACAGACGGATGGATGGACAGAGAGACGATAATTTGAGAAGAGATAGATAAGTAAATACAAGGTAATTTGAGAAAAGATAGATGGATAGATGATAGATGGATACAAGGTAATTTGAGAAGAGATGGATAGATAGAAGGTAATTTGAGAAGAGATAGGTAGATAGAGTAATACAAGGAAATTTGAGAAGGGATAGATAGGCAGATAGATAAATAGAGCATTTATTAAAAGCTTGCTACATGCCAGGCTCTGTGCTGTGATAGATGATACAACTAAAAGCAATCAAGTCACTCCCTGCCCTCAAGGAGCTTACATCATCATAGTGAAGACAATACATAAAGGGGAACTGAAAGGAAGAGCTAGGTACACAGACAGGAGCATGATGTGAAGATGTCTAGAAAGCAGCATAAAGGCCCGGTTCCAGGCAACATAGACAAAAGCTCACCTATAGGAGTTGGGGGACCCAAGAGAGAAGTACAAGATTGCAGTGGGGCACGGTAGGAGAGGTAAGGATGATGGTCAGCACGCAGAGAGCATGATGAGGGAAATGGTTTCTTAGTACTAGGGAGATCAGAGAAAGTCTCCTAAGAAGTAGCACATGAGTAGGGCCTTTAATGAACATGAGGGCACTGAGAGGCAAAGGTGGGGAAGGGAGGCATCCCAGAAAAATAAAAGGAGTTGCACAAAAGCAAGCACCCGGGGAATGAAGCAGCTAGCTTGGAATACATCTAGCAGTACAGTTTAGTTAGAATTTAGGATGAATAAAAAAGAATAATATGAAGTAGGTCTGGAAAAGTAGGATGGAGCCAACATTGCTGTTTGTGTATCAAATTTCCCCGCTAGATTATAGACTCCATGAGGACAAAGGCCACGACTACTTGATTTTTCTATTTCCCTAGCACCCTGCTTTGCACATAGTAAATGGTTACTAAATGATTGCCAAATGAAGAAATGAATGAATATATCACTCTTCTCCATCTTGTCCCTGGGTTTCTGGATGTCTAGATTGACAACAGCCTGTAGCTTGGATGAGTGTTCTCCCTGGGTATAACCAAAGGTGCCTTTGCCAATGGGCTTGGGTGGGCTACTCAGGGAATTTCCTTGCATGGGTGACTCTCCTCACCTCTACCCCAGCTGGTGTTGAGAGGGAAAGAATGAAGGTGTGGCAACCCACTAGAGAAAATTTGCCAAGCTGTGGAAATTTGCCAAGCTGTGGCTCTAGCTCTGTTATCATCCTTCAGTCAGCTTGCAGCCTAAGGGCCCCGAGTAATACCTAGGGACTCTCCTTAGGTGCAAGAATAACTTTCCCAGTTTGCATTAGGCTACAGGAAGACTCATGCAAATCACTCCAAACAAAGGATGAAGGGGCTGCTCTGCCTTCTCCAGGAGAGATTAGAGAACCCAGTGCATAAACCTAGAGGAACATCCTGAAGGCAAAGTGTGGATGACAAGAGCATATCTCACAGAACAGCCACTGGGTACACGCGTCACAGGAAAGAGCTGGCAGCCCGGATTTCAGGAAAGCAAAGTTACAAACAAAGAATTGTAGGTTTCATCTATCTTGTCAGGACTATATGTATTCTGGGAAAGCTACAGAAATTTTGACACCTGTTATAATGACATTTATGATGCAGATGTTCATGTTAGACTTCCAGCTTGCTCGCACGCAAGGCTAGTAAGAGAATGGCAGAGATTTATAGCCCATACCAAAGAAATGCTGAGGAATCTGCTGGAGAGTGAACCTGGAATACATCGTGACCATCTTCACTTGCCCAAAAGAAAAAAAAAAGGGAAAAAAAAAAAGCTTCCACCATTGCCAGCCTGGGGTCCTGATCATTGGGACGCTGCTGTACTGGTGAAATACCTAGCTGAAATGAGCAAGCCCAGAGCAAGTCGGCGCCTCCTAATTCCTATGTCCTTCATCATTGGTGACAACAGGTTCTGCATGGCCAGCACCATGCCCCAAATGAATAAAATGTGAATAGGATACTTAAGCAATGGCATCAAATTAATTTTTCCCACTGTTATTTTTCTCACCCTACACTTGCCTTCACTACCTCTCTAACCTCTTTCACACCAGCTACAAAAGCAGCACTTTATTCTGAGTATTAGAAAAAAGAAAAAGAAAAAAAAAATCATCACCGAGATAGACATTGCCAAGAAGTGTTTCAGGAGAAAGGAATAAATAATACAGCTGGTGAGTAGCTAGTAAAGCACAACATTGAAGCCACATATACTAGGGAATATTATTTACCTCTTCCCATGGCCAACCCCTGCCCCCTAGGAATATCTTGTTTGCTAGGTTGTCTTAGGGGAAAACAGACTAGCAACTCTCCACAGTCTCTTAGTCAAACATCTCTGAGCCAAAGACAAATATCAGAGAATCAAATACGCTGATGAAGTGTAGTCTGGCAAATGGAATCAGCGGTAAAGGGCTGATTCTGGCTTTTCCTTCTAGCTGGACCATCCATGGCGCTTATCCAGGACTCAGTTTGCTTATCTACAGAATGGGTGTGCTATAGAGAAAGGTAACTGCGATTGGCTCCCAAAGCTACCACCCTGTCTACCTAGAATTCTAATTGACGTCAATAAGAGCTCCCTTGGTGAACCAATGGAAGCACCAGTTTTAACATTCTCTCAATTAACCCTTAGAGCTTAATCACAATAGAGTGCTCTATTCAAACTTTGAAGAGGATTGTATTTGGAAATGAACAAAGCTTTCTTCCTAAGTTAGGTATTCTGACTTTTTATTTTGTTATTGTTTTTAAATCATAATTCAGGCTAAAGATCCTTGTTTTTATTCAATGTATTTCTTCATCTGTTCTTAATTATTAAGGAAAACATTAGCATATGACTATGTCAATGGTAAGTGGGTAAATTATTGAAGATATTCCATAGTGCATTTGAAAAAAAAATACTAGACTTCTGCTTAGATTTGAGATTCAACTTTGGTACTTATCAGCTGTATGACTCTGGCTGAGTTATTTTACTTATCTGAACATCAGTATCCTTACGGGTAAAATGAAGAAAATAATATTTGCACTACCTATATCACAAGGCTTTTGTGAGGAAAATACTTTGTAAACTTTATATGT
This sequence comes from Vombatus ursinus, assembly GCF_900497805.2. NCBI lineage: Eukaryota > Metazoa > Chordata > Mammalia > Diprotodontia > Vombatidae > Vombatus > Vombatus ursinus. The sequence continues at coordinate 20,459,949 of NW_020940358.1, forward strand.
ATCCTATATAACAAAAGCCTTTAGACAACTAGAAATATGATTTGCTTATCGTGACATGTCTTTATGAGAGTTATAATAGTAACAGATTTCTAAAGCATCTTACATTTATGAATAATAATAATCACCATAGACAGAAAAAATGGCTTATAGATCAAGGGAATTCCACAGACAAAAATACTTGGATTTTACCAAAGCATCTGACAAAGTCTTTCATGATATCCTTGGGGACAAGATGGAGAAATGGGAGCTAGATGAGAGTACAGTTAGTGCATTCAAAAGTGAATGACCACATACATACAGTAGAGATTAATGGATTGCAGTCAATTTAGAAGGAGGTCAATCTAGAGGCATTGGAGTGCTTCATATAAGAGTTGGTACCTGAGCAGAGCTTTTAAAGAATATAAGGTTTATGAAAGGCAGATGTGAGGAGGGTGGGCATTCCAGGCAAATAGATTTGTCCTTGGTCTTGTTCTATTCAACATTTTAGTCAATGGTTCCCATGATAGCATAGATAGGCTGTACTTCAGATATGCAGAAGATAACAACTAGGGGGAATATTTAGAGAGTCAAGATCTGAAAAGATCTCAACAGGTTAAAATCATGAGTCAAATCAATATGATAAATAAAAGAGGGATATATGTAAGTTATTATACTTAGGCATTTAATAAATGCTAAATTAATTGGATTTTAAAAACCATTTGCATATGTAAAAGTTAGGGAAGAAAAGGTTAGAAAAGGTTAGGTTCCTTTGAAAACTAACTCTAAGTTCTATTGGATTACAAGCTCAAGTGTTACAGCCAGAAATGCTAATCAATGCCAGGTTACATTAATGGAAGCAGAAGACAGAGCAAGAGAGGTTACAGTCCCATTGTACTCTGCCCTAAGCAGCCCATGTCTAGGGTATTGCTTTTAGCCTAGGCAACCACATTTTAGGAAGAAACCTTGAAAATCTGGGATGCATCCAAAAGAAGGCAACCAGGATGGCAAAAGGACTGCAGAGGATTCCACAATGGGGATGTTTAGTCTGGAGAACAGAAGACTCACTAGAAGATAATAGCTATTATCAAGCATTTGAAGGGCTGTCATGTGTAAGAGTAATTAGACTTGCTCTGATTGGCCCCAGAGGGCAGAACCGCAAGCAATGGGCTGAAGTTGTAGAGAGATATATTTAAGCTCCATATACAGAACAAAACTCACTAATGATGAAGCATATCCAGAAGGCGAACAGGGCTGCCTTAGGAGATTGTATTTCACCAACACTGAATGTCTTCAAGCGGCATCTGGAAGACCAATTGTCAAGATTGTCTTGGAGGGGATTTCTGTTTGGGTACAGTTTGAAGAGATGACCTCTGAGGTCCCTTCCAACTCTGTGATTCTGAAAATAGAGCAACTGTAGAATACTGCTAACTGCTTTCCAACTTTTTTTTTCATGGAGAAAGTTCCAACCCTCCTATCTTGAAGCAATTATGTTGCCATTGGAAAATCTGCTAGGAAACACTAAAAATAATGGCTATTGGTTTATTTATTTGGCTTAATCTATTGTGCTTATAAATTATTCTTATTTCTGAATCTCCCCTCTATGATTTAAATATAATAATATAAAATCCCTTTCCTGTCTCAATCCTCCCCCCTGCACACCCCCCCCCACACACAAAGTATAGTTGTTTGGAAAAAGCATGGTACAAGGAAAAAAAACCTGGGTTCAAATGTTGACTTTGTCACACATATGTGACTGTAGAGAAGTTGCTAATTCTCTCTAGATTTCAGTTGCCTCAACTATGAAATAAAGGAGTTGGACCGGATGATTTCTAAGGCATTTTCCAGTTTTAAGTCCTAGCTTCCAAATACTATATCCAGATGTTCAGTGGTTTATAGATAAAATATCTGATGTTACACTGAATTTTTCTGTTTTTTGGATGTTTAGTACATTTAATGATAACACTAATAGTGCATCACTTGAAATGCCAAAAGTATACTTACCCTTGTTTATTCTACAGATGCAAAAAACGGTTTTTAGAAAGTAGGCTGAGTTTCTAAGTAAACCAAGGGCTAGGATTCTGATGTTCCATGAAGGTGGCATGGGCTTAGGATGCCTCGTTTCAGGGACCCTTTATTAAAAATGCTCCTTTCATACATTTCACAAAGTACAAAGAAGATACTAGACTTTAAAATTTGGTGGGGGCCTTGCCCATGCTGGATTTTTAAGTCTAAACTGCTTTATAAAGACAAACTTTCCCAGTCCTGGAAAAATCCAGACTTGTTACTCACCATTTAAATACAAAAACCAACTTTCACTTTCAGTTTAGGCCCCTCTGCGTCTCTGGAAGTGGGGAGAACTTTCTTTCAAAAGTCCACCGTTCATGCTTGTCATTGTCACATAAAGAAAGAAAAGTTCCAATTTTTCTGAGTGTGGGATTCACTCAGGCCTAGACTTGAGTATTTCAATCCCCATGGATATGCCACATGTGTTTTATGAACTAACATTTATTTTAGACATTCTGGCCCATTGGACATGATCCTGTGAGCCTGAACTCTCTGCTGACATGCTGTTGAACATAATGGGGAGGATTTAAAAAGGTATCACCCAGGAGTAGAGCAGGGCTGTAGTGTGCCAGGGGCTAGAAACTCGAGGATGAGATCAGCCACATAAAGCTGCTCATTGTTCTCACTGCCAGACAAGGAGTTGTTCCCATTATGTGTAGTCTCAGCTCACCCCTCCCATGCCAGGAGGAAAAAAAAATCTGAAACAATCTAATTGCTATCCTTGGAACCTAGTGTTCCCTCTAAACTTGGACTCCGGTTCACAGCAATTCACAAACAGAGACTGAGACTTTGATCTAGGTGAATGGTAATGGGGGAATCTTGAAGTTGCTGTGTGGTATTCTGGATGAAATCCACAGGCCTCGGAAATTCCAAAATGCTTTCCCTTCTGCAGATCCCCTCAATTAATTACTGAGCCTAAATTCTTACCAAGCATAAATCAGCCATTATATAAATGCCATATATCAATTCAAGATCTAATCCAAGGTGGGGGTGCAAGTGGGGGAATGAAGGTCTTAAAGGTTCCTTAAAGTTATAAAACATCCATTTAGAGAAAGGTGTTTTTTTTCTCTTTTAAAGTTTTAGGGCATTGTAGTCTGTTCACCAGTCTAAAAGTGAAGTATAACAACTTCATGAAATTGTCTATCCACACTGGGATAAAGGCCTTTGTAGGTAAAATCCGTTGAGTTTTAATTCTCTTGAAAACTCAGAATATTATAGCTGAAAGAGACTTAAATGATTGTCTAGTTACGGATAAGGAAACTGAATTTCACAAAGTCAGTCATCCAATGGTAAATAAGCATTTATTAAAGTGCCTTTTATGTGTCAGGCACTGCTATAAGAGAGGTCATATAACTACTAAATGGAGTCTTATGCTTCTAAGTCCAGCATTCATTCCACCAACTTAAACTTCCTCATACATAAACAAAGCCAGAAATCATTGAAATGGGCTGCTGCGAAAAGACAAAGTTAAAAAAATCTTTGACCAAGAAGATGTCAAAGAGATTTCCTTGTTCTGTGATAGACAAGATTTGGTCCAACCAGAACTGACAGAGAGTTAAGCAGCCAATTCCATAACAACTTGTTACATTCATTAAAGCCTCTGACAATCATCAGATCAATGGGCCTACTACATTTCTGTAAATAGCTAAGACAATCCACGAAAACATGTCACAAAAGGGAAATCGTTTTCCAATTTTGCTCCCTGCTCTCTACTGATCTGTGTAGCCTCAGTCCTTCTTAAGAGACCCTGTGCTTAGAAACCCTATGAAAGATGGGAGGCCCATTGGATCAGTGTAGTAGAGGAATGAAGAAGGGGGATGAAGAAGGGGGCTGATTATAAGGTTTAAAATCTAACTGGGGTAGCTTTTGTTTTCATAAATGTGGAAACAACCCAAGGGCTGACATTTGAATGAGTTGGTTATGGAACCTAAATTTGTAACTTATCTTGAGTGTGGCTATCTGCCATGTAAATCAATAAACAGATACAAGAGACAGCCACTGGGCCACTCTCTTGAAATTATGTGAGCGGTTGTGTGATGGGGATCACAGTTATCTGTACATAGAAAATTCCTGGGTGCAAATATCTATACATTCACATATCTGGCCAACAAAGCTGGCCATTAACTCTGAGAGCAGCCAATTATTTGCACAGAATAGAATCTAGTCATAGATTACAGAAATAAGTGACACAGTGGAAAGAACACTGAAATTGGCTGAATTCCTAGCTTTGCCACTTATTAGCTGTATGTTCTGGGGTAGGTCACTTCATGTTTCTATACCTCAATTTCCTCATCTGTAAAATGAGGGGGCTAAATTAGATGATCTTTAAAGTCTGTTGAAGTTTGGGATGTTATGAGACCTAGGTGAAACTATAGGATTTAGTTCTCTGCTCTGCTTCCTTAGGGCAAGAAAAACACATAATATGGCAATATCACCCTTACAGGGAGCAATCCTACTGAAGAGAAAATGGTCTGGATGGGCTGCTGATAGCACATATGGAGCAGCTGGCTACTTGCTCCATTCTTATAACATATCCCTGGAAAAAGAAAAAGATACAACTCATCCATTCAACTAGTATTTCTTTGTCACCCTTACACTCAATCACCATTGTGCCTTCAGGTATTGTAAGGAAGTAGAACCCTCAAGAATCTAGTTGATTTGGAAAAAAAAAAGTGCTGTAGGAGTTCAGAACTACACTCTGAATAAATTTATTATAGGACAGAATCACAGTTGTGATACGCCTGAGTTTGTACCTTCATGTGTTTTATGTACTGTAATATAAAGTGCAAATGACATGCCTAGATAATTCAAGGATGTCATATTTCATTATGGTGGGTATGCCCCCTAACCAGTGCATTGTGCACTGCTCTTTCCTTGTCTTACTAGACAAATTTTAGGATTACCTATATTAAAGTAAATAAATAGATAAATAAGTAAACAAATGAATGAATGTTGGCCAACCTTCTTTTGTTGAGCATCTCCAAATTTTCCTAGGCCATTGTGAAACCTATACTTGACCCCTTCATGGTTTGGTGGGATCTCCCATAGTTTATGTTCTACTGATGAGGCACAGGACTTTACTGGACAGATTCTATAAATGTAGTTTTGTCTGAAGGTAGAATGGAAGCCAAAGCACGTATGACAGGAAAGAATATTTAGCAAATTTATCAATTCCCATTCTTGCTCATTTCAAATGCAACAGTGCCCATTGAAGAGAGGAGGAAGAGATGCTGGGAGAGCCAGTGTAAGCAGATTGGAGGTAAGGAATTGGGTGGGAATAAAGACACGTGTGGAGGCTCCTTACTGGAATAGGCTCATTGACTGAGCAGAGAGGAGAGTGATGGTGGAAACCAAGACTGGGCAACAGGAAGACTAAGCAGAGGCATGGTCTCTGGGCTAGATCAGACTTGGAGAAGGTGGTGAGGCATGATTCAAGTTGAGACCAAAATAGTAACAGTAATAACAACTGACAATTCTTTGAAGACTCTAAATTGCAGGGCACGTGCACTAACCTACATTAGTAGAAGGAGTTTTTTCATTGGGAATTCCCTATATCAGTGAAATCAGATATATGGTCTATTAAATGAAAAAAAAACCCAACAACAAAGTGGCATTGATATAGTGCTTTGATGTTTAAAAGCACTTTAAATATATCCTAATTTGGGTTTCACAACAACCTTGTGAGGTAGGTTCTATATGTATTATTTCTATATTACAAATTTGGAAACATTCAGAAAGGGTAAATTACTTTCCCACAATAATACAGCTTACAAGTATGAGAGGCATTATGTGAAACCAGGTCTTCATCAGTCAAAATCTAGTAATCTATCCACTACATCACACTATCCCTCCTCCCTAACACCCAGGATTGCTCCTAAAGGATTAATTTTGCAAGTGTAGCTGCCTCCTAGGTGGCTTTGAACTTTCAGCTATATAGGGCATAGATGATCTGCCCAAGCCTTAAATGCAGTCCAGTTATGTAGGACCTAACTCTGATGCAGCAATATCTTCATTTCTTTTTTTTTTTTTTGACATTTTTTAAAATTTTTAGACAATTGTGGTTAAATGACTTGTCCAAGATCACACAGCTAGTAAGTGTCAAGTGTTTGGCCTGAGGCTGGATTTAAACTCAGGTCCTCCTGACTTCAGGGCTGGTGCTCCATCCACTGCACCACCTAGCTGCCCCTTCACTTCTCTTAGATTCTCATTCTTGGTGGATGTGTACACACACACAACACACACTCCTGAGGCCAGGTTAGGTGAGACTTTCCTGCTTGAATTGTCTTTCTGGAGCCATGCATTAGAAATAAAAGGGTGTGGGGTCAGATAAGAAGAAGGGGATTGGATGGCCCACTTGATAATTCTAGTCAATGTTAGACATCTAAAGGTTCTGATGCAATCTCATACAACACATCCTGTTTCTAATATTCTTACTGCAATGAGGATCAGTGAAACTCTCCACTACAAATTAATAAGATTTGGCATAGATAGTTTCTTAGGAATTATTTCCTTAAATACCTAGTGGCTTCACATAATGTACTAGATGAAAAGCACAGAGTTTCTACCTCATGTAAAAATCAACTCTCCCCAAATAGAATCTTTCACATTTAGATAGCTTATCATTTCCAACTTGCTTTTGCATAGCTTTGGCTTTTCAAAAAGGTCACTGTGGGTGAAATGACTTGGGCAATGTCCCTAAAAAGCCAAAAGACATTTGAAAGAAACAGGCCTCTAGGAAAATGTTTTTGAAAAAAATAATGTGCTTTGGCTTAAAACGTGAAATTAACATGAAATGAAGATCTCTTAAAAACCTCTGAAATGTAGATGACTATCTTAGTATCTTCATGTAGTAGGTACTTGATGCAATCAGCATGTTCTATACAGGTAATTACTTTTACTACTAATGGTGCCTCCCACTCAGTGAGAAAGATAAGAGGTTCCAACTCCACTTAATCACAATGCTTCATTATTGCGCCACCACCTACTGGGTAAAACAATTCACTCACTCTATTCAGTGGCTCTCACAAATGAAAAAAATTTATTAAGGTGTGAGAGAAATGGGGGGCATATTTAGACTGCACTGAAAGGATTACCTAGCCAATTTTAAAAACATGTCCCCTTTACAGAGACTTGTGCAGGCCTTCTTGAAATAAAGTCTTCTAAGGGAACAACTCTTTTTATAATTCCAAAAGGAGTTAGTAACTAACAGTATCTTTTAGGGTGCTCTGAGGACAGCATTGCGAACTTGTCATGGCTATGATTAGACTGACACCAAAAACATCCAAGTGCCCAAGAATGTTGGGATTGGACTAAATGAATTTTCTCATCTCTCTCAACTCCCCTGTCTCTGTCTCTGTCTCTCTCTCTCAACAGTGGTGGAATCTTTCACATTAAGCAAACTTCAATGTAGCCCTGGGAAGTAAAATCTTTAAATTAATATTTTTAAACATGCCTACTATTAATAGTACCCAATTATGTAAGGCTGATTAAAAAGAAAAGATACAAATCAATTTTATTTCACATTTAACAGTATTATAAATAACTTGCTTCATGGAAATGATGTGGCTCTATGTATTAGTCTTTTATAATTGGGAATAATATTGGCTATGGTTTTCATTTTCCTCTTTACTTATGTAATTCAGTATTTGGAGAACTGTTTCAGTCCATCACATCGTTGCTAAGAAAAAAATGAGAGTTTTGTTTTTAATTCACCACACTGTGTAAAGGATTTTGCAATCTTGCTATAACCAAGGAAGATTAAAAATATATATATTGTTAACACTCTACCAGGGCCACTGCAAGTGAACAAAAATTGGAGACTGCTATTGTATTTGTGTTTCTTTTGTACTGGGGATCTGTACTAGAACCAGGTTCACGGATATTTGTTTCATGGTCAGAGTTTTTGATTTAATAATATTACATTTGTTTTCTTGTCACTTCATATTTCCTGATTTTACCCAGTTCTCTATAATGGGCATTGATATAAAAAGCATCCTTAGTAAAACAAAACAAAAACCTCTAAGAATATAAGTGGACACCACCTATTTTACATTCCACTAAAGCGGAATGACAGTCACATTGTTTTATCAGGCAAGCCGAATGACTGATACTAGGCCCAAAAGAAGCCAATGGAAGTGGGGGTTAGGGGGGAGAGAAGGATGTCACATGACCTATTTCAACCAACCCTCACTAGTTCTCAACATCAGCTGAACACACTCATTTTACAAGGCCAACAAAAAGCAACATTACGGTGTTTACGCTGCCTGTTTATGTTCCATTACATTTCTGTTGTTAATCTCCTGGTACTGCTTTGTGGAACCCCAGTATTTGGCTGGGATATGTTACTTCAGGGGAACAAAAATCATTTCTATCATTCCAAAGTTATCTATATTATATTAGCACATCATTATATTGTATTAGCATATTAACATCAATATTAGTAATCATCAATGCTAGCATGTTGATTAATGAAACTTAATCATCATTGAGTCAGTTGTACCCATGTCTCCATTTTTATTCTCCTCAAAGTTGTCTCTCTTAAGACAGGACATTACTGGAAATCAAGCAAAGGCTCGGTTGGTTTATACAACTGTACAATTCTTAGCTTAGTGGCAATAGTGATAGGCATTTACTCATAAAGGCATTTCATATGATCATTCTCCTCTTGATAAGAACTAAAGGAAAGATACTGCTCTTGAAACAGAATTCTAAGCTATCTCTACAGTGTCCTGGTTCCCTGTATGGAAAATGAACAAGCTCTTTGTCTGAGATTTACAGGGCATAAGAGAGCAAGGAGATTTTAGCTCAATTTCTGATTATGCCACAAATAATCAGGGTCTGAGTCCTGTTGATTTCATCTCTGACATATCTCTTTGACTTCTTAGATCTGTCCCTACCTTTCTACTTCTCCAGCCATCCCTAGTTCAGGCTCTCATCTTTAGAATTATCACCATGACCTCCTAAATGATCTCGATGCTTCTCATCTCTTCCTTCTGCAGTCCTCTTTCCCACACCTTCCTAATGGACAAACCTAACCACATCACTCTACTACTCAGAAACATTCAGTGATTCCCCATTAGTAAATTTACATGAGTCCCATATTTGAGACCGTCTACAATCTCTTGATAGCCTACCTTTTCATACTTATTCCATGGTATTCTTCATCATGGACTCTTTGCTCTGGTCCTATAACACTTTTCTTGTTTTCTACTACCCCGGAGCCCTTATAAATACCCACTATGATGTCTGGGACAGACTCACCTTTATCTATATATTTTTACTTTCTTCAAGGCTCAGTTCAGGGATCAACTCTCCCATGAAGCTTCCTTGACCTCCATGGCTAGAAGCAATGTTTTTCCTTGAATCTCTAAGATCACTATCTATGTATTTAATCAACAATACCTTATATTATAATTCTGTCTGTACATCTCATATTTACCTACTAGCGACTAAATTATAACCTTCCTGAGGACAGGTGGACATCACTTTTCTTCACTGTATTCCTAGACCCTGGCCTTGAGTCTTCTACATAGACATTCAATAAATACTTATTGAATTGAATCTATAAATCTTCATTCTAGGCAGACCAAATTCAAGATTTCATTTAGACTTCCACTCAGTCAAGCAATAGGTCTTTATTGAGTACCTACTATGGAGCTAGCCCTGTGCTAGGCACTTCTGTAAATGTATTTAACCTTTAGAGGATAGTTTTTGGAATGGTCTTTTGTTATTGTTTAGTTATTTTCAGTTGTGTCTGACTCTTTGTGACCCCTTTTTGAGTTTTCTTGGCAAAGATACTGGATTGGTTTGGCATTTCCTTCTTTGGCTCATTTTACAGATGAGGAAGCTGAGGCAAATAGTTAAGTGACTTGCCCAAGGGCACACAGCTAGTAAGTGTCTGAGGCTGGATTTGAACTCAGGTCCTTCCTGACTCCAGGCCCAGCACTCTATCCACTGTACTATCTAACTACCTTTGGAATGGTCTAAGGGTTTGGCAACTGACATTTGCCAGAGAAAACATGAGCACCAGAGATTAATTTCCTTCTGTTCACTAATCTTTTTCTCTACCTCCGCCCCCCACAAAGGCAATATGATAAAATGGAAAAGACTCTGGTATTAAAGTCCAGTGTGACCTTAGGCAATGTTTAGTCTGAAAAAAATACCTCTTTGCTATTTTCACAAAAAAAAAACATAAACGGAAACAAAACAGTGAAATTCCTATAATATTCACAGTACTGAATAACATAACAGCAGCACTGTGCCCATATCATCCCATTAACATGTCTTAGTAGCCTATGGTTTTATGCTGATAGTGTGAAATAAAAAATATAAACACTGCAGTGTGAAGTTGGGTGTCTGGATTTTTATATAGGCTTTCCCCCCATCATCTACCACTCTTAATTTCCATTCATTTGTGCTTTGAAAGCCACAAAATGAAAATTGGTACCCAGGATTAAGTCAACTAGAGGCACAAAATTCAAACAACCTGAAACAAGGGTGTCTGTAACACTTCATATGTTTGTATAACATTAATATTTTCTAATGTATTATATTTTTACAGACATCTCCCACCCCCATTGAAATGTATACTCCTTGAAAGCAAGGAATATCATATTTTTTCATTTTGTATACCTAGCAAAATGCCTTTGCACATCATCATTTGAATTCACATAGGATTTCAAGATTTCCAAGGAACACAAGTGTCATTATCTTCATGTTACAGAAGGGAAAACAGAGGATCTAAGAGGCCAAGTGACTCACTCATCAGCTAATCATCATAAGTCAAAATTCAAAGCCAGGTCTCTTAATGCTATAGGCAGCATTGTTCCACTGGCTATACTACGGTGCCTTCATTATTTTGGAATTACATTTTATATTTGTAAATCAACAATCATTTATTTTCTCTCTCTCTCCTCCTCCTCCTCCTATCAGAAAGGAAAAGAAAAACAAAATTATTGTAGCAAATACATATGTATAGTCAAACAAAGCAAATTCACATATTAGTCATGTCCAAAAAAAATCTTGAAAGACTTAAGAAGTCTGATCAAGGCAATGCTTCCTTAATTGTTGAAGTGAATTCCACTGCAGTGCTAATGAGAGACTTGAGTCTTGCCTGTTAAAAGTCAAAGTTAAGTACTGATGTAAGGGAGCTTAGAAATTGTGAATAACCAATTTCCATTGCATGTTTGCAATTGCAAATCTGAAATCAGGAAGTTTGTTATTAATTTGGTCCAAACTCATGCAATTAGAAATGCTAGTCATTAATTATATTCTCAGAGGTCACCAGTGACCTACTAATTGCCCAATCTCCTTAACCTTTCTGCAACATTTGACATCATGGACCACCCACTTCTCAAAATGCTCTCTCCTCTTTCTGACCTCTATTATATCCTCTGAGATTCTCAAGCAGGCCCTTATGGTGACGAGGTGGAGTCTCAGAACAATCTCAGATCAGATTGGAAATGCTGTTTGGGATTAAAGACTCTCATAGGATTTTAGATTTGGAGCTAGAAAATACTCATTTAATCCAACCACCTCATTGTACAGATTAGGATACTGAGGTCTGGAGAGACTGGGTGATTTGTCCAGGGTCACATACTCTTATTATTACAGACTTGGCTTTTATAAGGATATTGACGACATTTCCCTCTACCCCCACTGCCTTTGTGCTCCAGAGTTAGAGCACAGACATGATGGCCATGGAAGGAAATGGACATATAGTTCCATTATTTCCCAGCCTTCCTTCTTGCCAGTCAGCAGGTAAAATACACTAAGACTTGTCATGGAAACCACTATGGGAAATTCAGACAGTAAAATCACACCTTCTTGAGCCAAAGGTTTACCTGGATCTGACCTTTGCTCAATAAGGATTAGTTTTGCCTAAAGGCAAAACTGTTTTAGCCAGACTGATCTTTTACAGGTTAAAACAAACAAACAAACAAACAAACAAACAAAACCCCTTTGCTTTCCCTTATATTCCTCAGCAGACCCTGCCTCCCTAGGCCAATGGAAGCGTAGTACCTTTGTTCATACTGTATTTCACATGGCTTCCAAATCTCTGTGGGGATTCCCTAATTACAGTGCTGAGGGAATTGTGGGAATTGAGTGAATCACACTGATTCCATCTTGTGACTCAATTCCGGATCTAGCTCAGTTCTCTTTCTAGTCAATTATGGGTCTAGTCCAATTTCTGTCTTGTGAGAAAATTTTATTTAGTGTGGAAATTGTGAGAAGACTTTATTGCATTATTTGAACCTAGCCCTCTGCGGCTGGCAAGCTGGACCACCTCTATCTAATGCTTAGAGACTCTTAACCAAAAACCTACGGTATGCTGACCAGAAATTCAATCAGATCCACAGACTGATGCAAGGAGTTTTCTTACAATTGTACATTTCAAGCAACCTATCTGTCTTATTTGAAACTGGCCCCATATTGGTCAATCAGTTATTGTTTACTATGCTCTTTTGATTGTTCACAGACACTGTGGGGGAGTGGGACGCCTCTTTTTTTGATTTCAAGGAATTGCACCTGTTCATTCTCCCCTTCTCAACTTGGAAGAAGTCCCTAATCTTTCTGCCAATTAGAAATCAGATTACCTTATTTTGAATCTTTGTTTGTACCCTATTAATTGTTTTCTTTTAATTAATTGGTCATACTCGATTGTTTTTAATGCATAAAAATCTGTCTCCCCTATATTCAGGGTCCAGTGCCAAGCCTGAGGAGACCTGGTCCCAATTTGTTATGCAATTGGCCTGTATTGCTCAATAAATCGATGTGCTTGGAAGTATGGACCTATGTTTCTTCAGTCATTTCATCTTTCACATGCCACACTGCTAACATCCATGACACTATCAATTTAATAAAAATTTTCAGATGTCTAGTATGTGTCAAACACTATGCTAGGTGCTAAGTTTACAAATGCAAAACTGAAACAGGCTTTGCCTTCAATGAGCTTACATTTAGTTGAGGAGATTTAACACATACATAGAAAAGTAAAACAATGGACAAAGGGGAATATGATTAACTGGGAGAGTGGGTTCATTGAAGAAGAGACATCAGGATACTTGTCAGGAGAAAGGAGGAATGATACCTGAGATGATCCTTGAAGGAAGATAAATATATTGAGTAGCAGAGACTCTGAGTTATTGCATTGCTAGTAAACAGTGGAAGGAACCATTTCTGTAAATGTTCAGAGACTGGAGATGGAACGGCTAGTAGTTGTCTGGCTCTTCTGTGTCTCCCTCCTTCTTTGATCCATCCTTCACTGGCTTTTTTTCTCTTTCTATCCCTTAACTGTGAGCACTCTCCAAGATCAGTCCTTGACTTCTTCCTTTCCCTTTCCAATAACACATCCTTGGCCCCAGCTCCCACTATTACACCTATTTAGCTGATTCCTAGTGCTATATCTTTAGCCCTGACTATTCTAGCAAGCTCTAGATAGCTATATCTACATAAATGCAGATATATGCAAATATACATATTTATATAGATATATAGATATTGGCAAAAAATTTTCCCAATTGTAATTGGAATCCAATTGGAAATTATATGCTACTACAAACTCAAGATGTCTATCTTCTAAACTCATTATATATATCTTAGAAACAATGAATACTTCAGTGTGAAGGCTATATAGAGTATAGGTAAGTGGAAGATAAAAAGAAGATAAAAAGACAAAAGTAGCTTAGAGGCATAATAAATGACTACTTTGTAAAGTTTCTCTTTTCTATTTTTTCCTTTCAATGTTCTCTACCCAAAAGTAATCAAGACTTCCATCTCCTCATACCCTTTTTTACCTTAACAGACTCCTAGTATTTTTCAACTCTAAACCAATTTTTTTTTGCATACAATTGCCAAAATCCTCTTTCTAAAACACTACTTTCACTGTGTTATTCCTGTTCAAAAGCATTCATTACTTCCCTTGCTACCTACTTGCATTCATGTAAGTCCCCATAATTTTTTTCCAACCTTCCCTCTCACCTCTTCTCAACAAGAACATTTAATCAGATCTACTTAGGCTTTTCTACATCATGCTAGATTTATTACCTTTGCTCCCCTCCATTAGCCCCTAGGTATCTTCCTCTGTTCATTTAAATCTCACCTCTTCTTCAAGGCCCAGCTAAAGGTCTACTTTCCAAGGGGTCTTCCTTAACTCCTCCTGCCCTCGGTGATGTCTCTCTATTCATAGTACTTACTTTTAATACCTCTCATGTGCTCATTAGTTATATGCTTTCTTGTGTAATCTCTTTAATTCACGTTTGGTACTATATAACTGTATTGTTGCTATTTAGATTTTCATCTGTAAATCTTCTCTCTCCAAGCAGACTCTAAGGTTCTTGGGGACAGGGACCATGGAAGCAGCTTGGGGTGATAGAAAGAACATTCACTTTGTAGTTAGATGGACTGTCCTTGCTCTGCCACTTAATAGCTACACAACCTTGAGCAAGGCACTTCATCTCTCTGGGCCTCAGTTTCCTAATTTATTTAATAATGATGAAAATTTTTGTATACTCTACCCCACAGGGTTGTTGAGAAAAGAGTGTTTTATAGGTATTAAAATGCTTCAGATATGAGAGTTTTTATTATTCTATGTGACTTCCAGCATTCCAAAGCACCTGACCTCTTTACTAAGCTCCAAATATGTATCTACTAATGATTTCTTTTCAGTTGGTTGTATATATCTTTTACTTCAAACATGAAACATACCCATTGAATGAATACTTTTGAATGCACTGAAAAAAGTCCACAGAATTATTCCATAGACTAGACATAGACTAGAGCCTCAATAATTCCCATTTTATGGAAGACTAAGCTGATAGAAAAAGGAATGTTTTGATTATAGCTATTTACAAGATTGACAGCTACAGAAGCAATCACAGAACAAGTCCAGTCCTACTTGTAACTGTTATTTTCATAGCTCAGATGAAGTAGCTCAGAGAAAGGCTTTGCAAACCATAAAGAAAGATATAAATGCCAGCTATTATTATTATTATCTCATTGTAATAGTACAGAATCATTTGGTCAAGTACATTAGTAGAGCAGGATAAAAATCTTCTAATGTGATGACAGCCACAACTGATAGAGACATTCAGTTCTCAAATTATGGATGAAATTCATTTTTTAGCATTAAATTTCAAATTTGGGGAATATTCTCAGCTTTCCAATAGTAACTAAAATCAAGTTTTTCAAGGATAAGGATTCTATCTTCTATTTTATCCTGCTTTAAAACTAAAATTATAATTATTTTCTTTCATTTTTGCTTTTTAACCTTCATATCATACTTTCTTCTCTAGTTCTAGATCTAGATATTTACTGTAGAAACCTGTCAATAACAATCATATCAGGAGACTTTCTGTCTTCCAAGACTGGGTTACACTGGAGAGAACATATCTAAGAGTCTAAAATAAAATTCCTCCATAAGGCTTCTTTCTCCCAGGGAGAGAATATACTATATTCAAACATCCAAGACTTTGGAGGAAGTGAAAAAAAAGTTAAGCAAAATATTTGCTTTATGCAATGCTAGGAATCTAGATTTATACTGGTTAGGGTGGTTAGGTGGTGAAGATGCTACACCACCAGGCCTAGAGTCAGGAAGACCTGAGTTCAAATAATCCAACCGTAGACATTTACTAGCTGTGTGACTCTGGGCAAGTCACTTAATTCTGTTTGCCTCAGTTTCCTCATCTGTAAAATGAGCTGTGGGGGGGGGATGGTAAACCACTTCAGTATCTTTGTCAAGAAAATGCTAAGTGGGGTCATGAAGAGTCAGACACAATTGAAATGACTGAACAACAAAAAAGAAAAAAAAATACTTGAATAACTGAACATACTGTCTACTTTTCAAATGGATGATATAGCCACAGACTTTTCCAGGAATCATAAAATCTATTTATTAGTTGTTAGCTTTCGCTTTTCTTGTATATCACAGTTTGCCATACATCAAGTTACCTTTTCCAATTTTTGGCTAACATCTGCATTAATATATAATTTTCTATAGACCAGGAAATATAGTTAGGCTTAACATGAAGATCTAATTACTCAGTATTGATTCAGCTCTCTTTTAATACTGTTTTGCCCCACTCTCCCTTACCTTTCTTCCCTACCCCCAGCACTATTTAATCATAGGCAGATGTTTAAAATAGAGGATGCGAGTTAATATAGCCTTTTAATTCTGAAATACACATGTTCAGCAATAGTTTTCCAATTGTGTGGATATCTTCTATGCTGCCTATACATTAGGCATAAACTAGATGCTCTCAGTTAATCAACACATGTATTTATCCAGTGCCTACTTATATTTAAAACCTTAGATGAATTCATGGATGATACACTACAAGTGGCTATTAAGGAGCCCAGGACTATTTAGGGGATACCTGTGACCATTTAAGGTGAGTTCATGTAGGCAAGTGTACCCTAATGTAAAGTATTCTTTATTAGAGTCACTCTCTATGAAAAGAGACATCGGAGTGTACAACCACCATAGCACTACTGCCTGTATTCTTCCAACCAAAATTGTTAATCAGGCTTGGGAAAGGGACATTCCGGGAATGTGCACCAATTATTACTCAATGGTATCTCAAAACACTCTTTTTCTACATTTCACAGTTCTCTATTCCAAAAACTGGCTGGCAGAAAGGACCTTTCTTGGTAGTAGAAGGCATGGCTCTTGTGATTTTCCAGGCAGGGACAGAAGACATTTCTCCATTGTTGTGTCACCCAAGTTTGGGAGATAGGGAATTCTGAGAAAAGCCTCAAAAAGAGCTCCAGAGGTTAAGCAAAAGAACCAAAACTTTAGAATGTATAGGCCTTTGTATTTAAGAGCTTAAGAGCTTGCAGAGGTAGAAAAAAAGAGTAACAAAATCTTGGAAGATGTCTCAACGAAGCACTCTAATATGTTTTTGGGTCTCAGAGACCTCTTTGACAGTCTGGTGAAGCATATGGCTTCTTTCTCAGAATTGTATTTTTAGATGCATAATATAAAACACACAGGATTACAATGGAAATCATTTATACCAAAATACAGTTATCAAAATATTAAAAAAACAACCTGCTTATGGACACCAGGTTAAAAACCCATGATTTAGTCCAAATTATGACTAAATAGGAATCTCATCTGAAACATTTGCAATAAAGGGGTCTAAGACCCTTGATTCAAGATCTTTAGGGATGCATGAAGTTCTGTAGAGAACTCACTACCTTCCCATTGAAGCCCAATACGCTTTTGGTTAGCTCTAATTGTTAGGAAGTTGGGATGCATGAAGTTCTGTAGAGAACTCACTACCTTCCCATTGAAGCCCAATACGCTTTTGGTTAGCTCTAATTGTTAGGAAGTTTTTCTTTCTTTCAATCCAAAATCTTACTTTCTGAAGCTTCTGTGCATTGTTTCTGGTTCTGCCCTCTGGGCCTAAGAAGAACAAGTTTAATATCTTATTCCTTGTGGCAAATCCTGGAAGACAAATATCATGTCCCCCATTAAGTCTTCTTCTGGGCTGAACATCCCTAGTTCTATCAATGAACTCTATATGACATGTTTCCAGTTCTGTAGTCATCCTTTGTCATTGTTTTTTATCTGAATCATGTAACATAGAAAAAGAACTGTGAAACAATTATGATATTGCTGTTTTTCAGTGGGAAAATTGAACAGGGAGGAATTTGAAAAAAAAGTATTCTTTTGACTGAATCTGTAACTTGAAAATAAAACTCATCGCCAAGTATGGCAAGTGTGATGACTTTACCTTTATGGGACCACGGCAGTCTACAAGAGGTCAATTTTAATTTCCAAGACCCAGTTCAGCTAGCTGGTCATACAATGTTTAGTAGATGGTGAATTCTAGTCACTAATTAATGCCTGCAAAGCCCTGCTCCTTGAGACATTTGAAAAGGAACAGAACAAAGCACTCGGCTATGATACCACAGGGACCAAGGCTGTATTGGGCAGGCAAGGGAGAAAACCTGACAGATGAGCCAAAAGAAGTCTTTTACTATCTTGAATTCCCACGATTCAATGATTCATCAAGTGAAGAGATTTTTATCTGACTTTAATTCAGAGGAAAATATTATTTCAAGAGAAAATATATATGTATATATGTATATGTGTGTGTATGTTATTTGGTAAAATAAATGTATGTGTTAGCGTCTTACTAATCAAATGGAAAATTGTTTTGTTTTATCGGTTTTGAAACTTCCCCATCCCTCAAACAAACAGTACCCATTACTTTAAACACCTCAGTGTCTAGTAATTGTTCACAAATGTGTCAGGCTACCTGTAATTTAAGTCCTGTCAGGAATAAATCTCAGATACTCATTTCTTCCAGTCAGTGACTTGAAAAACACGCCCACATGTCAATTACAGGAAGCTCTAGCAATGTCTCTTTGTTCTGAATTTGTGTAAACAGAAAAAGCTTCTTCCTCAGTAACAACTGTTTTCTAAAACCTATATAAATGTTTATGTGAACTATCCTGCAACAACATTGTAACATAAGCCATAAAAGCAGCCATGATACACACACACACACACACACACACACACACACACACACACAATATCTGTGTTATACCTCTTGGCAATAAATGCGCCATATAATGGAGTTATATAGCCAGTTATGAATTATTCTCACTCAGAGGTCTGACCTAAAAACATTTAAATTTTAGACAATAAATCAAAATGATCTACTTTTTCAAGAGAGATTGGTTTCTCATTTCTATACTGTGCTAAAAAGGTAGCTTTATAAATAATTATAATTTCACAGGTAAATGAATGAGGAGACAAAAGTCTGTGTAAATTTGTAACTGACATTGATATTATAGATTGGAAGTCAAAGAAGATAACACTCAGATGTTTCCTTTTCGTAATATTCTTTCTAAAAGAGACTGACAATAAGCATGTGGGATAAAGTTCTCTTTCTTGTGGTACTAGTTGGTTATGTGTTTGTGTGTGTGTGCACGCACGTGCGCGCACGCGTGCATGTGCAGGTGCATGTACATGGATAGTTGAGTTTTAGACCATATCACAATAAAACATAATGCTTAAGTATATTTAAGTTATACTAAACATGCATAACTTCAAAATTTACTCTAATTTTATATGGTGATAACTATATCATATAATAATTATGTTGGCACCATATAATGTTAATAAATTTTTCTGAAGGAACGTAGCATAATACCTTATTTTTTTGTTACTGTCCTCTACCAATGATTTAATTGTTGCTTAACTCCCTCTACCAATGCAGATCCACAACTATTCTACAACTTAAAATGTTAGAGGGTCTGGGGACACTGAGAACCCCTTAAATACTTGTCCAGGATCACACAAACTGGAAGTGTCAGATATGGGACTTCATCTTGGTTTTGCTGACTTGAGGCTAGCTCTCTGTCTCTGTTCCTTGCTGTACTTCACATTCATATTAATTACCTTACCTGGTTCTTGGCTATATGTTATGTCTTTGTATATTTTCCATTTGATGCTATGAATATTATTTATTCCTAAAGTTAGGAATAAATAGTGCTTGCTTTTTGAGGTCAATACACATCTCCTGTAAATATATTTTGGATTGACCAGAACATATTTGTGACTAAATAAATCACTTAACTGGTCTAAGACTCATTTTACTCATATGTAAAAAATTAGGGGATTAGACTAGATGACCAGCTAAGGTTTTTCCAGCTGTAAAGCTATAACTGTAAGATTATTATCATCTAATTGTAATATCCAAACATTTGCTTATTTATTTGGAAGAAGTGGGAAGAAGACAAGAAGCATAATTTGATCACTAGATTTCACTGGGGTAGAGAAAAAGGTAAGAGAAAATAATAATATAAGATGTATTACAAGTTCAGTTTTGTCTCTCTCCCCTACCCCTACTCAGTTGCATGTACATATCTACTGGAAAACAGAAATATAAATGGATAGACAGATGTATAAGAGTAAGCATAGAATAGGTCCTTTATGAAGGTAAAGGAGAGTAAGTTGCTTTTCATTAAAGGACAAAAGATCAATATTTCATTATTAACATGATGACAATTGCATACTTCAGCTCACAAATCAGGAATAATTGTTTTCAGTCATCTTACTAGTAAGCATATTGGTTATAATGTCATTTCCTTCCTAAAGTATGTCACTCATACTTTTCTCACTTGTTATATGAAAAATTGAAGTGTCTATGTGTGTGTGTGAACTTGTGTGTTAACAATGACCTTCTGCTATGCAGGATTAGGAAACATCTACTAATGTTTCCTTTGGGAAGTGAGGTATTTTGTAAAATGTTTCCCGTTGGGTTTTTCTTCACCAGAATGAGGCAAACAATGTTCCATTTGAATGTGTTTGTCCCTTGAATTTAGATAAAGACCCAGTACTGCAGAAGGCTGTTATCTGTGAGAGAAGTAAGACCTTTTGAAGGAAGATAATAAGATAAGTCATTAATTAAAGTGAGCCCATACTAATAAGATAGACAGAATCCTCACCATTTGGCCATATCTCCCAACAGTTGAGGGGTAAAAAGTGCCATAAATCACTCATGGTTCAAGAGTCATCAATAGCGAACATCTTGCCCCTTGCAACCGATGATAAACAGCATCTATTCCCTCCCAGTGCAACCCATTACATATCCCAGAGTAGGTGAACTATAAGGTAACCCATTTATCGTTCTTGGGAAGGTAGCTATTCATATTTCATGTAATGTAGAGAAAGCACACCCAACTGGATGACGCCTAATGAGGATTAATGGATTATTCCATAGAAGAAGCATCATGACTTCTCATTTATACAGCTTTGTGAAATAATAACAAAATTGGGGAAAATGCTATATTGACTTCCCAAGATGTTGAACCTGCACAATACAAATGTTCTTAAAAGGTGCTAATTATTTGTTTAAATATATTCACTGTTAGATTCTTCCCCAAAAGGATGACAATAGGAAGTCTTTAGGTAGGTTCCTTTTCAATGCTAATATTGTTATTCTCACTATTGCAAGCCACTGAACATAGAAATGTCTAATTTTCTCAAAGTAACATATATAAAAAAAGACGTTGTGGATGGCATATGTTTATGGCTTACAAAACCCCTCAGGGTTCTAATTTTATATTTACTGGAGTAATGGAATGCTATTCCCAAATAGGGAGAGGCCTGGGGATCATTTTACATATGTGAAGCAATAAAATAGGTTTTGGCATAGCTGTACATTGTGGAGAAAGAGACTGCAGACTCCAACTAGACTTTACAGATGATGAAAATGTTATTTACTGTGTGACTTGAGGCAAGTCACAACCTCTCTGAGCCTCATTTGTAAAATGGGAATAGTAATACCTATATTACCTACCTCATAGGGCTAAAAGAAAGTATTTGCAAACTTTGGAACTTTAAAGTCCTACAGCCTTTCAACTTGGAGTTTGCTTTTCCATTTGAACTGATACCTGGTTTTTTTATTTTATTTTAAGGGGGAAAATCACTTCCTTCCTCAAAGTCTTCAAAAGAGCAGGATACTACAGAAACAAAATGTTTTCTCCAATTAGCTACCATCAGTCTTCATACCTCTGGAAACAGCCTAAAGCCAGAAATCCCAAGTTTGAGTCCTCCTGAGGCAGATGACATGAGCAATAGTCAACTGGATAAACTGAATCCATCAGTTCCATTCAGTTGGGCAACATACTTAGCTCCTGGCAAAATCAAAGGGCTTTCTCCGGGATACATTCCCCCTAATGATACACATTGTATTCACTTACCACTAATCTCTCTTCCTCAACTCAACCTTGCATATGCCTATAATGTAAGGCCCTTCACTTTCAACCATGATGTCACTGAGTTCCATCAATATCGCATAGCTTATTAGCTAGGCTTCTAGCAGCCTTAATGGACTTGAGCTAATTCCTTCTTTCTCTTACCTGTTCTCCTTTCTCCCCAAGAAGTATGGCCAATAGTACCCTCATTTAACTCTATCTACTGATCCGGATTACAATGTTATTTATATTGTCTCTGGCATTAATATGTTTTAAATAGTTTCCTTCTGTTTTCTACCTAATCTTGATAGAGCAAAGCTGTTTGGTGGAGCATAAAGACAATTGAATCTGAAGCCAGAAAATCTAGATTCAAGCTAGTTCTATGACATTTAACTGTATGAACATGGACAGATCATTTTGCTTAATTGAACCTCAGTTGCCTTATAAATAATATAAATAATAATGAATAGAGATAATTATCTCTTTCCCAGAGTTGTGAGGGAGGAAAGTTCTCTGTAAACCATAAAGCATTAGATAACTGATTTATGATTATGATTATTTTGTGGTATTCCCATTCATTTCATTTGGAACTTCTAACAACTCTGAGTGATAGAGCAGATGAGTAAACTAAGGCATAAAGACTACAAATATGTTCAAGGTAACAAAGCTAGTTCATGGCTAACATTAGAATGTCTATTGTCATCTAAGTACAGTGTTCCTTCTACCACCACATATAACATGAAATCATATAACTAAATTTAATTAAGTATAAATATGTCAATAAAGACATTCAGGATCCCTGATCTATATCCAGAAGAAAGTCATTTAGTCTAATCCAACCCCTTCATTTTATAGAAGAGGAAACTGAGGCAGAACTCATATTCAAACTCAGCTCCACTGCCTCCAAGACCAGAATTCATTCAACTATACCAAGGTGATTTGTTGACTAACTGGCTGATTCACAGAAAATATCACTAATTTGATCCTGTCTGAAATTTTATTTGGAGCAGCTCAAATAACCCTCAATCTTAAGCTCTTTCCAGCCAAGTGGCTGAGATTCAGATATAGTAATTTGTTGAATTTTCACTGAAAAACATAACTTGAAGCTTCCCGTTCTAATATGCTATAACACAAACAGAATGTCAATTTCCAACTGAGAGTACAGGTGGGACTCTTTCAGGCTACTTTCCCACATATGTGCTGTTTGCTAACACTCACCTGGAAATTTGTGTTTACTCTTCCTGACGCTACCTGTGAGTGCAATCTATTTTAATTTTTCCCTTTGCCAAACAGTGAGTGACAAACATGCAAATTTATCTGCATATTCATATTTGTGATTTTGTGAGCAAACTGGATACCTGTGTGTATAGCTGAGTCATTCATGGATGCCTATGTTTAGTTCATTGGGAATGTGAGAAGCAGAAAGGTATAGGGGAGTGGAATCAGGAGAGACCTGGCTTTGGAGTTTGCCTCTGTGACTATAGACAAGCCACTTAATCTCTTTGAGTCTCAGTTTCTTCATCTGTTAAAAGAGGGATGAAAATACTTCTAGGACTTTCTCACCTTTCATGTCCGTTGGGAGATTCAAAGAGATAATGGTATAAAAAGCCCTTTGCAAAACTTAAAGTGCTATGTAAATGACAGTTATTATTATTTCATGCCACCCATACTGAGGAGCTGAAAACTCACCCACTACAGTTACAGTGACATACCAAAAATATAGCTTCCATGCTACTCTAATTGACAATATTCCAAAAGACAAAACAAAACAAAAATTTATAATAATTATTGGGGGGGGTATTTTTTCCTTTTTATTATTGCCCATTGCTTTCATGTTTTATTTACATTGAGTTGCTTGTTCTTGTTTTCATTTGGGTTTATTCTATATGATAGAAAATCCTCCGGACTAAAACTTCTTTGTCAAACTGATCAGCACAGTTCATTTATATGGGTATCCCATATCTATAGAATGGTAAGACTGGCATAAACTTGGGGGAGGAGGCTATGAAAACAACCTGGGATTGTATTAGAAAAGTCACTAAACTATTCAGACCCTGTCACCTACTGGGAATAACCCAATGAAGTCAAAGATAGAGGGATACCCACACGTACAAAAACATTTATAGCAGCCCTTTTTATATTAGTGAAGATCTAGAATGAAAGTAGTGTCCCCTGATCAGGAAATGGCCAAACTGTGGTATGTGAAGGTAAAGATACATTAATATGTGACAAATATGAAGGATTCATATAGCACATACCTTTATCTATAAAAGGGGATACTCGTACTATAGACATCACAGAATTATTGTTAGATAAACCCTTTCCAAAGTTTTAAGTCCTTTAGAAACATTAGTGGTTGTAGTAGTACAACACCAAGCCCTTGAGGGCAGACACTGTCTCACTTTTGTATTTGTATACCTAACGCCTTGAGTAGTGCCTGGAACATACTAGGTGTTTGATGCTAGCTTACTGATTGCTTAATTGAATTCAGAGAAAACTGAGAACAGTAGGAACGGATGCAGAGGAAAATAAGCAGAACCCAGAGAAGAATTTTCAAATAACTAGAATAATGCAAAAGAACCTAGCAAAGAAAATCTTCAGAACTCTGATAAATGCAATGATTGATTATGGCTTCAGAGGACTGATGGTGAGACAAGCTAGTTGGCTCTCAGCAAGGAGATGACAGACAATAGGTACAAAAGGAACCACACGTTGCCAGACACGTCCACTGTGATATTTAAAAAAAAATAGCCTTTGTTATAATTTCATTTTTTTAACAAAAGGAATTCTATTGGGTGTGGGGGAGGGATCGTTAGGAAGTGAATAATGTAAAAAAAAAATCAACATTTAAACAGGGGGAGGTGGGGTGGGAGGTAATATAGTAAAATGAAAAGTGAACTGACCTGGTAATTTGGATAAGTAGATTTTAGTCATAGCTTTGCCATTTAATATCTGGGTGTCCTTGGGCAATTCAATTATCTTACTGGATCTTGGTTTACCCAGCTATAAAATGAGGGACTGAATTAGATAATTTCTAAGATTCCTTCTGGCTTTGACATTATGAGTCTAAACATCAACCACTGTGTACATGAAATGAACTCATCCATCTGGTAAAAGCTACAGGTTAAATAGCTGTTCCTATTCATTTCGCTTTGAATCAGTTTATACAATTCTTCCCAAGTTTCTCTAAGTTTTTCGTAATTCTCATTTCTCATGATACAGTAATATTCCACTACACTCTCACCACAATTTGTTCTGCTATTCCCAATGGAAGGATGCTTACTTTCTTTTCAGTTCTTGTTACAATGAAAAGTTCTTTTATAAATATTTTTATAAATATGGAGCTTGTTCTTCTCTAGTTGACCTTTTTGTGGTATATTCCTAGTAGTGGTATCACTGGGTGACAGGGTGTGTACAATTCTGGGACTTTTTGGTTATAATTCTAATTTTTTTTTTCAGAATTATTGGATGAATTCACAGTTCCACCATCAGTATTTCAGTGTGCTTCCCTTCCCACAGCCCCTCCAATAACCCCCTTACTTTGCAAATTTTTTTGGCCAAAAGAATTCATTACCTGGTGGCCATTTTTCCTGTGAGGAGCTTTTCTTCATCTGTATTAGATTCCCCTTACTTAAAGTCTTTACATCTTGCTAAATTCAGTTAGGGTCCATCTTGCTCTAGCTGGAATAGTTTTCAAGAGCACAAGGACTCAGTAGGTATTTCTACAAATTGGAACAAGAATAAATGTACCAACTTCTCCATACTTTTTAGTACATTCCTGGGGAATCCAGGTGCCCATTAACAAAGGTACAGACCTCTATGGGATTTCAGGAGGCAAAAATCCCTTTTGGTTAGAGAAGAAGGAAGTGACATTTGAGCTGCACATTAATAATAATTTTTATATAACACTTTGAGGATTACAAAGTGCTTTATATATACTATCTCATTTGATTCTCTCAACAATCCTATGAGGCATGTACTATTATTATTCCTATTTTATGAATGAGTAAACAGGCTGACAGATTTTAAATGACTTGCCCAGGGTCCCATAGCTACTAAGTTTCAGAGACAGGATTCAAATCTCAGTCTTCCCGAATGCAATTCCAAGCCACTATACCACCTAGCTGCCAAGGACGAGCTAGAAGGGAACAGGCAGACCCAGGGGGAAATGGCATTTCAAGTGGATGAAATAGTACAATTTATCTGATGGAACCTCAAAGGTCATTTAGTACAATTTCATTTTGCAAAGAGGAAAACAAGGCCCAAACAAGTCAGCTGTCTTGCCCAACTAATCAGATCCAGTCTCAAAACCTATATCCTTTAGGACTTCAAATCCAGCATAGGAAACTATAGGGATTGCTTAGGGAACAGCAATTTGTCCAGTTTGGCTACAGCAGAATGAGAAAGAAAATAGTGAGCAATGAATGATAAGGATAGAAAATTGGCTCCAATCCAAGATAAAGAATCAGAGTAGAAATTAATGTAAATAAATCTTTATTAAGTGGTGGCTTTACACTTTGACTCAAAAAATCAACTGCACAAGTGAAAGATGAAGGGAAGTGTGACTATATAATAATCTTGTGGAAAAGATCTGGGAATTTTAGTGAGTTAACAGTGAGACATGGCAAAGAAAGGAGGCACTGTTATCTTAGTTAATGGATTTCAGAACAATGTAGTGTCTAGAACAAAAGAAATGATATTCCCACTGTACTCTGCCCTGGTCAACTCGAATCTATTCATTCCCTGGGAGACAGAATTCAGGGAAGGCTTTGACAAGCTTGAACACTTTCAGAGGATGATATCCAGAATGGTGAGGGGACTGGATATCTAGTCATAAGAGATTTTGTTGAAGGAACTAGGGGTGTTTAGCCTGAAGCTGAGGAGATTTCCAAGGAGGCAAGGAAGAAAAGACTGTCAAGTGTCTGCTTGACCCCAGAGAGCACAAGTAGGATCAACAGAAAATTGCAAAATGGTCAGTTTCAGCTCCACGTAAGGAAATTTCCCCCAAACAATTCCAGCTATTCAAAAGACAAATATGACCACCATTTTAAAGCCAGAAAGGCCCTTATATGTCATCTAGTGTAGTTTCTTTACTTTATAGATGAGGAAAGTCAGACCAAAAGAAGTTAAGCAACTTGCCCTAGTTCATACAGATAATTAGGAGCAGAGCTGGGTTTTGAACCTGGGTCATCTGACTCCAAATTCAGCATTCTTCCCAATGCATTAGGCTGCTTCAGGAGGTCTGACTGCCCCCCTGCTGGAATGGCCACTGGGAGTATCATAGAGGGGACTCCATTCTGCTACGGAGTACACTAGCTGGCCTCTAGGGTCTCTATGCACTCAGAGATCCCAGGATTTCTTCTCCTCTCCTCCTCTCCGACCATAAATATTACTTTTGGAACTTTACCTTTACCTACTCCTTTTCCTCTCTCTATTCTTTAATCTAACAAAAGAGAAAACTCTGTGCTGTAGCGTGTATAATCTCCAGCTTTCCAAGAGGAAGAGCTAATTGCTACATGTCTGGCTTAAGTGGTAACTTTACATTCTTTGGCTCGTGGAAATTCAATTCAGATTCAGTTATTTGATGATTTAGTGTAAGTCTTGCTGCTAGACTTGGTCTCTGCCAAAACACAATATATAAAACTGTTTCCAGGAAGGGAAGCAAGGGAATTGTGAAGACTCAGTCTTTTCGAGACATAAGTTTGGACAATAGTCTGGATAAAATGAGCTGTCACGGAGTGTTTTAGGTGTTACTAGCAAACCTTTTCCATTCTAAGTATGAGGATAATACCATATGCTGAATAAGTCTTTTAAAACCAATAATGGGAAAAATTCTCAATTTTGAATTTTTGGATGTCAAGAAGCTTAAGATGTTAGAGGTAGGGGGTACTTTAGGGATCCTCTAGTTAAAAATCTTCATCTTAGAGATCAGGAAGCTGAGATTCACAGAGATTAAGTGGCTTGACCAAGGTCATTCAACCACTTAGGAGCAGAGGCTGGGATAGAACCCAGATCTCGACTCCCAGTTGAGCGTTCTTTCCATTATCCCACTCTTGTTGAGGACTCAGTCTTAACCTTTGATGAAGATATCAAACATTATAAAGAATGGGAGAAAAAAGGAGGGAGAAAAGAGGGCACATCTTCAAATAGCGTGATTTTTCAAAAAGGGAATAGAAAATCCCAAAGAAGAAAAGCAGAATTTTGAAACCACAATTCACATGCAGGATAGATTTAAGAGAAGAAACAGATGTTCTCCCTATCCTTAAATAGCATTCAATAGCGGTATGATTTAGTGGAAAGTGCATCTGAACTCTAACTACTTCAAACTAACCGAAAGTCATTGTGTAAGTCATTTCTTTCCCTGAACCTCAGTTTCCTCACTTGCAAATTCTAAGTGTTGGAGTACATTATTTCTAGTTTTATCACTGTGTGATTCTATGGAGTATGGCCTTCTTATAATTAATAACTCCTAATTAATTAAATTAATACATTAGATAGCTTTATCCCTGGAAGCCAAAATAAATTTCATGGAAACAGACAGTTAATCTCCAGGACACAAAGTGTCATCAGTACATACTGTCATCAGTGAGATGCTATCATCAATATAGATTTCCATTTTTGTAAATCATCCTTTATTTTGGGCATATTGATTTTTTTTCTCATCTTTTCTCGGAATGTTAACCTTGTTTAAGTTCTTCATTTCCTCTGCCTGGAGCACCATGTGGCAATAGAATTAAATGCCCACTAAAACTACCATGTGAGGGAGGTTTATGCATTATGTTAAAACCTGCTCTCTTGATAAATGGAGCCATTAGGATCTGGAATTCACTGCATTAGTCTACTTTGTCCAATCCAACAACAGGCCCTAAAAGTATCACAAATTTGTTCAAATGCTAATGAGCTGCTGCACCACCACTCTCATCTGTTGCAGGAAGCTTTAATATATTCAAAGGTTTAATGCATTTAAGAGTTACCCATGGACTCACTTTACCTGACTTGGCAATTCAAGTAGACTCAGATTTACAGACAGGGGGAAAATGTATGCACTCCCCTGCTCTGCAGCAGAATTCTCAAAATACACCAAGTGAGCCTGAAAAATCACTTTGGGATCACTTACACTTATCATCATCAACATTCAGAACAGGGAGTTGCAAAGAATCCTTCTGGAAAGGTAATACATTTGAACAGGAAGGTAACTATGCCTACGCCAGCCTCGAATCCGCTCAATCCAGCACTCATGAAGTCACGCACCTAGCCTCCAAGTTTGTCCCTCTGGACCTGCCTTGTTGATTCTGACAGCGACGGTCATTATACTAAATGTTTCAAAGAGTAATTTTAGGTCAGCAAACAACATCCATCTGTGTATGAATTTCTGCATATATTTGTAGAATGGCAATTAGTCAAAGGAATATTTATGGAGCTCCCACTGCAAGTCTGGCATTGTGCTCAAACTACAGAGGGTATATAAAAATATAAATGAAATTAAATCCATAAATATTTCTGGGCAAATAGGATAGTGTAGTGGAAAGAGCATGGGAGTAGGGAGTTGGATCCCAGGATCTGAGTACTGGGCCTGCTACTTTCTATAGGTGGAACCTAAGGCACAAGTCACTTGTCTCTGGGCCTCAGTTTATGATACTTACAGTACTACCTACCCCCAAAGGTTGCTGTGAATAGAGTGAATTTGGAAAACTATGATGTGCAGTCATCCAATTCTATAAATACATTTTAAGTCCCAATATACACATAAAGGCAACATAACAGAGTGGACAGACAACTGGCCTGGGTATCAGGAAAGCCTGAGTTGAAGCCCTATTTCTCAGCTATACTCTTTCCCATATATGCTACAAGTTCTCTACATTGATGAAATCATTGGTTCAGATTATTTTTTTCAAAACTTCATGCAAAGCATAGTATTGAGCTCTGGAACCCAAAGACATAAACAAAATCATCCCTGTCTTCAAGGAACAAATATTAAAATGATCAGTGAGTGCTTATAAAAAGGCCCTGAACAAAGCGCTGAGAGCATAAAGAAGGATAGAACATGGCCCTTTACCTCTGACCTTCAGAGGCTCATGGTCTAGCAGGGGAGAGTTTAAGAAAAAAAGAAAACAAACCCATGAAACAACAGAAAAGGACTCCAAATTCAACAAGAATTCAGAAAATGGACAGAACAGTGTGGACTGTGCAGCATGGGCAGACTTCATGGAGAAAGTAAGCCTGGAGCTGAGCCTTGAAGGATAGAAAAGATTTAGCAGTGGAGAGAGAAGAGGAGAGAAGTCAATTCCAAGAAGGGTAAAGGGTATTGGAACAAGAACGAAAATGAGCACGTAGTGTTCAGGAGCCATCAGAAAGGAGATTGTAGCGCATGACAGGGATATGCACACATATAATTGAAACTACACATAGACTTGGGAGGTTGTAAGGCTGCAGTAGTAGAATGGGTCAAGATATGGTGGAGCTTGAAACAGACAGAGGTGATTGATGGATTCGTATTTTAAAAGAGTTTCCAAACTGGAGGAAATTCATAGAATCATAGATTTAGAGCTAGAAGGGACCTTGACGTTCATCTAGTCTAGCCTCTTCGCTTTATAGGGAAGTAAACACACGAAGCTCTTTCATTCTATTAGATGGGCGACATAGCACAAAAATGATTGGGATCCTGGGAACACACTGAGCCAGGCATGGGGTTGAACCAAACAAAGAAAGCCTGACCTTTAACTCAGACACACAAAAAAATGGCTAATGACATGATACACGTCACCAGACTACCATGAATCAAAGCCAGACTATTGCCATTGGCCTTCGATTTACTTGTTTGTTTGTTTGTGTTTGTGTTTGTTTTTGTTTTTTTGCTTGTCCTCATCTGGGCAGGGGAGCCAACTTTGACAAGAGTCCAATATCCAGACCCAATCTGACTTCCCTCAGTTGGTCTGCGCAACCCTATAGCCACATACAAAAGAACTTCCCAGATTTGTCCAGATGATACGAAAACCTTAAAAACACAGTACTCATGTATCCAGCAAGATTTCATTAAGAAAGTGAGTGGGATATGATCAGAATTATGGAAAAGTCTAAATTTTAGGATATGTTCAAAGAGATGCAATAACTATAAATGTGTGCTAGTAAATAAAATTAAGCTTTTGAAAGTGAAAGAATTGGTAAAATTTAACAATTACATAATAATGCACCAACAAATATAGAAATAAACATCCATAATACAGCTAACCAGCAAAAGTCTGACAGTCACTCCCATGCTCAAGAAACTTCAGTGGCTCCCCGTTGCCTCTAGGATAAAATACATACTCTTATCCTTGGCATTTATCGTTCCACCCTGATCACATTTTGTTCATCCTCACAAAATGTATGCTCCAGTCAAATGCCTACTAGCTATTCATTACAGGTAGTCCTCCAGCGCCTACCTGTTTGCCTTGGCGAAGGCTCCCCTGATGTCTAGACCGTTCTCCTCACCTCAGCCTCTTGGAACTCTTATCATTCTCCTTTTAATGCTCAACTCAAAGTGCCAGTTCTTAAAGAGACCCTACTGTTTCTCCCAACTGGAATGTGTCCTCTATTGACTTTCTGTGAACAACTTGTACCCCTGACCCTACCCCCAGAATATCAGCTTGTGTGGGGTAGAGACTTTGTCTCTTTGCTATTTGTATCCCTGGCACCTAACAAAGCATCTGGCTCAGAGTAGGCAATACATGTTTGTTAATTGTTTGACCAAATGACTGGAAAACCCATACTGCGCTCGGCACAGTGGGAAAGCACATTGGCTCTGGAGTCAAAAGACCTGGGTTCAAATTCTACCTCTGATATTTAATTATTTGGGCAACTTACTTAACCTGGGCCTCAGGCTCTTCCTCTGTAAACTGATGGGGGTGGATTAATGGCCTCTGAGACCCCTTTGGATCTAGGGGCCTACTTACTAAGTTAGTCACTCAATAATACTGTTAGGATAATTTTTTCAT
The DNA here is from genome assembly GCF_900497805.2 of Vombatus ursinus. Taxonomy (NCBI): domain Eukaryota; kingdom Metazoa; phylum Chordata; class Mammalia; order Diprotodontia; family Vombatidae; genus Vombatus; species Vombatus ursinus. Next base: position 20,491,679 of record NW_020940358.1, read on the forward strand.
CTGTAAAATGAAAATTTTTGGACAAGATAACGAGTAAAAGTTCCTTATGAATTTCAAATTCCTCTGGTCCTATGTAGCTTACCTTTAAAGTTTTAATAAAAATAAATCTCATATACCATACTTGAATCATTCCAAAATCCAAATTAGAGTTCTTCAAGACTTGGAATAATTATAAACAACGTCCTATTGGCCTACGTCAAATTAGAATTCTCCTCTGTTTATGAATAGAAATGAGCCCCAAACGGGGCAAAGAAAATTCACTTGTTTTGTTGGCTTTTTTTCATTCATTCACTCACTCATTTGGAGTGGTTAGAAGTCTTTTGACGGTATATATTTAGGCCCCATACACTGTCAGTAACAGAGGATTTAGAACTAGAGGAAACTTTAGACATTATCTAGCTCAATTTCCTCTTTTTATAGATGCGGCTTAGATAGGAAAAGTGACTTGACCAAGATGACATGGTTAAGTGGGAGGGTCATAGCTTTGACCCAGGTCTTTTGAATCCTAAACCAGAGTTTTATCCTAATTTTTTTCAAAGCAACAAATGTAATGTTTTTGTCCCAATCTCAATGTAAAAATTAAGTAATACAGTTGGTTTCCTACAAAGGAGGTAATGAGCTCAAGGGGAAAGCTTTGATTTTGGGTTCACATGCCAATATTTCTGGAAAGGAAGCCCCCACTGCCTTCTCTTGAGTTTTCCTTAGACTATTTGGTTAGAACAGCTTGGTGATCAATAGCTTATATGCTGTTGTTTTGCTATTTCCCTCACTGGTTTACTCTTTAACTTTAGTAGTGCCCACATAGAAACAAGTGCCTGAAGAAAACGGGAAAAGCATCTAACACTTCCCATGACCAAACAAATGTTAAATTCCATACGCCGTATCACTTGTCTCACTTTAACACACTTTTTTTTTTATCACTTGTTTGCAACCATTTGCCCTTTTGTAGATTTGAGACCTGGGTCAAAACAGAATTGGACCTTTTTTCCCCCAATACCAACTGAATTTGTTTGATGGTTCATTGAACTCCAGATGCTCTTGGGTCTCAACAGACCTGTTTGTATTCTCTTTTCAGTATCTACACCCTGGACAGAAGGGAGAGGGGGAAGGAAATAAGCATTTATTTAGTACCTACTATGTGCCAGTAACACTGCTAACCACTTTAATTCACAACAGTCCTGTGAGTTATGTGCTATTATTATCCCCATTTTACAGCTGAGGCAACTGAGATAAGCAATGGTTAAGTGACTTGCCCAGGGTAATACAGCTAGAACCTATCTGAGGTCACATTTGAACCCAGCTCTTCCTGAATTCAGGCCCAAGACTCTATCCACTGTGCCATATCACCGATTAGTACACCATCCTTTTTTTTCTCAGGCAATCTTTGAAACACAACACCACAATGAAGAGCTTCCAGTAGATCCCTCTGGAAATCATATTTATTGAACTATTTAAATTGAGTAAGGGCTTAATCTTTCATTATAAAAAACTCCTGTGAGATCCTCTACTGGCATTTGAAACTTCACTATCAGTCAGCACAGAGTAAACACAGCTAACTTATAACACTGGACCTAGCAATGTGCTGCTTAAACTGAAATGTGGAAAATGTTTTGCAACTGAGCTGCTGTTTTTCTTTGGCAGTCACTCCTTCCACTGAGGCATAATTCACTGCATTTGCAGATATCTGAAAAATGTTTTATGTATGCACTATTTCCAAAGGGTCTTTTTAAGATTTCCTTTACCATAATATAATCAGTTGTTACCCCTTCTATTGATTTCCCTAAAAAGCTAAACCCTCTTCCATTAAAAATGCTGGGGAGGAAAGAACACAAAACTGTTTTTTTTAAACTCCTAAAAGCAGGATCCATTTTTTTTTTAAAACGAGTTTGCAAAATGGTCCAGAAAGTCCAAATTTCACACCTTCATAAAACACCTCACTCTTCTCTTAAATCCCTGTATGTTTTGGGAAAAATGTAGCCATTATTATTAACTTGGGATCATGTAATAATCCAAAAGCAGCTCACTGTAGTAGAAGAGAACTAGACTTGGAATAAGCAGATTTTCGTTTCAGCCCCAGTTCTGCCATTTTACTGGCTGGAGGACTGCCGCCAAGTGACTTGACTTTTCTGAGATTTAGCCTTCGCACCTGAGAAATGGGAATAATAATGCCTATATTAACTCCTTTGCATGATTTTTCTAAGTATAAAGTGCTTTGCAACTGGAAGGGCCTATAGAAACCTGAGCTATAATTATTATTGTTCTGGTGGTTACAGTGCCCTTCTCTCACATTCTGTGCTGATGCCTTAATGTGGTTTAGTGACAAATGAGAGTTCTAAAAGGCTAGGCCAGAAGAGAGTCAGGGCTGGCAAATCCTCCCAAGCTGGAGAGGTTTTAACTATGGACCTAGAGATGGGCTCTACGTCTGCTTTTCAAAGACAAGTCTAGCTTAGTAGAGAGAAGTTCATCACTGGAAGGTTGGCCACAAATCTTGAAGGCTAGTGACTAAAGTGAATGGAAAAGTCCAGTTTGCATAAATAGAGGGAATATTCAACCTAATGAAATCAATGATCCTTATAACTGTAAAGTATCAGAAGGTCAAAAGGGAAAGTAGAGTGTCCTAGACAACTGGGGCAAAAGGTAAGCAACTTGGGATGTTCCCATAAGTTATTTATTTAGTTGGTTAAGTTAGTTTGTCAATGACTAACATTAGATTTTAATAAGATCACATCCTCCCATTCTATTCAAAGTAAGATACACTGAAAAAGGAACAGAAATCACTTCCAAATGTCATGAATTAAGGAAATATTTCCTTTTGATTCAAAGGAAAAAATGACAACAGCTGACTTCATTCCCTCTATTTTTATATCCTGGATATATTTACATGCATGCATGCATATACATTCATATATACATATATGTACATATATGCATGTGTCTATACATACATACATATATGTGTGTGTACTCCTAAGTCATCCACCCCAGCAAACCACTGAAAGTAAAATACATCAAGTATGTCAATTGTATGTCAATTGTTTCCCTTGATGAAATCTAGTTTTGATAGTAGTATGCCAAATTGGCTACATGAAAGAAAAACCATGACCACCCAATGCCAGAAAAGGTATGAGGAAAAACTTCACTCATTTGGACAGAGCTGGAATAAGGAAAAACAGTATGAATTCAGGAATTTTTTTTAAAAAACACATTTTGTTAAAATACAGTATACATAATAACTGAAAGTAGTCTAACAATGTTGGTAGAAGAGGATTTTAGGATAGCGGACTGAATTAACAGCAATGATTTACAATTAGCACATACATGTATGCTTCTAAAGTGGGCAAAATAGCTTATTTTTGCAAGCAGTTGAAATGTACTTCCTATAATTCTGTCTACATTATTAATTTGCTTAGTCCTCTCTTTCCATAGATTGCATGTAAGGAAATTTTGGCACTGGCCCTATCTGAATGATCATACCCTCCCAACTTCTGGGTCTCAAATAATAAGATTTCTCTTTTTAAAAATTCTTTTCTTTTCTTTAATTATTGTGAATTTGATAAGTACTCATGTCTTCTATCACCTGAACCACACACATTTACAGTAACCACCAAAGTGTAGTCAAGAGAATACAAAAGTTAGAGGATCTTGCATTTAAGTCCTGGCTCTGACCTTTATAAGCTATGTGACTAGGCAAATCACATCATTTGTCTCTGCCTCAGTACCGTTCTCTGTAAAATGAGAAAACTAAAGTGGATGATGCAGAGGAAATAAAACTGGTTCTAGTGGCAGAATGTCTGGGCTTGAAGCCCAGTTCTGCCACTTACTGTAACCCAGGTGTTCTTGAGCAAGTCACTTATTTTCTTTGAACCTCAATTTCTCTAATTGTACAATAAAAATGGGAGTTGGGCTTGATGATCTATAAGCTCCCTGCAAGTTCTATGCAAAGCTTTCTATGTTATGATATTATAGAACAAGTTACAGTTAAAGCTAATTTTTCTTCCTTATTACAGAATCCTAGATTTAGAGATAGAAGGGACCATCAAGGTCATTGGGTTCAACGCTTTCATTTTACAGTTGAGAAAACCAGAGAAGTAAGTAATAGACTTATCCCAAGTCACACAGGCCGTAAGTGGCAGAGGAAACCCAGCACCATTTCCACTGCCTCCTAATCTGATCCTGGTTTGACATTTTCGCACATCCCTGCTACAAAGCTCTTCTTTCATTCCTTTAAGTTCAAATTGTACTAAGACTTCTGGGACACCTTGTATAAGTTTTTATATTTTATACAGAACAGGGGTGGGAAACTTTACATAAATCATTTCATTTCTGTTGTACAACCATCCTGTGAGATAGAGATTACAGACATTATTTAGCCCCATTTTACAGATGAAATTGACTCGGTAAAGCTTTGTTAACTTGTCATGGATACAGAGCTAGTAGGTATCAGAAGTGAGATTTGAACAAAGTGGTCACTAGGTGGGATGAAGGACAGAGCACTGGGCTGGAGTCAGGAAGACCTGAGTTCAAATCTAGCTTCAGACTCTTCTTATGTGTGTGACCCTGCCAAGTCACTTAACCTCTGTTTGCCTCAATTTCTCCAACTGTTAAATAGCACCAACCTCCCAGAGTTGTGAGGATCAAAAGAGATATTTGTGAAGCACTTAATAGCTTCTGGTACTTAAAAAATGTTTGCTTCCTTCCTTGAACTTGGTTTTTCCTGACTCCAAGTCCAATACTGACCACTATACCCTATTCATACTATCTCCCAATCAATATCATTTATAACTTCTAACTATATTGAAATTTATATAACAGCACACAAGTATGCTTAATTGTCATGCCAAGATCTGACTTTTCATTTACACATTCTGCAAATACTACATGTGGCAGGTCTCTAAGGCTGGAAAGGACCTTAGTGATTTCAGTACTATTTCAAGTGTCAGATCAGAACTAATGTGATCCTTAACAATTAAATGAATCTGGACCCATGCCAATAGGATCTCTCCTATTCTAGTGTTTTGCTTCGCAAACATATGGGAAGGAGCACAAGTACTGAACAAACTGATATGTGAAAGATTTATTCTGCAATCCTTCTACTGGCTCTCTCTTTCTTTGTAAGGCCTAGAGGTTTCAGGAGATCAAGTACCCTTGACAACACTAAATGCTTACTGAACAGCCATTTTGCAATGAAAAATAGGGATAGGTCTAAAGAAGCAGTGTATGATAAAATAGATAATATTGGCACTCACACAATTGTCTAGAGAACCACTGTGGATACACCACTGGACCCAGACTCAAGAAGATGTGGGCTCAAATCCTAGCTAAGACATTTGCCACCTGTCTGACTTTGACCAAATTTCTTAGCTTCTGTGACTCTCAGTTTCCTCATCTATAAAGCAGGGATAATACTACTACTTAGTTCACAGGGTTGTTGTCAGGATTCAATGAGATCATGAATGCGAAGTGTTTTGCAAATTTTAAAACCCTATATAAATATGGGTTGTTATTACTATTTTCCAAGAACTTGGGATTATTCATTCTCTGTTAAAATAGCTACTTTTTAAGGGGAACATGAGAAGTCATCTCGATAGAAATAAACACAATACAATCCATGCCTCACCATAAAACCAAGTAACAACTTGGGAAACTGACAGAAAACCAATTGACCGCTTATACCTTTTACTTAGCATGTCATCCAAATGATGAAAATATAAACTAAGACACCATTTGGGAAAGAATGAATTTAAAACCATAGGCTATTACTCCTACTCACCAGCCTATAATGAGGATATATGCTCACCCTGGTAATCTCCCCACATGTGGTTCTCTCAAGGTCTCATTAACTGACAGGCTAAGGTGAAATCTTGACCTACTTAATTTCCCTGAGAAAAACTTGCAGAGATGAGTATACGAGTTTTAAACTCTCTTCTACAACAGCAGGTGTCCTGAGGTGTTTGGTGAGTATCTGCTGGGAACACCCACACACAAAGCACTCTGGGGGGAAAAAGACTTCCTGCTCTATGCTGACTAGCGCTCTTTTGCTGACTGTTTTTAAAGAGTTTAGTTTGGTTTCTCACTTCCCAGACTGATGAGGTGTTGTGCAGAGCTCAGGGTGGAGAAGGTCTGAGGTCATTCACCGGAAACTTCTCTTCCACCCACGCCTGGCAAATCAAAGAGTTGAGATGGTAGGTGTTGAAGGGAGAGGGAGTTTTTCCATTCTACTCTTGATCAGAAGCAGGATAATGGTCCCAGTGATGGATTGCATGGGTATGTGTGTGCTGGTGTAGGCAGAATGACAGACAATATAAAGTAGATTGTGAAGGTTTGGGCAAGAGATGAGAGGAGAATGCCTCCTTAGAAATACAAAAAAAAATCATGATGTTGAAGAAATGCATTCGGTTCAGAAGTCATTATCTTTTTTATACAAGTAGGTGGGTGAATTTGTAACTCAGGAAAGTAAGGATCAAAGAGCAATGGGAAGAGCCAAGAAACAAGAACTGGTGGTTCACAGACTCTTTTTAAAATGTGGATGCTCTGTTATTCCTCATTTGCACAGAGAGGGAGAACAATATTGAAATGTGAGGTGGGAAGATGGCCAATGTCAACAATAGCCAGGCACAGAGCATTGCCTGTGATAATTAAACTCGTTTTCACTCACAAGAACCTATTTTATTACATGTGTACGGAACACAAGAGAAAACCTATCCTTACACAAATTTCAAAAAAAAGAAGAAAGATGCTTCCTTTTCAGTCTTGCCTCATGGAGTTGAACAGGAAGGACCGAGGAATTACACACACCCTTTAATCCAAAGGTTTAACCCAGAGGACCTTTGTATCAAGGATAGGCTGCTTTACATCACTCTAAATGAATTTGAGAGGAGGTGTTCTTGTGTGACTAATAGGAACTTTTCCCCAATTCACTCTACATACTTATAGCAATGGTTTTGTTTTGTTGTCTCATTATCAGTGAATATTTTAATTCCGGGTGATAATGTCTCTGTCATCCTATTACATTACTTGTGGTTAAAAAAGCATGCTATAAAAAAAGATGACCCTGTCACTAGGGGAAGGCTGGGACTATTTTATTATTTGCATTGCTCCCTGAAAGGAAGAGCTGTGGCAGATTGTGGCGAGACTCAGTGGCAGAGGTCATGAGGTTTTCTAGTGGGACAGGACATCATTTCCTGGAAAGGCTCATCAATAGCTATTTCACAGTTGGCCAGTGTCAGAATCCTTTGACGAGTTCAAGTACAGGGCTTGCTGTTCAGTCAGTTCCCATGTTTTCCTCATATTTTGGCCTCATGCTTTCCCCCATACAGCCCCTCTTGACAGATACACTCTCCAGACCCTCTGCAGAAGCCTTCGTTGTAAAAGCTTTGAAAGCCAGGGAAAGAATCTGAGGGCACCAGATTATAAAATCCTAGTCTTTCAGAGCTAGAAGGGGCCTTAGAGATTCTCTAGGCCAATCCCCTCATGTTATAGATGAGGAAACTGAGGCTCAGAGAAATCATACAGTATGCCCTTCCTACAGCACTATTTGCAATGGTATATGTTTGCATTTTTAAAAATCATTTAAGGGAAATGGGAGCTTGACCTTCCATGCTCTGGTTCATTCATGAGTGTGCCTCTTCCCAAGTCTCTCCCTGTGCATGAGCCCCCAGAGGACAGTCATTATTTCTTCTGGACTACTAGACTGGGTATACAGAAGGGGCCAGGAGATTCTTGTTAATTGCACGACCCTCTGGCTCTTCCTGGGACCTCAGGAAGAAGGTAAGATAAGCATCAAAGACTGTCTATATATTTGATGCCTCCCCATACCCTATGCAAGATCACCAGTTCCCAGCAGCTGACACCAAAGCTGGAACTAAGTCGTCCCTCTTCCATTAAAGTCTCCTTCCCCTATCACAGGACTGAGTCTGCCTATCCCCTTATCTTAGCATCTCCCTTTGACAGGGCCCTTCCCTTGCATGGGGCTCTACTGAAGAGTCCCTTTATAAACTCAGAGTAGCCTCTACATTCTGCCCAGCCCAAGCCAATCCCCTCCCCACCAACTAATTTTTTGTTGTTCATTTTTTTCAGTCGTGTCCAACTCTTCGTGACTGCATTTGGAGTTTTCTTGGCAAAGATACTGGAGTGGTTGACCGTTTCCTTCTGCAGGTCATTTTAAAGATGAGGAAGTCAGGCAAACAGGGTTAAAGTGACTTGCCCTGGATCACCTCGCTAATAAGCGTCTGAGGACAGATTTAACCCAGGAAGGTTAATCTTCGTGACTTCAGGCCCAGCCCTCTATGTCCTGTGCCACCTATCTGTTCTCATGTAACTAAGTCCCCTAAATTTCCAAACAAGAAAGGAGAAGCTAATTATGGGAATTCTAACACTTGTAAATATGGGAGTTGTTGGTATCAAGGGAATTTTTAGTAATTCAGAGCCCATCTTGACCAAAATGGGTCTTTCTTTCTCCAAATTCATTTCCTAGTGCTAATCCAGAGCTTAGACCTTAGACATAAAAGTCACCAATTGTTCTAATCACCTTTCATGACAAATTAAGACTCATAGATTATTTATAAACTTTCTACCAGTTGGTTCCCACAGACTTTAATGCCCCCTATTATCTGTCAAATGGTTTCCACTTACGCATGGAAAAATACATTTGTTTTCTTTTGAATATACTTGGCCTTCTCTTACTTCATACTTGATCTACTGGGACCAATGCTTTCGAATATTCTGGCACTTCGTTATTTTATAAGTATAAGGAGATGGCAGCAATAACCTGAAACACCGGACATGTTTCAGTTTATGGGAAATGCCTATCAACTTCCTGGTGGTCATCCAGTCCTGTCCTCATTAGACTTTAAGTTAGATGGAGATTCAATTGTTATTTCATCTTTTTTTTTTGTTCTGTGCATTGCCCAGTTAGGGAATTGAGAACGTCACAAATTATTAGCCAACTTAAGCCTGAATGATGTCTAAGACATCAAAACAACTAATCGAAAACCAAAAGACTTGGGACCTGATTGTTTTGAATGAATTATAACCAACAGCCTCAACTGATGATGGCAGAGTACAGGACACAACACAGCTGAACTTTCCCAACGTTCCCCTCCAAATAGCTTTAAAAACAACTCCTCAAATCAAATATTGGATTGGCAGAGCCAACAAAAGGTCAGTGAGATATTTTTCCAGTCTAAGACAACTTAGGAAGTCAGCAGGAGAAGTCTATGACGCTGACCTGGGAGTGGAGTGTGGCAGCCAACAGTGGTGTGCATTGGAGGCAATTGCAACAGCCACAGTAGCAGCAGCAGCTTAGAGAGCTCTTAGCCCAGAGACTGCAAAAGGATCAGACGACTGTTCAGAAAGAGATTAACGGGGGACCCATTGCTGGCACTGGGTACAGCTGGTGCTGATTGGCAACTACTGCCCATAAGCAATTCTCAGTCACAGTTCCAGGGCAGAGAGGACTGCTTCTTGTTGGTTACAAGGGAGCAGGGGCCCTGGTTGCAGTTCCACGGCCAAGAGGAGCACTAGCTGTCGTGGCTACAGGAGACCAGGGGTCCTTCCTGGGTAAAGACAAGAGCGCAGGCCAGGAGAGCAGCGACCAAATCTCTCCCAGGAGAATACCACCTTGGAAGTGTCAAAAACGTGCAAACCTTCAGAAATAGCTCTGAAAACAGTAGCGTGATAAAGCCTAAAAGCTTGACATGGTGTAGCCCCACCTCAAGGTAAGCAAAGCCCAATTTTAATATCATGTTCAAAGTCAAGAAATAGGCTAGCAGAATACGTAAACAACAAAAAAAAGAAACTGATCATAAGAAGTTACTACGGTGGTAGGGAAGACCAAGATGCAAAGTCAGAAGAAGATAACATGAAAACACCTACAAGCAAAGCCTCAAAGAAAAATGCTAGTTGAACCCAAGGCCTGCAAGAGTTCCTGAAAACGTTAAAGAAAGAGAAAAGAGGGACAAAGGAAAACTTGAGAAAAGAGTGATGCAAGAAAATTATGAAAAGAGAACAGTTTAGAAAAAGAGGCACAAAAATACTGAACAAAATAATGCCTTTAAAAAACAGAATTGGTCTAATGGTAAAAGTGGCACAACAATTCACTGAAGAAATAAAACTCCTTAAAAATCGGAATAGGCCAAATGGGAAAAGAGGTACAAAATTGAATGAAAAAAAGAATTCCTCAAAAAACAAATTGGTCATATGGAAAAAAGTTTTTAAAAAAAAGCTCATGGAAGAAAATAATTCCTTAAAAATTAGAACTGGGTAAGTGGAAGCTAATGATTCCACAAGATTTTAAGAAATAATGAAATAACATCAAAAGAAGAAAATATGGAAGAAAATGTTTAATATCTCATTGGAAAAATAACTCACCGAGAAAATAGGAAAAAGACAACTTGAGAATTATTGGACTACTGAAAGCCATGATCAAAAAAAAGAGCCTAGACATCATATTTCAAGATATGATAAAAGAAAATGCCCCAATATCTTAGCTCCAGAGGGTAAAACAGAAACAGAAAAAATTTACCAATCACCTCCTGAAAGAGATCCCAAAATGAAAACTCTCAGGAATATTATAGCTAAATTCCGGAGCTCCCAGGTCAAGGTGAAAATATTGTAAGCAGCCAGAAAGAAACAATTCAAACCTCATGGAGCCACAGTCAGGATCACACAACATTTACCAGATTCCACATTAAAGGAGGAGACAACTTGGAAGATGATATTCCAAAAGGCAAAGAAGCTAGGATTATAACCAAGTATAACCTAACCAGCAGGTTATTCTTTGCCCAATAAAACTGAGTATAATCCTTTTGGAGGCGGGAATGGACATTTAATGAAATAGAGGAATTTCAAACATTCCTGATGAAAAGATCAGAGCTGAACAGAAAATTTGACATTCAAACAGAAGACTCAAGAGAAGCATAAAAAGTAAACGTGAAAGAGTAATCTTAAAGGACTTAATTAAACTGTTTGCATTCCTATATAGGAAGATGATAGAGGAAACTCCTAAGAACTATCACTATTAGGGCAGTTAGAAGGAGTCTACATAGACAGAGGGCATGGGTGTGAGTCTATTATATTGAGATGATCTCCAAATAATAATAATAATAATGATGATGATGAAGAGGTGAGAAAGAGAGATGCACTGGGAGAAGGAGAAAGGAAGAGATAGAATGGGAAACTTTTCTCACATAAAAGAGGCATGTGAGGAAGAACTTTCAGTAAAGGGGAAAATGGGAGGGTGATTCTTGAATCTCACTCTCATTGGTTTAAAGAGGGAAGAATATTTATACACACTCAGCTGGGAATAGAAATCTACCTTACCCAATAGGAGGGAAAGGGAATAAGAGATATGTGGTGGTGGGGGGAATGGGAAAGAGGAGGGAAGATTAAACGAGTCAGTGGTCAGAAGCAAAACAAACTTTTGAAAAGGCATAGGGGAGAGACAGAGAGACAGAGAGAGAGAGACAGAGAGAGACAGACACAGAGAGAGACAGACAGAGAGAGAGAATAAAACAGGATCAAGAGAAATACACAATAATCATAACTGTGAATGGAATGAGCTCACCCATAAAGTGGAAGCAGGTAGCAGAATGAATTAGAAACCATACTCCATCAGTATGTTGTCTACAAGAGACACACTTGAAACAGAAACACACAGAGAGATTTAAAATAAATGGCCAAAGCAGAATCTATTATGCAGCAGCTGAAGTAAAAAAGTCAGAGAGGGGTAGCAATCATGATCTCAGACAAAGCAGAAGCAAAAAGAAACCTAATTCAAGGAGACAATCAGATAAATTACATTTTGCTAAAAGGAATCATAGACAATGAAGTACTATCAAAAATATTACAGAAAATTTCTCTGATAAAGTCCTCGTTTCTCAAATATGTAGGGAATGCAGTCAGATTTATAAAACAAAATAAAACCATTCCCCAATTGATAAACAGTCTAAGGATTTGAACAGGCAATATTCAGAAGAAGAAATCAAAGCTATCTATAGTCACACTAAAAAAATGCTCTAAATCACTATTGATTAGAGAAATGCAAATTAAAACAATTCTAAGCTACTGCCTCACACCTATCGGAAATGACAAATGCTGGTGGGGATGAGAGAAAATAGGTGCATTAATAAAGTGTTGGTGAATTCATGAACTGGTCCAAGCATTCTAGAGAACAATTTGGAACTATGGCTGAACAGCTATAAAACTGCCCATATCCTTTGACTCAACAATAACACTACTAGGTCTGTACCCAAAAGAGATCAAAGAAAAAGGAAAAGGACCTTTATGTAGAAAATGTTTATAGCAGCTCTTTCTGTAGTGCAAGGAATTTGAAATGGAGGAGATGCTCATCAGTTGGGGAATGGCTGAACAAGTTGTGGCATATGATTGTGATACAGTACTCTTGGGCCATAAGAAATGATGAGGAACGGGTCTTCAGAAAAACACCTGGCAAGACCTATATGAACTGAAACAAAGTGAAGAGAACTGGGAGATCATTGTGCACAGTAACTGCTATGTTGCAATGATGATCAGCTATGGAAGACTTGGCTACTCTGATCAATAAATGATACAAGACAATTCCAAAGGACTCATGATGAAAAAAATTCTATCCACCTCCAGAAAGAGAACTGATGAGCTCTCAGTGCAAGTTGAAGTACAATTTTCTCACTTTTTAATCTTTTTCTTTGATTTTTTTTGTCAATATGTTTAATATGGAAATATGTTTTGCATGATTTCACATGTAGCACTGATATAATTTGCTTGCCTTTTTGGTGGGTTGGGGAGGGGTGGGAGGGTGGAAAAAAATTTGGAACTCAAAATTTAAAAAACACATTAAAAATTTAAAAAATAATAATTTTATGTTTAAAAAAACCCAACAGCCTCTTAAACAGATTTCTTCAAGGAATCTATTGGTGAATTTACTGTGTTATAGAGCAACCCTGATTTCTGATTATTCAGTTTTCCTTGGTAACAACACAAGTGCCCTGTTTTCCTACAGACTTTTAATTCTTAAAGACACAGTCTGAGGAGTAAATAGTGTAAACACACTTGAGGGTAGTTCTCTGGGCCCTAAGGTAGAGCACCCTGCTAATGATGCTGAGATCATGAGCTTGAGTCCTCTGTGGCTCAGTTAGCTTCATCAGTCAATTTTACCTGCCGAAGTACTTACAGTTCCACTCTTGGTGCCATAGGCCCCAAATCTTGGCAGCTATTTCATGTATGTTTGTGATTAGCTAAAAAAAGGGTAAGGTGAACAATTTTCTGCTAACTTCTTCCCATTTTTACAAAAAACAGTTTAAGGGAGGACAGTTCTTCCTAAAGGTCATTCTGGTTTATAATCTAGGAAACATTCACTTATAAAATTCCAAAGAAAAAATAATTTAAACTCTCTGAGATTTAGTTTCCTCAACTGAAAAAATGAGGGGGTTGGGCCAGATGACCCAAAGGTCCCTTCTCACATCTAAATTCATGAACTTACTATGATTCCACAAATGACTTTACAATATCCTATAAGAAAAAATAAACATTTTTGAGGAATAAAATGGTGAATAAATCAGTCTTCAAAAAAAGCTCAATTTTATCCACTTGAAAATCAATTAAAGTGTAATAAAAATACATCAGCATTTTTCCCCAAGTTTAAAGGAAAACACCAGATGTTTGAAATTCTGCTAGTTTATAGTCTCAAGCATGATTGCAATCCACTGCTGAAACTCTAACTGGCATCAGTTAGTCATGATAACAATGAGCCTTCTCTATGTCTTAACTGTTTCATCTGTGAAATGGGGCAACTATTACTGAATTACTTTACTTGCAGATATTAATAAAGCACTTTAAAATATAAGATAGTTAACAAATGCAACTTTTTAAGAGGGGGAATTCAAACTGTCCTACTAATTCAAGCAACAAGCAATGTTCATTACATTGTTACACAAAACTACCGATAGTTTTTCATGTCATACTAAGTGTTGGTCATAAATGTCCGAAGGAAGCTCTTGAATTGATATTTAAAGGCAGCTGTCAGAAAAATAGAAGTGAGTGAAATAAAGAGGACCAAACTCTTTCTTAAAAACACAGAACTTGTGATTATCGCATAAACCAAAAGCTCTGACATTTCAACTTTAATGAATTATTTAAGGGTGAACTGAGATCTGTGATGTGCTTGGAAATACACTAAGATTGTATTAGACACAGTCCTTGGGCTTATGAACCTCATAGTATAGTAGAAACATTATATGAAACATTATATTATATTATTCATCATATGAAACATTACGAAGCATTGATAACTCTAAAACAAAATGTCATATGATAAGTGAATAAGATCCATGCAAAATGAGAGGTTTGCAAGGTCAGGAGCAGGTGGGGCAGGGAGGTGGTGAAAATTACTGAAAAGGGCCCATTCCAGTGGGACACAGATTTAAATGACACAGGTCTCCAAGCAGTTGAGGGCCAGTTGTATTCTTAACCATAATTTCAACTTCTGCAAAATGTGCATATGGGTGGGAGAGGTGAGATGGCCTCCAACTTTACTTTCTTTTACAACAGATTTATAGTCATTCTTTAATCATTTATTACATTCCAGGTACTGTGTTAGACAGTAGGGAGATAAATACAATGAATAAAACAAACTCTAGTTATAAGATCTTACATTTTAACAGGAGAGACACGAGTATGTGCACATATGTGTATATGTACACATGTACATATTTACATACACATATATATGATTATATATAAAACTATATATGAGAATGTGTATATATGAGTATATGTGTATATGCAAGTATATTTATCACAAATAAATAGAAAGCAGTTAAACAAAGAGTAGTTGGAGGAGAGATAGAGAGGCAGGGACCAGGCAGGCTTCATGTACAAGATGGTGTGGGGTGCATCTTAAAGGAAGAGAGGGAATATATGAGGTAGAGATGAGGAGAAAGGATATTCTAGGAATGGAGGAATGCAAAGGCAATGTTATGAAAGATGGAGAGTAATTTGTAAGGAATCAAGAGAATGCCAGTTTTGTTCAATCACAGACTGTATAAGGAAGAGGGTAATGTACAAGACTAGAAAAGTTGGCTGAGGTAAGGTTGAAAAGAACTTTTCAAATTAGAGGTATGTATTTGATCATAATGGCAATAGGAGCTAGGACATAGTTGGGTACGTGTGCAGACTCTAACACTTATTTTCTATAGTAAGTACACAAAGGATTTCTGATCTACCCCACAAAAGGCTGTTAACTATAAATTTGAACCTGGTCATTCAGCATTTTCACCTTGACCTAAAAGTTAGAGAAGCAAGATTTGCAGAAAGTTGGACGCCAAGTTGCCTATGTTCAGCTAGGTAGCTTCCTGGATAGTGCTGTCTTTACCTGCAGTCAGGAAGACTTGAGTTCAAATCCTGCCCCAGTCACTTACTAGCTGTGTGACCCCAGTCAAATTACTTAACCTCTCTGAGTCTCAGTTTCCTCATCTGTAAAATGGAGATAATTATAGCATGTACCTCACTAGTTTGCTGTGAGAACATAATTTATGTAGAGTGCTTTTTAAACCTTAAAGTGTTGTGCAAATACTAGCTGTGTATTATTATTATTATTCTAACACTAAATGTTTTCTTGCTGAACTATGAACTGACTTCTAAAAATATGAAAGTCAAACTATCATAAAGTAACAATGGCAAATAGAAAAAGAAGATATTTTCATAGAGTCAGAGCCATAAAGCTGAAAAGATCCTTTGGGGACATCTAGTTCAAACCCCTCATTTTGCAGATGAGGAAACTGAGGCCCAAAGTTGTTGATGACTTGCCCAGAGTCACCTAGGTAATACTAAGCGATGGAGCTGGAATTTGAAACCCAGTACCCTGACTTCATATCCAATGTTCTTTCCATTGTACTATTCTTCAAAGAGCTCATAATTGATATTTGCATTATACATAATAAACGAATATACCTACAACGAAGGCTAGATATAAATATATATACCTAGTATGTGAATACACATTTACATAAAAGATTGCTGTTGGGTTAGGTATTTTTCCTACACTTGGTATCACCAAATAATTCCCTAGGATCACAAAGCTTCTAGGGAAACTTGGGAATGAGAAAAGAAAAACGAAAATTCTTCTCTTATGGCTGTATATGAGTCACAACCCTAATCAGATTACCTGGAAAACTGCTTTTCAAACTTCCCCTAAAATCTAAAACAGGAAGTAAAACAGAATTAGGGTTTGCAACCCTGGGCCATGTTTTTCCAAGCACTGTCCTAATCCAGCTTCACTGCTCTACCTCTTGGTCCACACGAGGAGTGAGGTCCACATGGGTGGGCCTACAGATGGGCATCTGCTGAGCACAGTCACAGACCAGTTTTGGCTTGGCAAGTTTCATCACCGTATCCGTGAAGGTTAAAGCGACTGGCAACACCAGAGAACAAAGATCCCTAAACGATCATGTAAGCAGCTGCTGTTTTAATAGAAGCAACAACAGGAACTATGGGCCCAATTTACTAACATCTGGCCCCGTGCCAGGCAGCACGGTGTCAGATTCGAGAAGCGAGTAAATGATGCTGTTTCATGAGGATGTGCTGATGCAATTTCAGCCCAGTTCTGCGATCAGCCAGAAGACAGTCCATGTCATCTCGCTGCAGGGGACTTTGAGATCTCAGCTGGTAGACACAAAAGTCAAAACAAAGATAACTCCATGTTCCCAGGGAGGAGGTACACAAAACCTGGGGACATTTTCAGGAGAAGATGCCACTCATGATGCCCAGGCCATTTTAAGTAGCATAGGGATTTATCAGGCAACCTCCGTGGGGAAGCACAATGCTTTGCCCACAGTATCCACTTAATAAATGTTTGGATATGTGAATAAATGCATGAGCTCAAGTTCTACAAAAACATGGTGGATGGTGGGGAAGCAAAAAGAAGAAACTAGGTTCTCCTAAAAATAGACCAAGACCTGATAAAAGGGAATGTTTGTAGTGTTATTGTATTTTATTCTTATCAACTGCAAATGCTTTCTTATGAAAATGACCTTTAATTGACAGATTACTTTCAGACAGAATCTATAGATTTCAAATTCATCTTTAGCATTCTGCTCAGTCCTCTGGTGCACTGCAGACTGTCACTCACTACCAAATACAATCAAATGTTGGAATAATATGCTGCCCAAGTAGCTGTCCAGTAAAAGTATGCAAGTTGTCAGCAGAACGAATATAAGTATTAAAGGCAAAACAGAATTTTACTGTGTGCATGTGTATATCCAATCAAGCATTTCAAAGCCTTCTGCTTATAACAGACAGATCCATGATCTTGACTTGTCTCATCTGCAGCTAATGTCTGTTATAAAAAGAAGGAGGGGAGAGGAGACAAGGGAGGGGCATGCAGCATACCGTAGAGTAATGTGAGCAGTAGTTCAGGCTGAGTATAAATGCACTGTCAAAATACTCAGACCTTTCTTGGAACACGTCTATTCGGTATATATATATATATATATATATAAACCAGGGGGATTTGAAAGTAATCGTGAGGTACCATGGCATGGTGGATATAGCACTGGACTTGGAAAGAGAAACACTTGTGTTCAAATCCTTCCTCAGACACTTACTTGCTGTGTGATTATAGGCAAGTCATATAACCTCACTGAGTCTCAGTTTCCTCATCTGTCAAATGCATAGAATAATACATGTGACACCTATCTCACAGGGTTGTTGTGAGGCTCCAGTAGGATAATATACATAAAATCCTTCACAGATCTTAAAGCACTATATAAGTATCAGTTGTCACAATTATTGCACTTTCCTTTTCACTCAAGTAGCAATGTCTAAATTTTAGACTTATTCATAGCATCCAGAACCAGGAATATTATTCAGGCCAATCTCAGGTAGGAAAACTCGTCTATGACCTCAGAACAAAAAAGAAAATCCTTAGAAAGTCTTTCTAATTGGCAGCAACTTAAATTGAGCAGAGGACTTCGTTATGGAATTTAAGTTAGAAGTGATAATGATGATAAGAGGAATGAATAATATGTAGGGTGAATTTAGGAAACATATTATTCCATGCTGAAATACATGCTCCATGCTGGATTGTTTTAATACAAAAAGGATTTACTCTCCTTCAAACAATTGAGATATATATGTATGTATGTATGTATATGCATATAGATACACACACGCGTACATATATACACACATGTGTGCACGTGGAATATAGACATATGTACGTGTACATACATTTACATGCATGTATGCATGTAGACATATATGTTCCAGTTTGAAAGAGGCTGATGACAGACATAGAATGAAATAATGGAAAAATCTGAAGTTAAAGAATCTGAACCTGTGCCCCAAATCTGCTACATACTTACGAGTTACATCACCCTAGGCAAGCCGCTGAACTTCTCTGTGCCTCGGCTTTCCTATCTGTAAATGGGAATCTGGACTAGTGTTGTTTCATTGGTATAGGGAAGTCTTGGGTGAGGAAAAGTCATCTACTAATGCATGTCAATGTCTTCTTTACAATTTATGGTCTTAGAGAGTTGTTTAGAGCACTGAGAGGTTAAATGACTCGTCAAGACTCATTTCATGTGAGAGTCAGAACTTGAACCCAGCTCTTCTTGGCTTCCAGGCAGGCCCCCTAACCACTGCTTCTATGCTGCCCTATCTACTTCACAGCCCTATTGTGAGGATTGAGTGAAGTAACTTGCACAGTAAATGTAAGCTATTTTTGTTTATTATTAATAATAAAATATCAACAGCAACAACAATAATAATGATAATAATAATATATAACTATGTGTCAACATGACAACAAACAGGACAAAAGATCCCTAGAGAACTCTGAAATATATGCATAGGGATCCTGCTATTAAATGCTGATTTGATTCAGAGAAGTTTCACCATCTTATTAAGGGAATAATTGTCTTAATAACAACACATTTTGATGCAGTCTGGTTGAACTAGGCTCCTTCCCCCAGAGAGGAGGAGAGATACACCAAAAGAAGCAGCTGGAAAGACTAAAGAATTCTTAAGCCTCAGACATGCAAAGCATTCTACCAAACCCTAAGTATAACTTTATCTGACCAACTGATGTATTCAAAGGAGCTGGAGTCTGTTCACCCTAGATTACTCCCTTTATAAAGGGTCGATCTCCTTTTGTCCACTTGAGGATAAAACGTCTGTCTAGCATTATCACTTCAGACCACTAAGAATCAGCAGTTGACCTGCTATGATGGGTACCATACATTATCTCCTAGAATCAGAAACAACATTAGGGCCTTTTTTGATGTTGAGTCAGAGGGGGCACATATGTCCTCATACCCTTTTGTGTGTTTAGCACAAACCTTTTTGTACACCATCAATAAAACCCATATGGTTTGAGCAAATGAAGGTGGGGCTTTGTCACTATTCTTTGAAATCTCAGAATTATTGGACTACCTGAAAGTCATGATCAAAAAAAGAGCCTAGACATCATATTTCAAGAAATTATAAAAGAAAACTGCCCCAATATCTAGATCCAGAGTGTAAAATACACATGGAAAAAATTCACCAATCACCTCCTGAAAGAGACTCCCAGATGAAAACTCCTAGCAATATTACAGCCAAATTCCAGAGCTCCCGGGTCAAGGAGAAAATATTGCAGGCAGCAATTCAAGTATCATGGAGCCATCGCCAGAATCACATGAGTTCGCCATTTCCAAGTTAAAGAAGTAGAGGGTGTGGAATATGATATTTCAGAAGGCTAAGGAGCTAGGATTAGAATCAAGAATAATCTAGCCAGAAAAACTGAATATAATCTTTTGGGGTGAATGGACATTTAATAAAACAAAGAACTTCCAAGCATTACTGATCAAAAGATCAGAACCGAATAGAAGGTTTGACATTCAAATAGAAGACTCAAGGAAATATAAAAAGCAAACATGAAAGAATAATCACAAGGGATTTAATAAGGTTAAACTGCTTATATTCTTATACAGGAAGATGATATATGTAACTCATAAGAACTTTATCATTATCAGGGCAGTTAGAAAGAGTTTTACATAGACAGAGGGCATGACTGTGAGTCCATTGTGTTGAGATGATCTCAAAAAAAAGGGGTAAGAGAGGAATGAACTGGGAGAAGGGGAAAAGGAGAAATAGAATGGGGAAAATTTTCTCAAATAAGAGAAAGAGTTTTTGTAGTGGAGGGGAAAATGGGGAGGTGGTAATGGGTAATGTTTGAACCCCACTCTTATCAAGAATTGACTCAGAGAGGGAAGAATATATATACACACTCAGTTGGGAATAGAAATTTATCTTATTCAACAGGGAAAAAGGAAGGGGATAAGAGATATGGGAGGGGGTGGAAAAAGGGAGATAGGATTAAGAGAGGCAGTAGTCAGAGGCAAAACAGACTTTTGAGGAGGAACAGGATAAAAAAGAGAGAAGGATAAATAGAAGAAAGTGGAGCAAAATAGATAATAATCATAACTGTTAATGTGAATGAGATGAACTCACCCATAAAATGTAAGAAGATAGCAGAATGGATTAGAAACAAGATTCCAACAATATGTTGTATATAAGAGACACACTTGAAACAGAAACATACCATACAGATTTAAAATAAAGGACTAAAGCAGAATCTATTCTGCTTTAGCTAAAGTAAAAAAAAGTCAGAGAGGGATAGTAATCATAATCTCAGACAAAGCAGAAGCAAAAAGAGACCTAATTAAAAGAGACAATCAAAGAAACTACATTGTGCTAAACGATACCATATACAGTGAAGTACTATCAAAAATTTTACAGAGAGTTTCTCTGATGAGGGCCTCATTTCTCAAATATATAGGTATGTGAGTCAAATTTATTAAAAAATAAGAGCCATTCCCCAACTGATAAACAGTCAAAGGATATGAACAGGCAGTTTTCAGAAGAAATCAACCTATCTATATTTGTCGTTGTTCAGTCATGTTCTACTCTTTATGATATTGTGGATCATACTATCCATGAGGTTTTCTTGGCAAAGATAGTGGAGTGGTTTGCCATTTCTTTCTCCAATGGATTAAGGCAAACAGAAGTTTAGTGACTTCCCTAGAGACAGACAGTTAATAAGTGTTTGAGGTCAGACTTGAACAGTGCTCTATCAATTGAGCCATTTAGCTGCCCCTAAAAAGCCATCTATTGTCATATGAAAAAAATGCTCTAAATCACTATTGATTAGAAAAAGGCAAATCGAAACATCTCTGAAGTACTACTTCACACCTATCAGAAATGACAAATGCTGGAAGGGATGAGGGAAAAGAGTTACATTATTGAATTGTTGGTGGAGTAGTGAACTGGTGAACAATTTGGAACTGTGTTCAAAAAGCATATATATATGTATGTATGTATATATATATACACACATAGAGAGAGAGAATATATGTGTAATTACATACACAAACACACATATGTATGTATGTATGTATGTATGTATGTATGTATGCATGCAGGCATACTGTGTCTACCTTTTGACCCAGCTATACCGTTACTAGGTTTCTACTGTAAAGAAATCAAAGAAAAAGGAAAAGGATCTATATGTACAAAAGTATTTATAGCAGCTCTTTTTATGGTGGCAAAGAACTGAAAATTGAGGAGATGCTCATTAATTCGGGAATGGCTGAACAAGTTGTGACATATGATTGTGATGGAATACTATTATGTTATAAGAATGATGAGGGGAGTGGTTTCAGAAAAAATATGGCAAGACCTACATAAACTGATAGAATGTGAAGTGAAAAGAACCGGAAGATTATTGTATACAATAACAGAAGTATTATAACAATGATCAATTGTGAAAGACTTTACTACTCTGATCAATACAACGTTCCAAGACAATTCCAGAGGACTCATGAAGAAAAAATGCTATCTATCTCCAGAGACGGAACTGACAAACTCTGAGTGCAAACTGAAGTATAATTTTCTTGCCTTTTTTTTTTGCTTTTTTTGGTGATATGTTTAATATGGCAATATGTTTTGCATGATTTCACATGTATAATTAATATCCTATTGTTTGCTTTTTCAGTGGGTGGGAAAGGGGTAGGAGAGTGGAAGAGAATTTAGAACTCCAAATTTAAAAAGAAAATGTTAAAAATAAATAATAAAATTTAATTTTTTTTAAAAAAAGAAATATAGTATAAATTGGAGGTAATTTCAAATGGAAGACACCACTTTTGGGAGGGATTGGGAAAGGTCTTTTGTAGAAGGTTGGATGTGAGCTGATTTTTGAAGGCAACCAGGGAATCCATGAGGTAGAGGTGAGGAAAGAGTATTCCCAGCAAAGAGGACAGCCAGTGAAAAGGAGCCAAGAGTTGGGGTGTCACTTACAAGGAAAAGCAAGTAAGAAAGTACCACCAGATTGTAGATTTTATGGAGAGGAGTAAAGTATAAGAAGACTGAACAGGATGAAGGGGCCAGGTGTTAAAAACCAAAAGGAGGGTTTCTTATTTGATCCTGGAGGTAATAGGGAGCCACTGGAATTTATAAATAAGAGAATGACATAGGTAGATCTATACTACAGTAAGATTACTTTGGCAGCTGAGTGGAGGATAGCATGGAATGAGGAGAAAATTAGGACAGGGAAACCAATCAAAAGGTTATTGCAATAGTCCAGGCATAAGGAAATGAGGGCATGCATGGGGGTAGTGAATGTGTGAGTAGAAAGAAGGGGATATATACAAAGATGTTCATGATGGTCATCAAGGGAAGTTATAATATCTTCTGTGTGGGGGGAAAAGGACTCATGCCCTCCCTCCCTAGGACTAACAAGTACCTCACGAACACATGGCCTGGCTATTTTTCCATCTCAATTGTAAATATTCTTTCCTGCTCTTAGATGAAGGAATTTCAGACAGGGCTATGACCTTGAGCAAACTGCCAGAGCTCCAGGAATAGAAGTCCATAATAGAGTTTGATGGCAGCTGAGCCTGATATATCATCACAGCCCCGAGGAGCAACCTGCCTGGCCTAGGCTAGCAGTAAATCAACTCAGTATCAGAGAATACATGTCCGAAGCAAGAAGAGAGTCAACCATCATCTACGGCACAATCTAAAGTGAACTTGGTGGGTGAACGCTTTATGTTGTTGTTGTGCAGACGTGTCCAACTCTTTGTGACCCATTTGGGATTTTCTTGGCAAAGATACTGGGATGTTTTGCCATTTCTTTCTCCAGCTCATTTTACAGATGAAGAAACTGAGGCAAACAGTGTTAAGTGACTCGCTCACGGTCACACAGCTAGTAAGTGTCAGAGGCCAGATTTGAACTTAGGAAGTTAAGTCTTCATGATTTCAGGCCCAGCACTCTATCTACTATGGTGCCACCTAGCTGCCCCAAATGCTTTATAGCAACTGCTTTAAGTTTAAGCTTACTCTACCTGTGGAGCATTGTGGTATAAAAGAGAGAGGGAACCTCTAGTTTGGGGCATTATGTGTGTACTCGTGTTCTTGCAACATCTTTTCAGTAACTATCCCTCTGCGAAGGCTAACTGATGTTAACTGGTTAAATATATATCGAAGTGCTAATCATTGGGTCAGTCAGTGATATAGAGGAGATACTAACCATAACTGGTGATTTATATTGGGGTGAAACAATGGAATGGGGGCTTGAGATGTCATTAGGAAGACACCTTCTAGGGATGCCCCTAGAGCTCTTAGGGAAGATGAGGCAATAGTTCTGGGGATCCAACCTACTTGGACGGTTGAGAAGTTAGACCAGAGTTTCTTTCCTTTCTATGAATAGATGGGTTCAGGTGAAAAGTGAAACTGATTTACTTAGGGTCACTTGGCTAGTTAAGTGTTCAATTCAATTCAATAAACACTTATTAAGCACCTATTACATACAACATAGTCAGTTAGGCATTGAGAATATAAAAGAGCTTACATTCAAAAGGGGAGATAAAAATGTACAATAACAAGTAAATTCAAGGACATTTGAAGAAGGAGAGAAAACATTAACAATTAGGGGAAGGATTCCAGGAAAGCTTCAGGGAGAAGGTGATACTTGAGGAAAATAAGGTCTCAGAGAGGCTGAGTTGAGAAAGATGTGCATTCCAGCGATAGGGAATGCGGAGGTAGGAGATAAAATGGAGAGGTTTGGGAATAGCCAATAGTCTAATAATCATTGTATAAAATGCAGTAACATGAAAGTCATTCCTCAAACCCAGGTCTTCCAGCTCTAAGTTCTACGATCTTTCCATGAATCTATGCTACTCCTCCCACTGTACCACACAACCTTGCCTTCTCTGATGACATTGTCCCAGTACTCTCGTGGCACAGAGCAATTGTCAAGTGTGGGCTTTCATTCACTTGGATCTCACAACATTCCTTAAGTTAGGTTGTATGTCTTACAAAGCACCAAGGAAGGCAAAAGATCCAGCAATTATCCAGTTAATTTATCAGTAAATATCTAAAAACTGAAATAATCAAGTAATGGAAGGTGGGAGTGCAGCAAGGAAGAAGGAAGATAGACTCTGAAATCCTAAAGGAAATACTTAGTATACACTGGTTAAGTAGGGAAAAGGAAATACTCATTTATTGAGTGCCTACTAAGTGGTAAGTACTTTACAAATATTAGGTCATTTGATCATCGCAATAACCCTAGGTGGCAGATTTTTTTGTTTATTATCCCCAATTTTACAGGTGAGGAAACTGAGGCAGACAGAGGTTAAGTGACTTGTCCAGAGCCACAGAGCCTAGTAAGTGTCTGAGACTAGATTTGAACTCAGGTTTCCCAGTCTCCAAGATGAGCACTCTATCCACTGTGCCACCTAGCTTCCAAATTAACCAAATGATGGATAACAATTCCACTTCATTGGTACTATGTCCAGCTGGGGGAGTGTTATTTCACTGCTGGGTCTCAGCCCAAATTTTTCATGTTACCAGTCTAAAGAACGCTTTAGTTCATCCCTTTGTTAAAAATCTTTCAAGTCAAGGGATATAATTTGGTGGAAAAAGCAGAAGATCTAGGTTTGAGTCCTACCTGGACTTTACTTACTAGCTTTGTGACCCTAGGCAAAATCACCTCACTTCCTGGCCCCTCACTCACCTCCTTCATAAAATGAAGATAATAACAACTGAGTTGTTAATAGCACATTACATAAATAATCTCATTTGACTCACAAAACAAAATTACAGAATACTTAACTGTTATCCTTGTTTATGGATAAGGAAAATGAGACCAAGAGAAGTAAATTGATTTGCCTTGGATCACACAGCTAGTAATTGCCAGAAGCAGGATTTGAACTCCGCCAAAGCTCACCTCCAAATCCAGTAATCTAGCCCCAAATCCATGTGATATGTAATAATATATTGGACAATTATATATTTTAACAATATAATGCCTAATGATGCTTGTGTTATCTGTATCAAAAGACAGCTTTTGGGGGAAAAAAAAAACGACTGGCAAAAAAAAACAAACAAACCCAAAAACTACAAAGCTGTACCTGAATATGAGTTAGTGCTATTATTCATAAAGGACGATATCCAGTCATAACTAGGAAAATATCATTCAAGGAGGTAGGAAGTAAGAATCATCTGATGTGAGTGGCTTTGTTCTACACTGCTTTATGTAAGGATGAGCAATGTTTACCCACAAAAATATTCAAAGCAAGATCATCTCATCTAAGAGTATCTGCCATACCCTGCTATTGCCTAAGGAGCTAGCTGTGGTTTCTAATGCCTTTGGACCTTATTTTCCTGTTGGTAACTTCGTAATTTCAATTACTACCCCCATTTCAAAAAGAAGCTCCTGTTGAGCTCCTTGGGCATTTCTCTTTGCCAGCTCTAGCCCGCTGTGTGTCCCCGAGGAACAGGAGAGTGGTATGGATGGAGACCACAACATCCCTCTAACATCTCATGAGAGAGGACAGAGAACAGAGTATCTCAGGGGAAGAGAGGAGCAACTTAAAAATGAGAAATGTCTAGTCAGGGTCCTAAAGAGCAACCCTCAGCATGAGGCCACTGAATCTAGGCCTGTGTTTAGAGAGAATGTAAGGGACGAGATTATTTTAACCTCGGTGAATACTGATTCGTGAAATGAGTAATCTAACATTAGACAACTAAAATTTACATTAGCTTATACTATCTACGCTACATTAGCTGTACTACCCTACATGTCTTTGTAAAATGTCATACCTGAAAGGGACCTCTGGGAACATGTAGTATAATAGCACTGTCCCACCCCACCTCTCTCTCATCACTCTGACACCATTTTTATAAAGGAAGAAACCATAATCACAAAATAGCTCAGCACAGGGCCAATATACTTGGAGGGGGTATAGGAAAAATATAGTAATAGAGGGAGAAAAGAAGCATCTCCTAATGATTCAGGGTTCTCCTTTTTAATAAGTTAGGTGGTACAGTAGATAGAGCACCGGTCCTAGGGTCAGGGAGAACTTAGTTCAGATTCAGCCTCAGACACTTACTAGCTGTGTAACACTGAGGAAATCACTTAAACTGTGTTTGCCTCAGTTTCCTCAACTGAAAAATGGGGATGAAAACAGCAGCTACCTCCCAGGGTTGTTGTGAAGATCCTGTTGTGAGGATAATTTTTATAAAGTGCTTAGCACAGTTCCTGGAATATAGGAGGTTCAACATAAATGCTAGGTTTAATTATTGTTATTAAGATATTATGATCAATTATTAGGCATTTATGAGGTGAGCACTATTTGTCAGATAGTATGCCTGGTGCTAGGGATACAAAAATAAAAATGGGTCCCCATCCTTGAGTCCATAACAATAACAATAATAATAATAATAATAATAATAATAATAAAACAATAATAATAATAATAACAATAATAATAATAGACATTTATATAGGGTTTACTATGTGCCAGGCCCTATGCTAAGCACTTTACACCTATTATCTCATTTGATGCTCACAGCAACCCTAAAAGGTGGGTGCTATTATTCCCATTTTACAGATGAGGAAACTGAGGCAAACCATGGCATGTAACATCCTCTTAGAGAGAAGTAAATGGACATTCTAGAATGTTAACTGACTTGTCCAGAGTCACACAGCTATTAAGTGTCTGAAGCTGGTTTTGAACTCAAATCTTCCTGAGTCCAAGCCTAGAACTCTATCCACTGTGCCACCTAGTTGACATTCTATTATACAAACAGGATTCTGGACAGAGGGAAAGAGAAGAGAATAAGCATTTGTATAGTACCCAATACATAAGACACTACATTAATATCTTACTATATAAGAGGGTTCTTTAAGGGAGCTGATTTGAGAATCAAAATTAAAATTAAAAAAAATAAATTGAGAATCTATTACCAAAGTACAGTAGAAAGAACACTGACAGAGCCAGACAACCTCTGTTCACATGCTAACTTTTTTTTTTTTAGGCAATTGGGGATAAGTGACTTGCCCAGGGTCACACAGCTAGTACGTGACAAGTGTTTGGGCTGAGGCTGGATTTGAACTCAGGTCCTACTGACTTTAGGGCGGGTGCTTTATCCAGTGCACCACCTAGCTGCCCCCACATGCTAACTTTTCCACTTATTATTTGTGTAACGTTGGGCAAATCATTTTATGTTCTAGAGTCTCCATTTGCTCCTCTCTAAGATGATGTTACACTCTGTGGTCTTTAAGATTCCTTCCAACCCTAAAATCTTCTATTCTAAAGTTACATTCTAAACCTTAGTTTCTTCAACTGGCAAATTAGGGGGTTGGACTGGATGACTTCAAAGATCCCTTATTCCCTGAAACTTGTAGGATGTTCCTCATCACCTCTGCTGCTTGGAATCCCTACTTCCATCCAAGGCTTAGCTCCTAGATGAGTCCTTTCTTGCTCTACCAGTTGTCAGCACTCCTAACAAATTATTTGTATTGACTGTGAATATCTTTTTTATTACTTATTTGTGAAAATGTTGTGTCCCTCCAGGACCGTGTAAACTCTTTGAATGCATGGTCTATTTTTATTCTTTGTATTTCTAGTGCTTAACACAGTTAAGTGCCTAGTAGATGCTTAATAATTGTATATCGAATTGAGTTGTGTTCAAATGAAAAGAAATGGAAAGGAAGAGAATAACATTTATTAAGCACCTACTATGTGTCAGGTACTGTGCTAAGTACTTTACAAATATCTCATTTGAGAACATAGAAATAAAGTACTTTGCAAAAACAAAATGGTAGATAAATATTGTTATGATTCTGTGTTAGTTTGATATTGTATATGCTCAATTTTCTGCTTATGGTTCAAAATAAACTTGGAAATTCCACTAAGAAGCATATCAAAGCATAGATATTTGGGAGTTCATTTTTGACTTGTTTGATTAATTTTTCTAAAATAGGATTATTTAAAGTTTCTATTTCTTGTTCTATTAGTTTGGATATATTTTATTTTTCTAAGTATTTCTCCATTTCATCTAAGTTATCTATTTTGATGGCATAAGTTTGGGCCAAATGATATCTAATAATTTCTTTTATTTAATTTTTATTTGTTGTGATCTCTTTTGATACTGGTGATTTTGTTTTCCATGCTTTTGAAAAATTAGATTAGATAACTGTCAATCTATTTTATTAGTTCGCCCCCCCCAAACACAGCTCTAGTTTACTTTGTCAATTAAATGGTGTTTTGCTATCAATTCTGTCAATCACTACCTTAACTTTCAGTTAAGTTGGGATTTTTTTGCATTAAATTTTTCTAATTTTTAAAATTTGGATTTACAATTCATTCACTTATTCTTTTTCTCTTTTGTTGATGAAAATATCTAGTAATATTAATTTTCTCCTAGGGGCTGCTTTGGCTGTTCTTCAAAAGTTTTAGCGTATTATCTCAGAGTTGTTATTTTTTGATGAAATTTTCTATTGTTTCTATGATTTGTTCTTTGACACACCAATTTATTAGGATTAAATTATTTAGTCTTCAATAAATTTAGAATCCTTTTTTCGGAGGCACTTATTGACCATAATGTTATTATGCTATGGTTGGTACAGGATGTTTAATCGTTCTGCTTTTCTTTATCTGATTGTGAGGTTTTTAACGCCATAATACATGGTCAATTTTTATAAAGGTGCCATGCACAGCTATGAGTATGCATACTCCTTTCTATTCTCATTCAGTAATTACCAGAGGACTACTATATATAACTTGTCCAAATTCTATTAAGATTATTAACTCATTTCTTTATTGTTTTGCTATATTTGCTTAAATCTAAAAGACATACATCAAGGTACTCCAAATATTACACTTTTATTATCCATTTTTCCCTTCAAGCAAAATGACTTTTTCCTTTATTTAGATTCTGTGTTGTTTGGTACATATATTGATATTAATTTATTGTCTATGGTGACTTTAAGCATCATAAAATTTCTCTCTTAAACATGCCTATTTTTACTGTTGTCTTGCCTGAGATGATCACTATTCTGTTTTTTAAATTCACATTAATCATAATATATTCTAATACATCCCTTTATTTTGACTATATTAAATTTTCTATATCAAGAATGTTTCTTATATTTTATAAGTTAATTCATTCCGTTTGTGTTCATGATTATGATTATTAATGTGTATTTCCCTCCGTGCTGCACTCTTACAGCTTTTCCTCTCCTTGCCCCTGCCACTTCTTTACAAAGAAGAATGTAATAGGAGAGATAGTGTGGTCAACATTAGTAAATGACCTGCTTCTGTTGTACTGTCCCTCTTCTCTTCCCTTCGCTCAGGCCCTAATCAAAGACTTTTACTCATTCCTTCTTTTTTGTTAATCTCCATACTCCAGAGTTGGAGTGTATTTTATGTATGACGAATTCTTTCCTCATTCTTCCCTAACTCTTAAACCATTCCCTTTCATATCCATTCTCCATTCTGTCCTCACTCCTCAATCTGCTCTCCCCAAACTTGACTATTTCTCCATTGATTTTGATGATTTTTCTATACCAAATGGTATGTACATATGTGCAGCTTCCTTTTGTCCTGTGAAAGTGAGGTTCATGTGATAAACTCTGTCTCTATCTCTTCCTCTATGTTTCTATAGATATTTTCTCCTGTATCCCAATTATATGAAATAGTATATTCTACCTCCTTCTTTTCCCTTTCTTTCCTAGTGTATTCTTTTCCCCCTTCTTTGTCTTTTTTCTCTTAGGATCGTAAAAATATATTATAGCACATTCTAATTTTCAAGGAGTCCTTTACTTGGGCAAGATTTTATGCCTCCTGTACCAAGCAATTTAATCTCCTTTTTTTAACCCCCTTGTAGCTCTCATTTCATTTGTAATATCCCTTTTTATCTAGTAGGTGAACTTTTGCCTTATCTTGTAGGGTCTTAGGGCTCTACAGCACTTTCTGGCCATTTCCAATCCATATCAACAAATGGGAACATAGCCCCCACTGCCCTTTTCTCCCCACTTTCCTTTTCTCTTTTATGTGTTACCTTTCCATATTAGAATGCTAGCTCCTTGAAAGCACGGCCTGTATTGATAGTTTGTATTTGTATACCTACCACTTAGGACAGTGCCTCAACACAGTAAGTTCTTAATAGATGCTCTATTGATCCATCCATCCATCCATCCATCCATCCATCCATCCATCCATCCATCCATCTACATATCTATCTATCTATCTATGTGTCTATCTATCTATCTACCCACATACCTTTTTTTAAATCTCTTTGAGGAATTCTAATAGATCTTCTAGCCAGGCTACACCTTGAACTTTACCTACACACTTGAATGGAATGGCAGGCCTTTATTGGTCCTGATATGTATTGTCTAGAGTCCTGCTGTTATAACTCTCCCTTCTGCTGGTCCCAGGCTCACTTGTATCTTTAGAGTATAGAGCATTGAGTTCTTTATTTTTTATTTTTGTATCTTTTTTAGCCTTTTACCTTTACCCTGTGTGTATCCCTCTGTTTTAAATGTGTTTCCTGTAAGCAACATATTGTAGGATTGTGGTTTTTAATCCATTCTGCTCTTCGCTTCCGTTTTATGGGAGAGTTCATCCCATTCACATTCACAGTTATGATTACTATCTGTGTCTTTTTCTCCATCCTTTTCCCCCCGTTTTATGCTTTTCTTTCTCCTTTCTCCTTTCCCCCCCCTTACTAGTGTTTTGCTTTTGACCACCACTTCCCTCAGTCCCTCCTCCCTTCTATGAGCCCCCTCAAGGCCTTTTCTTCCCCTTTACCCCTACTACTTCTTCCCTCCCTTCTATCTCCCCTCCCTTTTCTTTCCTCTTTTCCCTCCTACTAAAGGGCAAGTTAGATTTCTATACCTAACTGATTATGTTATTCTCTTCATGAGCCAAATCTGATGAGAATAAGGTTCAAACAAGAGCATTGAGTTCTTTAAGGCCTTCAGGGGCAGCTTAGGTCAACTTGCTCCAAATTTAAGAGTTCCTAGGGCCATGGGGACTAATCACTGACCTCTCTATAGGAGCTTTGCTTTACTTCTAGTTAGGGCCCAGAGATCCGAGAGTACTTGCTAGACTTCCTGGGACTTCCTGGCTAACATATTACAAGATTGTCAGAGCTGAATCAAGGGCTGTACTGGCCTCAACCCTAGTCCTCTAGTTGGGCCTTCTCCACAGTGCCTTTGGGCTTCTGGGTCACCCTTTTTCTAACATAGGCTGGACAAAGTTAACTTATTATAGTTTTTCTATTTCTAAATCATTATTTGTTATCTTAAACAAATGAGATATGATAGATAATACTTTGCAAACTTCAAAACACTATATAAATGCTAGTTATTACTATCATTACTATTATTATTATTATTATTATTCAGTGTAGCAGTTAAAAAATCTTTTTTGGAGTATAAGTGTGGGAATTAGGATATTTTGCTTCTATTTACTCTGCCATCTTGACTAGAAGTACACGCACCATGGACATTTGGACCATCGCTAGACGTTCCTCTCCTTATACCATAGAAGAGTAACTTTAACATGACTGATGCTTATTAGATATTTCATGAATGAATGAACTATCTGCTAACCCCAACTCATAGTCCAGTGACACAGCCTGTTTCAATCTCCTCTGTATCTTAATAACTCTCACAGCTAAAAGTGATTGAATTGGATTTGAGAATTTTTTTCTATCTTTCACATGTGCTTCCTACACATCTGGAAAATACTATTAAATAAAAAGGAAATAAAAACAAACAAACAAAAAAGAAATCCCTCACCCTTCAACACATATTACAGTACTCGCTATTTTTATTTGGACAGATAACATCCTAGGATTTTCTAGGCCTGGTGACAGTGCTCTCAGTCAAAGTCCACTCTCCCTATTCCATGAGAAGAAAATAACACAGGAAATCTTCACTAATAGAGGAAATCAGCCTTCTCACTCTCACAGCTCCCCATCAAACCTAAGCTCATAATATGACCCCAAATGCTTCAAGAATGAACTCCATCCTTCCCTGACCACTAAACTTTTCAAGGACTTTCAAAGAAATTGCTGGGCTTTGAAACCATATTGCAGGGCCTACTCAGGGCATGATTGATAGATCTAATGAAATTACCAAATTTTCCTTCCTATTTCTGGCATTAGTCAAGAGTTCATGTCCAAAGATTTTTCCACCAGACATGTTCTGCGGATGTGATGGGATTAGCCAAATTTGAAAGCTTATTTTTGACCTCCAGCAGAAAATTGAGCACATATGCTATTGAAGCCAACTGGGACTATAGAACATCAAGTTGATTCATCAAATTAGCTGAAACATAATTGTGCTGCATGACTGGCTATGGTAGTCGTCAGCTATAAACCTGTCAAAAAGCCATCAGCTTTAATGTTAAATAGAGAATCAAAGTAATGTTGTTCGGGATCTGACATTTGTTGGACTTTAGCCTGCAAAGGATGCTATTGGTTTTGTTTTCTCTTAAGAGGAATTTGTAGTAAGAAACATTGTGCTGATAGATTCCAGAAGATGAAACATATACACATTGGTTGATAGAAATAGTTTCAACAAAACATATATCTATTAAGAGGCTTCTCTTGAGACACCAATTAATACTGAAATCACAGATTAATATAGATTCTGCAACCTCTCACACACAAAATACACGTATACAATATGCATGAATTTCCTGTCTTCCATAGAGGAGAACTGCAATCAATTCTTCAAAGTAAATTATGTGTAATAACTTAATATTTAAGGAATAAAGACCTAGAATCACTTATTTAACAAATAAAAGAATCTTCATGTGTGACTTTGGCCAAGTCATTTAACTTCTCTGGGACTCAAGTTTCTTAAGCTATAAAATATAGAGGGTTCAACTAAAGGATCTTCAGTTCCAAATTTTGTGATGTTCAGAATTAGAAAGAGATGGATTCAGAGAAAAAGAAGTGCTCCCCAAGGAAAAAGAGGGGCAGATTTACATTACTCTCCAGATAAAATCAATCAACTGAGAAATCCCAAGTATAGGTCAGATAAACCTTGTCCTCCTTACCCCTCCCCAATTAACAGGATATATTGTTTTGCTTTTTTTATTCAAATTATTGTCTCAACTCTCCATTTCATTCTCAATTCAATACAACAAGTACCCAATAAGTCTAGGACTGTGCTCTTTCCTATGTAATAAAGTCTTGTGGAGTTTTTGAATTAAACTAATTTACCAAGCCATGCAACTCATATACTTGAAATACCGTTCAGATCCAGCTCCTGCCTGGACCTATTCTAAATGCCAGTTGACCAACTGACTGACTACTCTACACACATTTGCTAATTCCCAAACTGAAGTTTCAGTTCTCTATTTGGGGTGACTGCTTGCCTAAACTACAATGTTTAACTACTCTTTTTGCTGGCTAATATCTGCTTTTTTTTCACAGGAGCACGTAGGCCTTCTCTAATTTATGGATGATTGACATGACTGAACAATGTGAATTCTAATGTTTTGATACCTACGTCATAAGGGACCTTTAGGCCCCTGACATGACAGGCTGTGAAGGCTTCTTCAAAGCAGCTTCATTACAGAATATTAGGTTGTGATATGCAAACCAACTCTGCACCACTCAAAATATCACCATTCTCTTTAAAGATCTTTTGTGACCCATTTATAAACAACTCTTCCAGAAACAGAGTACACTGAATGGAACTGTAAAAAAAATAAATCACACAATCTTACAGCTCCAATAAACCTCAGAGGCCATGTAGCCCAGTCTATAACTGAAAAAAAAATTCCCTGTACAACTTTTGTGACAAGTAGTCATCCAGTCTTTGTTTGAATAACTCCAAAAAGGGGGAACTCATTGTTTATTAAAGTAGCCCATTCCACTTTTGGATAACTCTAATGGTTAGGAATTTTATCCTTATTATATAAAATTATATTACTTTCCTTACAATTGCCACTCTTTGCTCTGTCCTCTGGGGCCAAGCAAAGTGAAGCACATAAATGCAAATACTGGAAGACAATCACTCATGCCCTCCTCCCCAAAATCTTCTTTTCTTCAGGCTAAGCATTCGCATTTTTTTTGCCACCAATTCTCATATGAGTTAAACTTAAGGCAGATTGTCTTGTACATTTACTTCAAAGCTTCAAGGATCTGTGATTTTATCAGTGGGTTTACTCCCTCCATCAATGACGATCACAATCCCCTCCATGACTTTATGAGGTGCTGAAGCCGAAAAAAAAATATCGTCTGGTGATAATAACTCTCTGATGATAAACATCTTGAAGTGTTATGAAGTTGATCTTCCTGAGATCTATATATAGTCAATCCTTAGAACTTAGCCTATAGCCAAAGCCTTTCCAACTTGATAGGACCTGCCAGCTGAAATCTTACTGACTGTAGATTGTGTTTCCCCTTTGCCTTCCTGGCCATATTCTCAAATTATTCAGTCTGAACACTGAAAATTGTGAATTTGTTACTTAAGCAAAGTCCTATTTTAATGATTTCCTTAAACTGATTTACCTTTACGTGAAATTCAAAGTCTTCAAGTAATTGACCAATTCTCAGCCAAAGACAAAAAAGCCACTGACTGAGAACAGGGTTGATTTTTCTGGGCCCCACACATGGGGCGTGGCCAGTTTGTGTATCATTAAGGTTTCTGGCCCTTTGTATGGGGGAGGTACAAGGAGTGATTTTATTAATGGAACCACCAGTTATTTGGTCATCGAACATCACAGGAATTTAGTCCAGCCTCTTCCTTTTACAAATGATGGAGGTAAGATCCACAGAAGTGATGAGATTTTTCTACACATGTAGTAGGTAACAGAGTCAAAATTTAAACCTAGTTCCTTTGATTTTAGAATCCGTGTTCTTTTGAGTACACTCCACTATTCCTTCTTTCATTACCTCACTCTCTGACCCCCTAATTATTTTCCAGTGGTAATTGGATTTTCCTAGTCAATATGGTTCAAAAGCCCAGATTACTAGAAAATTAGATCTGGAAGAGATCTTTTAAAAAAATCATTTAATGAGACCTTCAAACCACAAGAGAAGTTAATTCTGAAACATTCCTTACAGGTGGCATTATAGGCTCTGCTTGTGTATTTCCAGTGATATGTAACTCATTGGTCCAAAAGGCATCCCATTCATTTGTTGGGTGGCATTTAACTTCTCTTTTATTTTGTACATTTAGTCAATTCTTTCTTTGAGATGGCTTTTATACCTATTACTTCCTTTACTTTCCCACTGCCACAATCCTACTCTTATCATTTCACTATGAGGGAGGTTGGCTCATAGCCTTTATCTGAGCCAAAGGAACTTATTATCTGTGTGACCTTGGGTAAGTCATTTAGCATATCTAGGCTTCAGTGAGAGAGAGAAAGAGTTGGACCTGATAATCACTATGATTTTATGACACTTTCTTTACTTAGAAATAGGCAATAGTTGACAAGAAAAGCTACCCAACAATGACCAAGAGACTACATCCCAAACTATGAGCTAAACTACAGCCCCCAAAAGATATTACCATCTTTGGAACTTAGTAATACCCCTGGCTATAGGCCAAAGGTCATTAATAACCCTTAGAGATTGGACAATTTTTTCATGTGGTAATTTCGTAGTAAAGAACAGTGAGACATTGTTGGCCCTTTGGTTCCCCACACCATAACATTTTGTTCTACCACTACTGAAAGGAAGAGAAGAAAGGAGAAATGGAGAAATGAGGGAAGGAGGAAAGAAGGAATGAGAGAAGGAGAATGAGAGGAAAGGAGGAAGAAAGGAAATAAGGAAGGGCGGAAGAGTAGAAGGAAGGGAAGACAAAAAAGGAGGGAAGGATGAAGGGACAAAGGAATGGAAGAAGGGAGGGAGGGAAGGAAGGATTAAAGAAGCAAGGAAAGAAGAGAGAAAGAGAAGGAGGGAAGGAAGAAGAAAAAGAGAAACGGAGGCAAGAAGAAAAGCAGGGAGAGAAGAAGGAGGAAAGGAAGGAAGGAAAGCCAGAAGGAAGGAATTGAGTCATTCAAGATTAATACAATCAAGGAAAAAAACAAATAAAACAAGTTCATCTTTCATCTCTTGCCTAGAAGTTGTCATTTTTATGGTAGAAGAATACAATCTGAATAAACACCTTTTGTATTTCATTGAACAGTTCAACGTTTCAGAGCTGTTCATTTGAACAAGAAACCTAATGTTCCTGCTGAGTCTGTTCAATTTCTCTGGATATTCTCTCTTAATTGCAACAACTAGACTTTGTTACAGAAAATATATCATTTATTTGGATGGAACGTGTGGCCTGAAGGAGTGTGGTCTCAGGTCGATTCCATGTTGTTCCAAGGAGAAATGAAGCTAGCTGCCTAGGGTTTCATTTCCAGTTGTCTTTGCAAAGGAGTGGGGCAATCCCCCTAAACATGAAGCACAGAGCCCTCCTTCAACAAGAGATCTCTCTAGGGCTCTTGTAAAGATGTAAATACAGCAAAGTAACTCAACTTTGCTCCAGATTGCCTAAATAGCATTGGTAGGCATTTTTTTTCTCCCTGCTGGTACTCTAGCCCGCTGTATATGGTATAACCATCCCCAGTCTATCAATGAGTCCTAGGCCACCACCCTCAAATTCTATTACCATGGTATCTCTTCTCCTGGGACCTGCCTTCTCTTATTTCCCACATAGGCTGCCCTTCTCCTGGGAATTAGGGGGATAGGGAGAGGGAGAGTTAGTACAAGTCAGCTGTGCTGAAGGGGCACAGGATGAATGTTTTGGGGAGAGAGCCGCCATCTCTCCAGAGTGTACTGTCCCATCCCATCCCCCCAAATGAAGCTGCCCTAAGGCTCAAGAATTCCTAGCTGAGGTTGATGCTCTTAGATCTTCTTGGTCTTTACAATCTCTCATGGTCATTCTTGAATGACGGCTTCCATGGGCTAAGTTTTTGCAGCAGCCACCCAAAAGACAATCAAAACAGCTTTATGAAAGGAGGACAAATTGCCTAATGTACCAACTGCCCCTAGCCTGTGACAATACTCCAGCAGGCCAGGAGATAAGAAGCATTGAAAACAATTCACATTTATATTGCTCATTTGATTCTGGATGATCTACCGTTTGATGCTTGTGTGTGACTTTGGGCTAACTGCTTAACCATTCTGGGTCTCCAGTTTCCTCATTTGTAAAATGAATGTGCTGGGCAAGATTAACATGTAAGAACATTGCTAGCTCTAAATAAAGGATCTTATCATCTCCTCTGCTGTTGTTGTTGTCCTGTCATGTCTGACTCTTCGTGACCCTGTGGACCACACCATACCCAATACTGTCCATAGGGTTTTTCTGGCAAAGATACTAGAGTGGTTTGCCATTTCCATCTTTAGTGGATTATGGCAAGCAGAGGTTAAGTGACTTGCTCAGGGTCACAAAGCTAGTAAGTGTCTGAGGCTAGATTTGAACTCAGGTCTTTTTCTGACTCCCGGCCCAGTGGTCTATGCACTGAGCCATCTAGCAGCCTCTACCATCTCCTTACCTGTCCTTGAAAGTTGGCAAGTACTGAAGGGCTATGATTTGATAGATATAGATATCGAAAAGTGTCCTTACTTAAAAAATATTTCCAACGTCTTGCTGAATTCCTATGATCTTCCTTTGGATAAAGCTGTTAAATATCCTTGCAGAAAACTAATTAATTTTCTTGGAAAGCTAAAACCAAAACCCATTATTAACCATTAACACTTTAGCTTGAATTAGCTTATAAGATAATTCCTCTAATTCTTATGTAAATTCTAATTTACATAAGAATGCAAACTCCCTATGGGCAGAGACTGTTTTTTGTCCTCCCAGTCCCAGCATCTAACATGGAGTTTGGCAAATAGTAGGCACTTAATTAAGGCTTGTTGTATGAATGAATTACCAAAATCCCAGGGGAAAAAACATGGGCTAATAATTTTAAAGGAGTTAGCTATATGTAAAGGACTAAATGTTGGACTCAGATTCAGAAAGTCTGGGTGTTACTTCTGCTTCTGTGATCCTGGACTATTATCTATCCTTTGTTAGTCTCAGCTACAAACCAGGTCTAATACTATCTGTAACACCCACCTCCACTGGGATGTTGTGAAGATCAAATGAGACGATATCTCAAACTACTTCGCAAATACAAACATCACTATGTAAATGTCAGCTGCCCTCCTCCCCTTCCTCCTCATCATCACCATTGCAATTATTATTGCAGTGCACTTATCTTTAGGAAATGGGGGAATATAGAGCAAGGTGACATACTGTGGGAGTGTGGGAGCTGAGAAGCACTAAGGCCAGCAGGTGGGTATCAGGGGCTGGGGAAATGAGGGAGTTCAAAAAGGCAAGAAAGGATCTGAGAAAGGAGAGGAACTGAAGAAAAGACTCTATAAGATGTCAAAGGGCTGAGCTGCTTAGAGTTGACATAATTGTTCCTGCTCCAGTAACTGAGCTCTGAACCTTTTCCAGTCCCAACTCAGACTGCATTTATTTCGCTAACTTTCGGATAAACGTTATTTCTTCTTTCAAGGGAAAAAAATAGAAGATTCCTGGGGCATCTGGGATATCTATAGGTTTATGGTTACCATCTAAGAAGCTCTGTGTAGTTCCTGGGGTGCTTTCCTACACTGAGAATGAGGATCAAGTTTCTGGAGCTAATAGGCCAAATAGGATCTACTGTAAAATCTTCCTGGGGTCCAAAATTTAAATGTACCACTAAAAATATCTTGAGAATTCCTATAAATTTAAACTCTGATTAAGGTGATTTGGAAGTGATAATATAAAAGACACCTTAAAACACATACCTGAAAGACTCTAATAGAAACACGACAGTGGATTTCATGACTCTCAAACAGACTGAAGTAGTTGTCAACTTACAGGCATATACTGACTCCTTAACAGTAACTTGTATACATACACACATACATACATACATAGCTAAACACATATATGTATAAAGTATTAATGTACATCACCTACCAAATGAAACTCAAATTACTTTTTCTCAACAGGCATCACACAATAGCATATTTCTTTTATAATAAAACTACTTTTATACTTTTACACAGATCATTTCCTGATTACCCTAAAGGCCAAACTGAAAGAAAAGAGAGAAGAAAGAAGAGAAAGCAGAGAAGGAGACAAGGGAGAGGGAAATGGAGAAGGAGAAGGAAAAGCTTTGGAAATAATCATAATAAAAAGATCTTTTTCTTTCTCTCCTCTCCACTTACTTCTTCAGCAGAAACCAAATGTCCTTCCCTTTATGCCATTCTTTAGCCTGGAGCCAGTTTTTAAAGCTGAGTAATAAATCCCTGAAAACCAGTGACTACAATGGAAACGCTGACAGACACTTAACACTAATGGTGCAAACAGAGAGAGCAGAAGAAAATTTTCTGGTCAGATTCCCCACATTGAATTTTCATAGCTCGCTCACCAATGTACCATTTTTAGTGGACGATTTCTCTGTTCAGAAACAGCAGTAAATTTCTGAAATATTTGCAAACCCCAGGGACAAGAAATTTCCTTGATTCTTCAGTTTCCCACAGGTTTCATAATCACTAAATACACTTTCTTCAATTGCCTTTTTTTTTTACAAAAAGAACAAAAATGACATTTGAACAATGACAACTTGATAAGTAGAACAAAAAAAAAAACAAGACTGAGCTGTAATATAGCAAGTAGGACTTGAACCAAGATGGGCTTCAGTATTAACGTTCATGAGATTTGTCACTGTCACATCTTACTAACACTTAGAGCATCTCATTTTCTAAATATAATGTATCACTGTTTAGTGGCTAAAAATGTAAATTACCAAGAAAAAAGAGAACTTAATCATGTTCAGGAAACTGAAGTGAAAAAAGTCTCTGAACCCCTCAGCCTGCATCTATGGCTTAATGCTTAATAATTAAGGAGAATAACTGTCGGATAATCTTCAGCCTCCGACCTCTGCTCAAGTCATTTTCCATTCTTTAGGGCTCTATAAATATGATTATGGGATTCAGGTGTAGGAAGAAATCTCTAGAGATCATGTAGTGCATCCACTGGCTTCAAGAAGATCCATGTGAGGTGCTGAAGAGCTTTAGCCATAGGATTATGGATTCATCCGGCTAAGAGTGATTTTAGAGTGCATCTAATACAACTTCCTCATTTTACAGATAAGGGAAGTAAGATCCATAGAGGCTCAAAGTCTTATTATCCAAGGTCACAGCTAGTCACTGATGGAGCCCGAATTAGAACTCAGGTCTCTTTGGCCCAAAGCTTATTGATTTTATCATTGGATCATATATTTAGAAACGGAAGAGATTTTGTGGTTAATCAGTCATTTCAGTCATGTCTGACTCTCCATGACCCCATTTGGGCTTTTCTTGGCAAGGATACTGGGGTGATTTGCCATTTCCTTCTCCAGCTCATTTTACAGATGAGGAAACTAAGGCAAACAGGGTTAAGTGACTTGCCCAGGGCCACACTGCTAGTAAGTGTCAGAGGCCAGATTTGAACTCATGAAGATGAGTCTTCCTGATTCCAAGCCCACTGCTCTATCCACTGTGCCACCCAGCAGCCCAGAAGAGACCTTAACATCTACCAAGTCCAACTTTCTCATTTTACAGATGAAGAAGCAGAGGTAAAGAGAACTTAAGTGACTTACCCAGGCAGGGTCACAACAACTAGTAAATGTCTGAGGCAGGACTTGAACTCAGGTCTTCCTGATTCTAAGTCCATTGCTCTATCCACTGTGCCATAGAAGTCACTCTTTTTCTCAAATGGGGCATTCCCTATTCATGGAATGTACTCCCTCTACATTTGTACCTACTGAAATTTTCCTTGATCCTCCCCTCCTCACCACTCCCCAGCTGAAAGTAGTTTATCCCTCCTCAGATAGTGTTCTTACCACTTTTTCCAGATCTTGTTCTTTGCCATTATCATAATCTCATTCGTAACATACTCATTTGTTTGTATGAATATCTACAAGCTCCTATCAAGGAGGAACTGTGTATCCTCATCCCCTAGCTAACAACAGGAACCTCGTACATGTTAAACTAAAAGGCAATAGTACTGAGTAACGTGAAAGTAACATGACCACAGAAATTAATCAGAATTGTATGGTTACTTATTTCAGGCAAAACATCAGAACCTCTGATTCAAAGGAACCTTAGAGGTGATCAAGGTTCAGTTCCCTCATTTACTTTGACAATGCAAATTTCATTCTTACGGGTATTAGAATTTGAGAGTAGGTTGTTATTGGCAAAAAATAAGCAGAGGCATCCCAACGGAGGTAACACTCTGGGTGGGGGAGGAACATATGCCTTATATGTTCCTGGCAACTCTAGCTTAGATAAAGAAAATATGACACAGGCCACTGTCTCCATGGCATTTAAACCATCTGACCTACTCAAATTACATCTCATATGGATGTCTATGTATAAGACACAGCAAAGGGAATATTTTATCATCCAAATAGATTCTTCTGGTTCATATAATGAGACTGTCTTATTTCACCTAAATATATGTACATACAGACCTACACATATACAAATATACATTTTATATATATAGCGTTTGAACATTATTAGACAAGTCAAATGGCTCAAAATCAGAAAATGATATCATTTTATCAGTAGAAATGGTGTCCTTTACCTCTGTACCCTAAAGGCCATGGGCCCTTTCTGACTTACAGCTGAAACCTTCCATATGGGTTATCTCCCCTACTTAGAATGATAGCTGCTCGACAGCAGGGGCTGTCTTACTCTTCTATTTGAATCCCCAGCATTAAGCACAGCATGTTACACCTAGTGAACATTGAATGAATGCTTCATTCATTCAAATGTACCCAATACTTCCCGTGTTGAAAACTGAACAGAATCAAAGGATCTCCAAGTTAAAATGGACCTCAGAGACCACTTAGTCAAACAAGTTGGTACCTGTAGGAATCCTGGTCATATCCAGTCTGTGGATATGTTTCTTTGAGGGATAGATAACCAACTAGGTAGCTGATTCCATCCTTGGCCAGCTCCAATTGTCAGCAAGTTTTTCCTTTTCCTTACTTGGAGCTGAAATCTGCTTCTCCTACTTCCACCTACTGCTCCAACTACTCTTTCAGAGCTTAGAAGAACAACTCTATTTGAATTATACATCAGTAACACAGATTTCAGTGCCATTGGCAATAGATTTTCATGGGCAACTGTGGGTTTTACCTGCAGAGTATGTACCAAAAAGGGATAGGAGAGAAGACATAGATCAGTAGAAAACAGTGCAGATATAACTTTGAACCAAACTCTACTGAGTCACAAGAACTCAATCTTTGAAACCCACTTGGGCATTCTGCATATATAAGCACTTTCTCAGTGTATAATTTAGGGCCAGTTTTGAAACTTTGGCCCAATTTGATAAAATATTGATAGATAGCACAGTAAAAAATGTTATGGTAAAGCCCTACTTTACTGCACATTGCCACTGTAAATTTGAAGAGACATTGTCAACCTGCTGAGGTTCTGAAATTTACTTTCTTTAAAGACAGATAAATCCCATGAATACTCTCTGGAGATGTGTGTTATATATACAAACTCAGGACCAAAAATTTCTTTCAAGTGGCCTCAATCCAATTCCTCCAATTGCCTTTGTAACTCTCACTTACATAAGACTTTTGCCTAAGGGAACACATTGGACCCAGGTTCAGATCTTGATTTCTCTACCTACACTGCCTTTATCTGCCTCCTGTGGGCCTTTACAGTGGTTCTCCCTCATGCCTGGAATATGCTTCCTCCTCACCTCCACATCTTAGAATTCCTAGTTCCTTCAAAGATACACTCTAGTACCCCCTATTATAAGAAGATATTCCTGATCTTCCCTGATTTTTAGCACTTCTTCCCCCCCCCCAAATCATTTTGTATTTAGTTATTATATACATTGGTATGGAAATAAAACATTTCACTTATATATGTTGTTTCCCCCAACAGACTCTCAACTCCCTAAGAGCAGGGGTAGCTTTCATTTTTTTCTTTACATTCCCATTCCTAACACAGCACTTGGCACTTTAATAAACACTCCAAATTGAAATGAACTGCATTAAAATCTGTGTGACTCCAGGCAAGTCACTCAACTCCTCGGAGCCTGGGTTTTCAAATCCCTAAACACCTTTGGAAACCTAAAGCCTATAGAAAGGGGAATTATTGTCATGATACTGATTAGCCATTATTCCTGCTACACAAGCTGTCTGCCCACAAACTTAACTAATAATAGTAACAACAACTCATATTTCCATAGCGTTCCAAGCTTTACACCTCTGTCTGATTTATTATCTCATTTGATCTGGACAATCACCCTCTGAGATAGATATTATTGTTATCCAAACTACGGGGATTTTACCTAGGAGGAAACAAACTAAGAAAGAAAAGTGAAAGTGGCTAGGGTCAGTAAGTTTCTAGGGGCAGCTGGGTGGCACAGTGGGAGGGTTCCAGGCCTGAAGTCAGAAAAACTCATCTTTCTGAGTTCAAATCTGGCCTCAGACACTTACTAGCTGTGTGACCCTAGGCAAGTCAGTTAACCTTGTTTGCCTCAGTTTCCTCATCTGTAAAATGAGATGGAGAAGGAAATGACAAACCACTCCAGTGTCTTTGCCAAGAAAACCCCAAATAGGGTCACAAAGGATCAAACACTACTGAAGAACAAAAGTACATTTCTGAGGGAGCTTTCAAATCCATGACTTCCTGACCAAGTCCAGTACAGAGTCTGTATAACTAAGTTATGGAGCTAACAATTTAGGACCAATAGTTTTACATTCCACCTCTCTCTCTCTCTCTCTCTCTCTCTCTCACACACACACACAGACACACACACACTCACACACACACACTCATGTCCCATGCTGAAGCACATAAAGTCAGGCATCCTCACAATCTAATGGACTTTGGGGAAAAATGCAACATGGAGATGTGTATATATTGCATGAAGAAGCTATTGGAAGGGACTAGTTTTTCATTATGGGAGGTAGAAATTGGGGCC
The DNA here is from genome assembly GCF_900497805.2 of Vombatus ursinus. Taxonomy (NCBI): domain Eukaryota; kingdom Metazoa; phylum Chordata; class Mammalia; order Diprotodontia; family Vombatidae; genus Vombatus; species Vombatus ursinus. The sequence continues at coordinate 20,535,990 of NW_020940358.1, forward strand.
TAATTAGGCTGACTTGGCAGTGTTCAAACAGGAAAGGAGGCAAAAATCGATTGAATTCTATGTCAGCAGAATTGTACTTTTAGCTTAAATCATCACCAAAAATGGATCTGAACGGTGAAATAGCTGCTCTAAAACCTATATGCTTCTCACAGTGTCCTAGGGGTCAGTGTTAGTCGGTGCAGTAAATACCCAGGATTTGACACAGAATTTGTTTGTTAAACAAAAATGAACCACGTGTTTGGGGCTCAAAAATAAAGACATGAGCCTCTTACAATTTTATGTCTTTCACCCAAGGCACTTAGTATAAAAACAAGTTGATTCCTTGGTCTGAGACTTGAGGTCACCAGATCCTAAATGACCTCGAGTTGCCAAGTGGAAAGAAATGCTGATTTAAAATGATAGCACCAGCTGGAGAACAGCAACTTGGAGGAGTGGCTGGAGCTCTGGATTTCGAATCTGAGGACCTAGGTTCAAATTCCTGCTCTCCTACCTAAACTTAGTCACCTCGAGCACCTTTCATTTCACCAGGCTGGGCCCCAGTTTCTTCATCTGTAAAGTCAGGGAGTTAGAAGAGACAGCTGACGGTCCTTTCCCCTTTGGAGGTGGGAACCCTAGCACAGTGCTTTGCATATAGTAGGTACTTGACAAATATTTGCCAAAATGGATTTAATTGAATGAAATGAGACAAGTGGGAAGTGGGAGGTTTGTTGGGGCTGAGCAATAAGGGGGATTCCTGGAAGAGACTTAGTAGTTTGCAAACAAAGCTAACTCATGTGTCATCTCCTACAAAAACTCTTTCCTGATACACTTAGCTGTGAATATTCCGTTCCTCCTCAAATCATCATGTATAATGATTACTGATTTACATATTAGATTCTCCAAGTAGAAAGTAAGTTCCTTGAGGGCAAGGATGCTTCATTTGTCTTAAATCCCCAGTGTACTGCACATGATAAACTCTTAATAAGTGTATTTTGGCTTCAATGGGAGACCTAAAAGTGCCTACACCTGAGAAAAATAATACACGGTACTGGTGACAAAGATCCACAGTGATGACTTGTGGACCAGCTGCCCCATTCCTCACTTCCCCTTCCCTTCTGTCCAACAGCTCATCCTTCAGGAGTATTCCACCTTTCCCCATTAAACCCTATATCTGAGTTGGAGACCCAAAACACTTCAGTATGTTAGAAATAAAAAAAAAAAGTTGGGCACATAGCACACTAACTATATAAAAGCTAAAAAGTTCATCAATATTTCTAAATGCCTGGGTAAGTAACTGATTATTTTGTCTTTCACCTATTTAGTGTGATATTGAACATGTCACGTAATGCTTCTCAGCCTCAGCTTCCTCATCTGTAAAATGGGATTAGAAATATTATACTACTAACCTCACAAGTTTGTGGTAAGAAGCAAATGAGATTATGTAAATTACCTTTCACATTTTAAAGCATCATATACATATGCTATTATCTAGACACAGATTTAAAACATCATCATCATCTTCATCATCATCATCATTATCATTATTGTGCAGAAAAATCCTCGGAGGGTTGGGGTGGGGAAAGTATTTCAAATAAGGAATGGAATAATGAAAAGGATGTTCAGCAAATGAGAGAAAAGAATAGACCTGTTTGAAAACAGACTATTAGCACTAATGACTAGTAACTAAAAATAAGCCCAACATTTTTAGAAGTGGAAGAACACCCAGAGAAGTAAATCAAAAGATAAATTGAGGATGAAGTATTTAACTAGGTAAAACAAAATGAGATTCAGTACAGAGTAGAAAACATGAGACATTATTCCTCAATTACACCTATCCTATCTTTCCAGGTTACTGCTGCTCTCTAGCTTGATCTGTCGTCCACAGAAATGGAAACTGTAAAGGGGCAGGGGATGGAAAAATGCCATACAAGGTAAGAATCTATAGTAAGGAAAGCACAGTGAAATGACTACTACAATACACACCTAAATGATTAAGCTTTGGAGGCAGAGTGGCTTTGGAGGTGGCCACCTGTCCTGGGGGAGGGTAAGGCTCAGATGCCCGGGCTCCACTAATCAATTTACATTCAATTAAACGAGTCACTCTCCCCAAAGAGAGGCTGATATTCAGCAAAACGCCCTGCTTCTGGCCAGACGCTAGTTTGTTCTAGCCAAACGGCTTCTTGGACAAGGGAAACAAACTTAGCACCTCGCACAGGTTCTCTTTAGACAGTGACGAAACCAGTAGCGCGGCGGAGTAGAAGGAAGTTCCAACCAGTGCATGGCGGGGCTGAGTGACTGCAGTGAAAAAGGAGCCATTGTTGGAGCTGAGCAAATGATTCTTCCTCAGGCAGCATGTTATTAAGCACACCTAGATAATAAACGGCTGATTTTAGCAGTAATCCTGCTTGCTTCTCATATTTTCCATTTTAAATTCCATGTTACTTTTAAAGGATTCACCCATTATAGTGATTTACATCCTAGAACTGAGAGACAATGATGTCCTTTAATGTCAGAGACAGTGCATTATTATTTATCATTAAATCGCCTTTTTCTCCTGGTGAAATATTGGAAGAATGCTTCCCAGGATGACACAGACAGGTGAGAGCCTGTCTCATAGTAACTTCCAAATACAGAACCTTTAATATCTGCCACCCCTGTCCCCGATTAGGACTTTTCCTCATCTCAATCAAAGGATAACCATTTATTAAGCACCTATGACATATCGATCACTGTGGTAGGTGCTGGGGAAACCCAGACAAAAATAAACAGTTCCCTACTCTCAGTGAGCTTACATTCCACAGGAGGAGACATTTGAATGTATACACAATAAATACAATACAAATACTAGGTAGTTAGGAAGGGCACTAGTACTAATAACCTATTCTATCATGTATTTCTATTATATATCATATTTTAGATATTATAAAAAAGTTATATTAATAAGCACATTATTAAAGTGTCTGCACTAAGCCATGGCATAGTGCAAAGAGAGCAGGCCTTAAAATCAAGACAACCTGTCTTGAAATCCTGCCTCTGACATATGCTGAATGTGTGACCCTAAGCAAGTCATTTCCTCTTTCAGGGCTCCAAGCACCACCCTAAGACTACAAGTCGCAGAAAGGGTGTTGACCTGCATTAGTAGAAGAAATTTTCTTACCTGAGAACTCTTTATACCAATGAAATCACAGGTCAAGTTCCTATCCATAATTAATAATAACCTGACATTTATATAGTGTGTTAAAGTTTACAAATACTTCCTGTATTGTTTTCATTTGTTCCTTACAACAATCCTTTGAAGTAGATGCTATTATTATTTCCATTTCGCAGAGGAAGAAACTGAAGCTTAAGGTAAAATTACTTGCTCCAGGTCACACAGCTAAAAGATATCTGAGAGAGGATTCAAACTCGGTTTTTCTTCTCTCCAAGCCCAGCACTCTATAGTCTATGCCTCTCAATATAGTATATTAATATTTCTAGCAGCTCTTTCTGTGGTGGCAAAGAATTGGAAATTGAGGGGATGCACATCAATTGGGGAATGGCTAAACAAGTTGAGGTATATGAATGTAATTGAATATTATTGTGCTATAAGAAATTATAAGCAGAGAGATTTCAGAAAAACCTGGAAAGTCTTACATGAACTGATGCCGAGTGAAGTGAGCAGAACCAGGAGAACACTATTCACAATAACAGCAACATTGTGGGATGATCAACTTTGATAGACTTAGCTCTTCTCAGCAATACAATGATCTAAGACAATTCCAAAAGACTCATGATGGAAAATACTATCCACATCCAGAAAAAGAACTATGGAGTCTGAATGCAGATCGAAGTATACTATTTTTACCTTCATTGTCGTTTTTCTTTCTCTTGGTTTTTCCCTTTCGTTGATTCTTCTTTCACGACATGACTAATATGGAAGTATGTTTAATATAATTGTACATGTATAGCCTATATCAGATTGCTTGCCATCTTGGGAAGGGGGGAAGGAAGGGAGGGAGAAAAAATGTTTGGAACTCAAAAATTATAAAAGTGAATGTTGAAAAAAATAAAATCAAACAAATCCTGAAAATGTTTTAAAAATCAGTATGTTAATAAGCATATTATTTGCTGCCTCTCACTAGTTTATTAACAAGTATAATGATATGTGGTTGTGTCTTATTCCCTTCCTAGACTTTAAAATCCATTCGAAGAAGGCCTTGTTGCAACTAAACGTTGTAGTTCCATCCAAGCCCAGTGGAGTTCTCTTCGTATCCTGTAATTGTTTAGTTAATAAGTTGCCCTGAGTCAACAACTGGAGGAATAGGGGCAAAGAAACAGAAGGAAGTATCCAAAGTTTGTGGTCACAGTCATAGGAAGTGGAGGGGATATCAACAGAAATACAGAAGGGTACATTTAAGAGAGGAGATGGTGATTTTAACACTGAACATCTCCAGGAGGAGGACATTTCCAATAAGCAGCTGAAGACGCAGGATAGGAGCTCAGGGGAGACACTCAGGCTGGCTAGATAGATTTAGGAGTCATCTGCATAGAAGTGATAATTGGACTCCTGGGAGTGAAAAAGATCACCAAGGGAGGGGGCCATAGAGAGAAAAGAGAAGAGACCCTTAGGGAGAACCTCCACTTAGGGGCTAGGAAGACAAAGTAGAACCAGCAGAAGAGACTAAGACAGAGCAGTCATCACTGCAGAGAATTTTTGATGGCATCTTGATAAAGTTCAAATAAAGTTCATCCAAAAGGAGCTTTGGGTTGGGAATTACATGGTGATCCTTCAAAAACTGTGTAATTTTATAGCTTTCCTCAGTCTTCTTCCTCTCCAGAAAGCTAGAGTCTTCACTAGAGTACAGAAAACTGAAGGACCATGAGGGAGGGCAGAAATCATTTATTATTTACCTTGTGTACTTCTCCCAGAACCTAACATGGGATTCTACACAAAATGGATGTTAATAAATGTGGAAGGAAGGAAGGGGAAAAAAGAAAGAAAGGGAAAAGAGGGAGAAAGAGAGTCAGTAAATCAGTAAATAAAGATTTATTATGCACCCACTATGTGCCTAAGCACTGAGGAGGAAGAAAGGTAAAAGGCAGTTCCTACTTTCAGGGAGTTCACAGTCTAATATAGGGGAGAACTATGAAAACAACTATGTACAACCAAGCTATATACAGGATAAGGTGGAAATAATCAACAGAGGGAAAGCATTATAATTAAGGAGGATTTTCAGCTGTGCCTTGAAAGAAACCAGGGAAGCCAGGAAGCAAAGATGAGGAAGGAGAGCATTCTAGGCATGGGGACAGCCAGTGAAAATGCCCTGGAGCCAAGAGATGGAGTGTCTTGTTCCAAGAACAGTAAAGAGGCCAGTGTCACTGCATTGACATGTGGGAGTGTGAAGGTGTAAGAAGAATGAAAAGGTAGAGGTAAAGGCAGATTATTAAGGGCTTTGAATGCCAAAAAGGGCATTTTCTATTTCATCCTAGAGGTGATAGGGAGCCACAGGAGTTTAGTGTACTTCAGGAAGATCACTTTGACAGCTGAATAGAAAATAGGACAGGATGGTGAGAGACTTGGGGCAGTCAAACCAAGCTGCAAGAAGAAAGGAGAAAGAGAGGGAAAAATGGAGGAGAAAAGAAAGGGGAAAGAAGGGAAAGAAGAAGGAAGGAGAAGAGGAAGGGATGGAGTCAGGGACGATAAAATTCACTTCCTAAGACTATTATTATGGACCAGATGAAATAATGGACAAAATTATTCTAGAAAAGAAATTGTTTTTGTTACTAAAAAGCAGTGTGGCACAATAAAATGTGTACTCAGATTGAGAATCAGAAGACACTAGTTCTAATGCTTTGTGACCTTGGCCATATTATTTAACTTCTCTGGGCCTTCATTTCTGCATCTGTATAAAAAGTGGGAGAGGTTAACTACTAGACCTGTGCCACCAAAAGATCAAAGAAATAAGAAAAAAAGACCTAAATGTATTCTTAGAAAATCTTTTGGTTTTAGCAAACAATTGGAAACAAAGAAGGTGCCGATAAATTGGGAAATGGCTGAACAAATTATGCTATGTGAATGTAATGGAATATTACTGCACTGTAAGAAATAACAAAACAGATAATTTCAGAGAAACCTGAGAAGACCTGTATGAACAGATGCAGACTGCAGCAACTAAGAGAACAATTTACAAAGTAAAAACAACAATAAAAGACTTAACTCAGATCAATGTAAGGTCCAATCACAACTTCAAAAGGCCTGATGAGGAAGCAAAGTATCCACCTCCTGACGAAAGGGTCAAGGTACAGAATTAGATACAAATTTTTGGATGTGGCAAATACATGGGTTTATTTGGCTTGGCTAGGCTTATTTTTAATAAGGACTGAATTTTTTTAATGAGGAAATAAAAGAGAAAAGAAGGCTAGTTAAAGGGTTGCCAAGAAAGAAAAGAAACAAAAGAAGGCTAATGAAGTATTTTTTTTTAATGAAAAGAAGTAAAAAAAAAAAAGTTCAGAGGGAAATAAAAACAAGCAGAATAGCTTTTAAAGTAACATTTGAAATAATTTTATTACCATCTAAAATTCAAACTATATGTAAGAGATTTAGGTTTTCACATATAATCATCTTTTTTTTGTTCTACTTTGAATATTGAAATGTTCTGGGGAGCAGGTTGTATTCTTTAAATTAGAAATAAAAGTTATTTATTTTTTTTAAAGAGGGGATTGGATTAAATGGTCTCTGAGGTCCAGTCCAGCTTATATCCTATGATACTCTATGTGAGGTGGGCAAAGAGAATCCAAAGTTTAGTTCAGCAAAGACAGAGAGAGCAAACAAGAAGACTGAAAGCTGTGACCTTTGCTCCCAGTGAATTATTGCTTTGTTACCTGTTTATGCTCCTTGTGGAAAGGGAGCTTTGGTTGACAAGTTGTAAAAGTGACCAAAAAGAAATCAGGGCCCTACAGGTAGATCCTATTTCTGGGTCAGGAAAGGGCTATCACTGGCCAAAGCAATGACCTATTTTTTCATCCTAGGATGCATTCCCACTGAACTGTTGACATTTTGGAGCCCTCTGCATGATCGGTGGCACCTACTTATAAGATAAGGCACAGGCTATGACTAGCACACAGAGCAAAGGTCAATGCACATAGAAAATAAATTACTTTGGCCTTAGTAGCACTGTGCTAGCCAAAATGATGAACTGAACCAGTCAGACATATAAAAAGGCAATCAAAGAACCTTGGAATTTGTGACCTGGAAAGAAGCTTGAATATATCCAGTCTCCTTACTTTACAGGTGAACAAACAGAGGACCCAAAAGGTTAAGTGACTTTCTCAAGGTCACATAGCTAGTTAGTATAGTAGTTAAGTCCTCTTGAAAATAATTTTGTTTTGAATTAGGGTACAAAACTCTTTCAAATAAAATAAGGAAGTTAAAAAACACGAAACAAACACATACACATAATATAAAGTTTCACTTCTAAAATCAAAGAATCACAGCATTTCAGAGTCAAAAGGGGCCTTAGAAATCAACCTAACCATTAATAAGATTTCCCTCTATAACCTTACTGACAGGTAGTCTTTATTTTTTAGTTTTTTGCTTTTTGGTGAGGCAATTGGGGTTCAGTGGCATGCCTGGGGTCACAAAGCTAGTAAGTGTTAAGTGTCCGAGGTAGGATCTGAACTCAGGTCCTCCTGACTCCAAGGCCAGACCTCTATCCACTGTACCACCTGGCTGCCGCCAACAGGTAGTCTTTTATCTCCCACCTGAACATTGTCAGTGATTTGGAACTTAGCATATCGCCTTATGCAGTCTATAATTATTAAGACAGAAGCAACATATTATTGTACATAGAGGGCCGACCTTGAGAACAAGAATATCTGGGTTCAAATGTAACCTCTAACGCAAACTAGGAACATAACCAGGAGCAAGCCATTTAATTCTTAGGGCCCTGGGCAGCACTTTAAACTAGAAATTACAGAAGAATAGATGGTTTGTATCAGTGAAAGGGGTTTCCACCCATGGAATTTCCTATATCCATAAAATCACCAGGCTGGACAAAAAGCTCCCTTTCAGCAACTGCCTAGTCTATGGTAAGAGGATAGGCTGCTATCAAGCCCATTCTCACCCTCAGATAACTGCCATCCTGTCATCCCAATCCTTAAACTTTCACCACAGGTTCAGGTTCTCTCGCAGTGGCTTCCATACCACACGTGGACAATTTCCTCAAATAATGCATTGGTAAGACATGGTTTCTCTTTGGCTGTTCAGTCACTACCTATATGTAGTCTCAGCCTGACATCTGAAAATTGAATGTGATTTTGTCATAGTAAAGATACCAACTCTCTCATACTCAACTTCACACTGAATACATTGCATGCTCACACACAATGACAAATATTGTCAGTCAGCACAGGAGCATTTGGGGCCCACTAGGTGGCACAGTGGATAGATCACTTGCTTGGAATGAGGAAGACTTGTCAGTTCAAATCTGGCCTCAGATGCTTACTAGATGTGTGACCCTGGGCAAGTCACTTATCCCTGTTTGCTTCAGTTTCCTCATCTGTACAATGAATTGGAGAAAGAAATGGCAAACCACTCTAGTATCTTTGTCAAGAAAACCCCACATGGGATCACAAAGAATGGGACACAGTGGAAAGAACTGAACAACAACAACATCAAAGTAGCATTTATTAAGTACCTCCTATGTGCTAAGAATTGTGCTAAAAGCCAGGGATACAAGGAAAGGCAAAAGAACAGTCATTAGTCTTTCACAGATCACACGGAAGACAACATACAAACAACTATGTGCAAGTAAGATTGTATATAAGACAACTGGGTGTAGTCTCAAGGAAAGGGTTGAAAAAGTCTTTTTATAGAAAGTAGAACATTAGGATAAATTTGAAGGAAGCCAGGGAAGTTAACGATGCTGAGCTGAGGAACGAAAGTATTCCAGGCATGGAAATACCCTGTAAAACTCTCAGAGTCAGGAGATGGAGCGTCTTGTTCAAGGAAGATGGAGGAAGCCAGTGTCACTGGATTGCTGAGTACATGGAGTAGGGGGGAAGGAGGCATAGTATAAGGTTTCAGGATACTAGATATACTGGAAGGAGACAGGTTATGACTTTACAAATCAAACAAGATTTTATATTTGATCCTAGAGGCAAAAGGGAACTATTGGAATTGAGTGAACAGGGAGATGACGTGGTCTGTCTTGCACTTTAGGAAGATCATTTTCAAGTGGAAGACTCCAAAATGGTTTAGGAAGAGTAGGAAGGGACTGAGGCAGGGAAATCCACAAACAGGCTGTTGCAATAATCCAGCTGTGAAGTGATGGTGGCCTGCACCAGAGCAATGGCAGTGTCAGAGGAGAAAAGGGGGAATATATGAGAAATGTTACCAAAGTAGAAATGATATGTCTTGATTTGACTGGATAGGGAGTGGAGAGGGATGAGAAAGTAAGATCACCATGTGAAGTAGTATAGAGGGAGATGAGAAGAGGGCTCAGGACAGAGCTTTGATGGATACTCATGGTTAACAATGAAGAACATGATATTAAATATCCAGATCCTGGGACAAAACCATGCAACCATCAAAATATTGGCATCCTTGGGACAAAGTTTTGACATGGAACATTGGGGAGAAGCTCTTCTTTTTTGTCTTGAGCTCTGTAAATTTTACCACCTGCGCTTTGCCTGTCTCTGAAAGGAGCCACCTAGATTCATACTGGTTGTATCATAAATAGTTCCTAAATCCCAAGACAAAAAACCATTAATAAGTTCATATTTTAGCTCTTTGTCCCCTCCTCTATCTCATCACACCCACATAGAAGAACTCAACAGCAGAATTGATAAAGGGACATTTTTTTTTTTAGGCAATTGGGGTTAAGTGACTTGCCCAGGGTCACACAGCTAGTAAGTATCAAGTGTTTTGGTCTGAGGCTGGATTTGAACTCAGGTCCTCCTGACTTCAGGGCCAGTGCTCTATCCACTGCACCACCTAGTTGCCCCAATAAAGGGACATTTTAGCCTATAAGTCAGAAGGGGTTTTTTTTGTCTATTTAATGCCAAATAACTAGTTTGACTTAAAAATAAATTAAACCATTCTTTTAGAGTATTGATATTGTTTATATTAAACCACCAAAGAAAACCAGAAGATTAATATATTTACCCCAAAAATTCAGGCCCAGATTCTGCTACTGAGAAAGACATAAGATTTGGGAGTTTAAGTTAGCTCTGTGGAACTCCCTGATCAAATTCATCAGATAATTGCAACTCTCTAGTTCCTTTTGCTTGCTCTGGTGCAACAAGAGGGAGGAATTGCAGTACAGTGAGAAGTGTATGAAATTGCAGGACCTGAATGTGAATACTAACTCACCTGCATAACCTCCAGCAAATAGTTTAACTTTCCTGAGCCTCAGTTTCCTCACCTGGAAAATGAAGAGTTATCACTAAATGACCTCTAAGAACTTTTCCAGTTCTAGATCCATGATTCTAGGGGAACTACAATAAAACTATCCAATAGCTCTAAGCTGAATTCTGATCAAAGATTCTATTAAACAAAAATCTGGGAACGAATACATATCCATGGAAAGGACACTTGGAAATGTCATGTAATAATAACAGATCACACTTATGTAATTTTTATACTATCTCATTTTCTCAATTTATCCTTACGATGTGCCTGTGAGATATATGTGTGTGTACATACACATATAATACATATATATGATATAATCATATACATATATATGTAGATAGATATCGATATAGATATAGATACCAAGTAATATTCCAATTGACATATGGGGAAATTGAGGTAAAAAAAGTTAAGTGACTTATAAATGCTTATTGACCTGATATAGCAAATAAGTGGCAGAGTCATGTTTTAACCCCAGATCTTGACACTTCCTGTTCCCACAAGATGGTCTCTTTCCTACAAAGTAAAATGGGAGCTCCATGAACGTTTGTTTCTTATTTCTGGGATAACTGCCCCTCATCCCCTAGGGATATATGTATAAAACAAAATAAAACAAAACATGAAAAACAGGACTGACAACAATGGTTCGAGAAAGAACAGGCAATTAAATACACAAACCTTCTGGAAAAGAGGCCCAGTTATAATAAGGGCAGAATATTGCATGCATTGTTGGATACCATCACAGTACCTGTTGTTTCTGCTTAACCTCTTTACTTTGTCACAAGGAAGAGTTTGGTTGTATAGGCAGGGTGGGAGGTATATCCAGATATTACCATGATGTTAAAACAAAGGCATCAATAAAACTCATTTTTTAAAAAAGTGGGCTGGAAAATTAATGAAAGGAACATGAGTCACAGCACTATATAATTTCTTAAAGTTAATGTGTCCTTTGGAGAAACTCAATGCAACAGTGGCTGACAACATCTGTCTCAAAATTTAATGTGCCTTCAAATAGAACTTTTCTTCTTGCACCACCAGACAAGAAAGTCTGAAATCATCATTACATCATTTCAAACTTTGATTCCATTTCCCTTTAAGCTAACACATAGTTCCAATACTATACCTCTTAGGGGTGTGCAAGCATGATTGATAACCACACTCTTGAATATTATGTGGAGAAAGTCTAATTCAGCATACCCTGGAGCACATTATTGCTTAGAAAAATGCCCATTTGGGCAATTTTGAAAGTAGTTAATGTTATTTTCCTGTTTTTCACTGTTCTCCACAATTGGCATTGTAGCTCTTACGAATTTTTCCAACGGGCAGAATTCCTGACATTTGTGAACAGAGGCATGGGTGTGCATGAAAATCCTCTATGACCTCCCTACTCTGTAAGTGAGATTCTCTTTCACTTTTATAGTTTGGGTTTCCAGGATGATTGTCTCCTTAAGCAAAGAGATGAGCATTTGTGAACTTGGGTAAGTTATTTTACCTTCTCTGGGTTTTAATTCCCTCATCTGTAAAATGAGTAGATTGGACAGGATAAACTTGGAGATCTCTTCCAACTCTAAGTCTGTAATCTTGTGACCCTATATTTTAGGGTCCAATATCTGTCTGTATAACTGGCTGAAAACTTTAGTCATTTATCCATATATGGGCAAATATCAATATGTTTTCATCATGTGGATAAAACATCTGGATTTTTGAATGAATGTGTCAGTTTTCATACGGATGTCTTGCCATATAGGAAGCAGACTAAGTCAGCTTTCCCCATCTCTTCTGGCAAATGCCCACAAAGTAATCTCTGTAAGCAGTATTATATCCTTTCCAGCTTTCTCTACCTCCCATTACTCATTGAACCAAACTTCACTCCCACCACAGTGACATACTCACAATCCCTTTGCTCGTGCTATTCCTCATCCTGGAATGCCCCTTCTCTGTATGAATAAATTCTGTCTTTTAAGGCCCAGTTCCAATCTCACTTTACTATAAAACCACACCCAACCCTCAAAGTTTTCTTTGTTCTTTGATATTCTGTAGTGCTCATCACATATTGTTAGGCTTCTGCAGGTTCATGTATGATTTCTCCAACTGAATTTTTACGTTCCTTTGTATCCCCTCATAGCTCAGAATACAGTGCCCTGCATATAGCTGACAATACAAATGTTGAATTGTTAAAAAAAAAGAAAGAAAAAGAACAAAAACCTGAAGAATACTCAGAAGAGAGACACTATGATATGATACGGAAAAAATAAAACCAAGGAAAATCAGGGTCATTTACCTTGAAAAGGTAGACTAAGAAGAGTCTGAATAATGTTTCTCAGGAGTTAAAAGGTCATTTTAACATTATCGAGAACAGCCACTTCTGATCTCCTAAGGGGCTAGAACAAAAGGAAATGGGCCTAAGGTACAGCAAGAAAGATTTTGGCAAGCTAAAAGATGTTAGCAGTGAGGAAGAATTCTCCAAACATAATGGTTGTGGAAAACTGGGATGGGTTACTAACACAGTACTCACCAAATTCCAAAGAACTAGGATGAATTGAGATTTTTCTCCCTAGGTTATTTTGTTTTCATTTGTTTGTTTGTTTGTTTGTTGAGAGGCAATATGGTAGAGTGATAGAGAGTCAGTCTCAAAGCCAGAAAGATACAGGTTCAAGTCTCACCTGACACATACTAGCTTAATAATCCTGGGGAAGTGACTTAATTTCTCAGGACTCCAGGCAACTCTTTTAAATTGCATTTAGTGGAGAAGGGGCCAAGACTGCATTTGTAGACGGAATCTAGTCCCTATTCCCTCCCTCTTTCTTTGTTTTGTAGGATGGTAGAAAGAACATTCAACTCTTAGGTAGAAGAATTGGGTTACAGTTCTAGCTTGGCCATTTATTAGCTGTGTGACCTTGAATAAGTACTCTCCCTGATACTTAATTTCATAATTTTTCATATAGAATCATAAATTTAGAACTAACAGGAACCTTAGGGATTAAACACCTACCTTGTGTACTCATAGGGCTGAAATGTGATAATAAATATGTTATGTGAAGGAAACATAACATGTTTGGCTTATCTTCTACAACCCCCACCAAAAAACAAATTTTTTTTTAAAAAACCTGTATAGATTTAAATAAAATAAAAATGCTAATAACTGATAAGGAAATAAAGCCTGCTTTCAACCAGTAACACCTACCTGGTCTATATGATGATGCATGTAAAAAATATTACAAATACTGAACTCTGCAAATCCTTTGACCAAAAGATACCACTATTAGGCCTATCGTCCAAAAATAACAAAGAAAGAAGAAAAGGACCCTTATGTACAAAATGATTTATAGCAGTTCTTTCTGTAGTGGCAAAGAACTAGAAACAATGGAAGTACCTCTCAACTGAGGGATTAATAAAAACAAATTATGAGATATGAATGTAATGGAATATTATTGCTTCACAAAAACATGACAAACGTGCTGATTACAGAGAAACCTAGAAATACTTGAATAAACTGATGCTGAGTGAAGTGAGCAGAACCAGGGGGAAAAAAACTACCCAGTAACAACATCATTATATAGAAAAATAACTTTGAAAGATTTAAGAACTCTGATCAATTAATGAAATGACCAGCCATGGTAAGGAAGAATCTTTCCCAGGCTCTTCTTTTTACCTCCATGGAGTGTGGATTGTGGTATGTGCTTTCAACACCCCCAATATCTAATCCCTTTCTTTTTTGGAGATTTAACCAGACACACCCAGTACAGCAATCAGCTTGATTTTTAGCGTAGAGGCAACGTAATGCCACTCAGCTCCATGTGGCCTCTTTATATAATGGAGCTTATATCAGTTGAAAAATGATTAATATAATCACAATAGCTCAGAACCCCCAACTAGAAAAATTCCTAGTTTGAAAACATGTGGTTGGTAAAATTTAATAGTTCTATGATGATTCTCTTTACAGAGATAGTGTGATGGTGAACAGAATGCTGTATTTGGAGTCAGGGATATCTGGGTTCAGATCCAGCCTCTGACATTTATTAGTTCAGGAACAATGGGCAGATCATTTACCATGGGCAGATCATTTACCTTCAGTTTCCTTATCTACAAAATGGAGATAACACCTACAGTATCACAAGGTTGCTATACAACTCAAATCCAAAAATTTAAGTGACATGTTTTGTGGTATCAATGTCAATTAAAATAAAAAAGAATTAACTCAAAAAGTCCAGGAGTTGACTTCATGGTCTGAGGTCTTGGGCTCAGCTGGCTTTTTGTGTTTTGCTGTTGTATTGTGGTTGTGTCTGCACTGGTTTTTTATGAGTTTTTTTTTAAATCAAATAATGACCTCCTAAGTGGTATTTGTAAATCTATCCAGTTTTCTTACTTGAATAACCAATATACTTTAAAATATTTTCCCATATTCTTAATAGCAAATTTTCAATCCCATTTTCAAGAATGAACTCTCACTCCACTCTCCTTCCTCTCAGATGCAAAATGATATTACATGATAAATCTTAGTTGGTTCCAGTCTATGCAGAGCTCAAATCAGAAATTGCTTGCATTTTCTACCATGGATAGAATCAAACTGGATCAATGTCAATGTGAGAATATAAGTCAGATCTTGGGCGGTAAGGTGGCACAGTGGATAGAGTGCTGCCCCTAGAGTCTGGAAGACTTGAGTTCAAATCTGTTTGCCTCAGTTTCCACATCTGTAAAATAAGCTGGAGAAGGAATGGCAAACTATTCCAGTATCTTTGTATACCCCATACACAGTATTGATGTGCTAGGGTACGTGTGGAGAGCTGGACACAACTGAACAACAACAACAAGAACCTGAATTGAAAGAACATTTGCCTGGAAGCCAAGAGAGCTGCCTATTCCTGACTCTGCCCCTGACTTCCTTGTAATGTCACCTTAGGTAAATCACTTAACATCTCTGGGACTCCTCTCTACTTCAAGAGGATTAGATTATGGGGTAGCTAGGTGGCGCAGTGGATAGAGCTCTGGCCTTGGAGTCAGGAGGATGTGAGTTCAAATCCAGCCTCAGACACTTGACACTTAACTAGCTGTGTGACCCTGGGCAAGTCACTTAACCCCAATCGCCTCAACAAAAAGAAAAAAAAAAGAGGGTAAGATTAGTCAGTCAACAGATCAACAGATATTTATGAAGCACCAACTATGTTCCATCTACTGTACTAAGTACTAGGGATATAAAAAGAGGCAAAGGACAGTGCCTGACTTCAAGAAGCTCACAATCTAATGAGGAAGACAGCAAGCAAATACATATGTATAAGCACACTATATACAAGATAAATAGGAAATGATTAAGACAGGGAGTATGGGAAAGGCTTCCTTTAGAAGACAGGGTTTTAGTTGGGCCTTGAAGGAAACCAGGGAAGTCAGTAAGTAGGGATGAGAAAGGAGAACATTCTAGGTATGGAGGACAGGTGGAGAAAAAGCCCTGGTGCTAAGAGATGGTTTTGTTAAAAAAAAACAGCAAAGAAGCCAGTGTCACTGGCTTGAAGCATATATGACAGAGAGTAAGGTGTAAGAAAACTGGGAAGGTGTGTGTGGTGGCGGGGGTGAGAGGGTGGGGGGTGGGTTATGAAGGCCTTTGAATGTCAAAGATCCTGGAGGCAATAGGGTATCACTGCAGTTGTTCAGTACGGTTGCAACATGGTTAGACCTGCACCGTAGGAAAATAACGTTGGCAGCTGAACTGAGGTTGGATCAGAATGGAGAGAGATTGGAAGCTGGCAGATCCATCAGCCATCTATTGCTGTAGTCAAAGCACAAGGTGATGAGGGCCTGGATCATGATGGTGGGGGTATCGGAGGAGAAAAGGGGGCAGTTTTCAAGCGATATTACAAAGGTTAAAAACTACAGGCCTTGGCAACAGATAGGATATTTAGCGTGAGAGATGATGAAGACTAAGGATGACACCCAGGTTCTGAGCCCGAGAGACTGGAAGGATGGTGTTAGTCTGGACAGTAATAAGGAAGTTGAGGTGGGGAGTTGGGGGAAAGATAATGATTAGATGAACACAAAGGTCCCTTCTAGCTCTGAAACTCTGTAACCCGGCTTCAGTTTTCTCATTTTGAAAAATGAGGGAATTTAAGCAAATATTCTCTAATCTCTATTATCTGGTACCTGGAAGCAGCAGTTCCAAATTTTACTTTGGTTCAAGCCTATAGGTGTCATTTGCATGATCCAAATAGCAATAAAGGGATATGTGCATACATATTACATATCAGCTTCTAACATAACAATATAATTTTTACAACAACTCTGAAAGATCAATAGGTCAGGTATTATTATTATCTCTCTTTTGCAGACGAGTAAACTGAGGCATTGAAAAGTAAAATGATTTGACCAGGGATATACAGCTAACAAGTATCGGAGAAAGGACTGGAACACAGTACACCAGGCACCAGGTCCCTGACATTACTAAAGCACTAATCTGTTCTGCCACCATGAGTGCTGACCCGACGCAAAGCACACAGTTACAATACTCACCAAAGCGGGATCTAATGTATGTTACAGCTTATAGTCGACCTTTTGAGGTTAAAAACAAAACATAACAAAACAAAACCACGGTCAAATAACCTGCTGCACGTAGTGGTATCTAATCCTTCCTCTTTCTCCCTAGCTTTCTGCAAATTCTCTCAGCCAGCTGCTTAAACAGCTGTTAATAGGCTAATGAGCAACAGTGGGAGCTGGGGTGATCGCTGCCCAATAGCAGCTGCTCAAACAGCAGGCTTAGAGCCACAGCAACTAAGGTCGACCTATATAGTGATTTTCTACTGAAAAATTCAGGTCAACCTATATGCCAGGTCGATTTATACTCCATGATATGTGGGAGACATTAACAGAGACAAACTTTCAGGAAGGCTTTTTGGTATGAGGTGGTAGTATGAGTATTTTTAATCACCATTTTCTAATTTTATTGGTGATCTTTTCGTTTCTGTTTAAAGTGGCACGATTCAGTTAAAGGCACAAATGCTATCCTATCATCTTGGCTAAGCATCTCTACAATAGCAAGGATTAATGAGGAATTCTAGTGAAAGTAGGAAGGAAACAAGTTATTTATTAAGGACCTACTATGTGCCAGGTACTGTGCTAAGTCCTTTACAAATATTATCTCATTTGATCTTCAAAAGAATCCTGAGAGATGGCTGCAATTATTATCCTCATTTCACAGTTGAGGAAACTGAGGCATACAGAGATTAAGTAACTTGCTCGGCATCACACAGTTAGTTAAATGTCTAAGGCCAGATTTAAATTCAGCTTTTCTTTACTCCAGGCCCAGTTCTCTGTCTAATGGGCCACCTAACTGCCTCTAGGTAAACAGCGAGGTAGGAAATGGAGGAAGATTCAGAGGTTGAGAAAGGGGGAAGGAAGGAAAACGAGAGAAAAAAGAAAAGGAAAGAAGGAAGGGAGAGAAAGAAAGGAAATCAGTGAAAGAATCAAAGAATATTACCCAGCTGTAGGGATCCTTACATCAGCTACTCTAAACACTTCATTTTAGAGATGAGAAAATTGAAGACCAGAGTGGACTGATGACTGGCCTGGGATCATAGAGCTAGTGGCAAAAGGAAGACTAAACCCGGTACTGATTCCCATGCAGTGTTCTTTCTGTGACACTATGCAGCTTTATGCCTTTAATCTGTTGGAATTAAAACTAAGACAAATAGAAGCAAATTAATTCTGGAAAATATCTGAGCACCCTTATCCTTTAAAGTTAGTTTTTTCTTATATGGACTCCCAAAATATTTTTGTGCAATCATAAATTACACATATCTGTAACATCTCTCTCTATACACATATACACATAGATATGTACATACATACAATTAAACTTGTTCCAGTCCATATGGATAACTGCATTTGTTCTTAAATCTCTGCAACCATCAAGCTGCTATCCTTTCCATTACAAGTGTCTCGTGTCACAACTAAGCACCTGTGGTTTTGCTTCCAGTGAAGTTGGCTAGGCAAAGGAAATCTAGTGTCTTCCCAAAGGTCGGGTAGCAAATCAGAGGGCTGGCCTACATGAAAAGAATCAGGACCTCAGGGACTTTCAATCAGTTTGTTCTAACCACTAGACAACCGTCGAATTTTACGCTGTGATTTACTTAGTGAAGTAAATTTATAGCTACCAGTGCCATACGGGAGGGATGGTTTTCTGGGCTGTGCTTTTTGTAGGCGACAGGAAACTTTTAAAAACAACAACTTTTTTATAATTCAGTAATAAAAGGGTAATATTTTAACACAAAATTTTCCAATTGGTTTATCTCAAATGGTTTCGTAAAACACAAAAGCTAGGTATAATGAGGAGAAAAACATTACTTAGTCTAATCCAATCAGCTAAATCTCAGTTTTTTATCAGAAAAAAAATGGGGAGGGGTTTAAAATTACTCTAAGCTCCCTTCCAGCTCAAACATTCTACATTTGAGGTCCCTTCATGCTCTACCTGCTATCTTATGTTTTACTCCAGGTCTGACACCCTGGGTCCTATGTTCCAAGGTCTCTTCAAGAGGCTGACCTTATATGTTCCATAACATGTTATCTACACATACATATATATGATAAATAATGTGTTTATAGGTATAAATCAGTCACAATATCAATAGCTATGTGGTAAATAATAACTCTAATTGCCCAGGAAAGATAAAAACAACAAAAATGGATTAGCAGCCACACGTAGACCAGGTCTTTATAAAGCAGCTTTTTGTTATCGTTCCAAAGGAGTTCTAGCCTCTGAAGACAAAGCATCAAATTAGAAAGAGAATCTCACAGCTCAACCCTGAATGACAGTTGGGAAATGTGCACCCAAGGATTTTTCATTCTCCTAATCCTGGGAACCCAGGTAACCAAAGGTCTTTGGTGTGAGTCTCAAAGCCCTCATTCCACAATTAAATATGTTTGAAATGACCCTCTGAGAATGAAAGCACTTTGCACTTCAATAAGGCTTACTAATGATATAAATACAATCATAAGAGACAGAGGAAGAGGAAGCTTTGCAGACCAGAAAGTCTGTCTTCTTGGACTCTCCCCAACCTTTGAGTTAGAAATAATATCCTCAAATAATATTTCATCTAAATATTTCTCTAATTGTTGAAAAAAAAAACCCAACGGATTTGTTCCTTGTTAGCTTATCTCACATATTAGATACTCTTTGTAAAATCCTGTTCAAACCTGTTTTTACTTCAAGTTAAATTTGAGTCCCTAAACACTGTTTTTGACATTAGTTTTAAAAACCTCATTTTATCTAGTGTCTATTCCCTTTAGGACCATATAGTTCATTAGAGTTCCTCCTTAATCTCCTCTTTTCCAGAGAACATATAGTTACCATGGTTCTCCCCCTCTGGCAATTAAGGGAGCAACCCATTTCTCTATTTCTTCAGAGCTCTCAAATTAAGCCAGGTAAAGTGCAATCAAATAAAATCTCCTACAATTTTTCCAACCAGGGAAATTTTTCACTTGTTCCAGACAATACTTTGCACATAGCATACTCTTAATAAACCTTTATTGTTGAGTTGACAAATAACTAACTAGCAATTTCTATTACAGTCCTTACCGTGTCACTTCTAAACACCACCACAAAATTTGCCCAAACCATGAACTGTGCTTTAATTTACACTTCTACTTTCAATGGAGAAGGATGTTTATTTAAATAGACCTTCTTTCTTTGATTATAAATGTTAGCAAAAGAAAGGGCTTAATAGAGGTAGCTGATGAGCATAAAAAGTATAAAAAAAAACAAAGATATTCAGATTTTTTAAAAAGCCTTTCATTTCCTTATTGACCACAATCAAGAAAGTGACTTTTACATATACTAATACACAATTAGCTTTGTGAATAGAGGTTTAGGCAGAACTGCAATTCATGAATTAGCTTATTTTTTCTTTTCTGCTCTAGATATCAGACATCTAGAATTTAGTCATGATAGGTAGGTACAGAGGCACTCCCCCAGTAACATAAAATCAACCTGTCAAGTTGCATGCATACAAAGAACTTCTGGTATACAGTCTTCCTCTATACACCTTCAGGTCAATTTCTTGTTTTGCTTTCTATCAAATCCAACTCCTATTATTGGATTGTAGTCAAGCTATCTTGATGAAGTTGCCACCAGGTGACCAATGGAGGCATTGTTTGACTAATTATCTTTTCCCCATCACCACGTTTCTTTCACATAAAAGAAGGGTTGCATATACTATAATACCCACTTTTTCTGTTTACTTTTTCTGCCTCAAAAATTGATTTCACAACATACATATCCTCCTTCCCTCTTCCACTTTCTGCTTGGTAACCTCAGAAAAAAATTAATAAGTGATCAAGGACCCCAGATTCAGGACAGGGGTTAGGGATCACCTGTTCAAAGACTCATTCTATCCCAATAAAAACAATAACATCCAATGCCTTCTAGAGTCAGTACAACAAGGATCAAGAAATTTCAAAATACTAATTTATTCATTTTCTCATCACCCATAAGATCAGACTGAAAGGACTCTCTAAGCAGGAAAGCTATGGCCACACACACACACACACACACACACACACACACACAAGGAAGCTGTATAATTATGGCCAACTTGTTTTGTCCCTCAATGCCTTAGTTTCTTCATCTATAAAATGAGGGTATTAGATTGGATGATATCTAAAGTCCTTGACAGCTTGAAATATCTATAACCCTAAATACTCTGGACAGAAAACAGTAGTCATCTTTACTTGTCAATATATCTGAAATGGCTTAGTTCTGTCCCTGCCTTGACACTTTGGCATGTGGTATGGCACAAATACATAACAAATCCTTTTGTGCATAAGCAGTAGAGCACTTGAGAAGGATTCCACTGAGCTCTCAATAATCAGAAGAAGGTTCATCCCATTATTTGGCTTGCTTACAAAACCATTTTTTACTTTAAAATTTGCCAACAGAATTTCACTGTTAATCATTGCATTTCCCCCCGATTTTTCCTTCTTAACAAAAAACAAGGAAGGCAAAAGAAAAAGAAAAGTCACAGAGAGCCAAATAAAGGAAATCTCCAGGCTTTTGTCCCCTTGCATACTATCAAATGTGTCATCATATTACGTCTATGAGATCAGGAAGCTCTCCCCATTCCAGCATTACTAGGTAATCAATTTGTCTTCACTATCAGGAAATTCAATAAAACTATCTTGCAAAATGAATTAAAGCAATAAGCAACATTAAAAAAATATTCATTTATATTTTGTATTTCTGTATCTGTGTGGGAAAGAAAAAGTATATATTAACATATGGGTTGATAAGCATTCATCTAGATATGTCCTGTACACATCATGCAAATACCCTACCAAAAAAAGAGTCCATGTTTTTATCTGCTTTCATTTGCAATGATTAAAACAAGGTATATAATATAAGCAATAGAAAGATTTCTGGTGGGTTCCAGTAGGATGCTATATATTAATAATGATGACTTGAATGCAAAAAGTGGCATAAAGGAAATCACTGGTGACCATTTAAAAAAAAAAGGCCAGTCATTTAGCTATAGTGAGGCATAACAGATGGAGAGCCTGAGTTTTATTCTGGTATTTACAAATTATGAAAAGACGAAGGCCCCTGCACACTAGTTGTCTTGTATTCAACTGAATTGTCTAGATCCTCTATGGGGGAATTTCTTGAATGCTGTGGACATGAATTGCCCAGGGTGAGAAGTGATGGATAGGTTGTGATTTGCAGTGGCGGAGGGAGTACCTATACTGATGAGATCAATGATTCATCAAAGTATCGAACAAAGTAACAAATAGAAACTGCTCATGAACTTCTACATGCTCAGGGGATTTTATCGACAGGACACATACAGTATGTGCTGTATGAATGTGCATGGCTTACGGAAAAAAAGAAATGCTTGTGTAGCCAGGAAATATTTTGCCACGGATAGCACATCCCAGGTCCCCAAGATGAAATATTAATGTACAATTTGTTTATCTGTGGGCTCACATCTTTCCAGCACTGAGCTGTTAATTTTCTATCAGCACAGACAACGGATCAGTCAGTCATGAACCCTTCACAGCCATTACCCAGAGACATTTTGATTAAGTATGCCTAATGTAGTGGATAGGAAAGAATGAAAACACTCTGCCTGCCAACTTTTGATTGACCATTAAGCCACTGATGAATGTGCCTGTCAAAGAGGAGACAATTACCTCAACAATGAGGAAACTCTTCTGGAAGGCTTATTTCTCCATAGGGCTGACACATTTTACCAGATTACAGGCGTGCCAGTTTGAAAGCGTGTAAGCCGATCACTAAGGAATCTTCTCAAAAGTTCACAGAGTAACAGTAAATGGAGAGTGCTTCAGAGAGGCAGGCCACAAACAAACCCACCTACCTTCAGAAATGAGATTCAGAGCTTGCAGTGAGAAAAATGATACATCTCTGGGCAGTCCTTTGTCCTTATTTAAGAGAAATTGAACTAATAAACAAAAATTTCCCATGAATAAACACATAAAGAAAGAAAGAAAGTACAGTTATAAGTAGACAGACGTTTTTCAGTTGAGAACACAGTGCTCATGCTAATCACGGAACATTAAACCTGGACCTTTGAGGTCATCTATTCCAACCCACTCATTTTACAGAGGCCAGAAAGGGGAAGTAACTTGGGAATGATCACACAGCTAGTTAGTGGTAGGACCAGGGTTATGCATATAATGACCTATATTTGGTACTGGCAGTCCTGAGGGGGGAAATACTCAGTTTTTTTACATATTGTTCTATTTACATTCATGCAGGTTTTGTGGAGTAACTGATTTGTCCTTTAAGGTATTTCTTGTTGTCTGCTATGTAAATAAAGGCGAGTCAGAGTTAGCTAATGATAGTTAGTTATACCTATCAGATTTTTGCATCTTTGTTAATATCTTGATAAGCTATCTGACAATGCTGCTAAGTACATGTCCTAAAACATATAAAGCATTATAGGAAATGGGTTCTGTTTATTAACATATGGTTATGGTACACATTGGAACCAAGATGACATGTGAAAATCAAAAGTTAAGTGGCAAGAGATTGGACTCTGAGCACTTGGGTTTGATTCTCAGCTTTGCCTCTACCTGGGTAGAACAATGAGCAAATCATTTAACCTCTGGTACCCAGTTTCTCACGTATAAAAAGTGAGGGGCTTGGACCAGATGGCCTCTAAATACCCTTCCAGCTTGAAATCTATAATCCTGTGATTGTTTTTCACTCATTGATAAACACTAATTTATCCACGAAGCACCCAGAAAATATAATAATGTTGATGTTACTAGCATGATCTCATGGAAAGAATATCAAACTTAAAGTCAGGATACCACAGTGTAAATCTTGGCTACAGCCCTTGGCACTGTTTGACCCTAGGCAAGTCATTTATCTCTTTGAAACTCAGTTTCCTTGTCTGTCAAATGGGATAAAAAAGCCATTGACTAACTACTTCACAGAGTCATTGTGAGGAAAAGGCTTCATACACTTTAAAAGGCTATAGGAATGTGAGTGGTTGCTATTATTCTTCCTCCATAGCCTTTTAGGTAGCAATACCAGCAGTAGGAAATGAAAATATTCAGTAATATGTAATTACCTTAGATAATTCTACAAAGAGAATTTTAAATGTTTCCTTTTTGACTTGTATGTTCAGAATGGAACCTTGCTGCTGAGTAGAAAGCTTTTCCCCCCATTTCCTTTGATATTTCTTTTTAACAGGAGAAAAAAAATCGACTATGAAAATACTGTTGATTCCATCCTTCACTGCAGCAGTGAAATATCACCCCCCAAAAGCCCTGGAACCACAGCTCTCGAAACAAGGATACTCTCAAGCAGGGATACTCAAAGCCACAGCTATGTCCCTATCAAACAATGCTACTCTGTTTATGAAACTCAATAGTCAGAGAAAAGTTACGTAACTTTAAACCTTCCTGAAATGTCTCACTCTGTAGGGGGAAAAAATGTGTTTTGGTTGTGTAAATTACGTTCACTCTTTTCTTTCAAAGTAAAGCAGGAGGTGGGCTCATTATTTAGAATTAAACGAAGGAAAAGTTTCAATCTGAAAAGTTGGACAACCTTGATAAAGGTGATTTAGGGAATAGACACAATATATTTTTCCTTTATTCCCAAGCTTGTTGTAAATGGCTGAGCCAGAACCTTCACTTTGCCTATTTTTCTTTTATCTTTTATCTAACTTTTTTTCTTCTTGAATGTGTTTTTAACACTAGTTCTCCAAACAGGTCATAAATACCTCACAATACATTCTCCTTTCTTGATAGACATTTTGACTGTTGCCAGAAACTACCTTTGATGTATTCTTGTACAGAATAACACATACTTTCCTGTTTGTCTCAAAGACACTGAGCTGAAGCCCCATGAGCATGGGACAAACTGGTTTGGATTCTAAAATACACACATACACACACACACACACACACACACACACATGCACACACACACATAAACATATACATCCAATTGTCATTCCACATGGGACCTTTTAGTCCCCCAAACTTAGTTACCATTTTTATTGTTTCAAAATTATTTCACTAACTTTTCTCTTTCTTTGTACTATCTGAAGCTTGAATCACAGTTACTGCTCTAGTGTCTACCTTGAGTTCATCTATGTATGGGCTGACTCAAAGGACAAATCCACTAAAACTCAGGGGGCTGACCCACCAAATCTCCAGACCAGCTGAGGTTGGGTTCTTTTCGGCTTTTTGGCCTGGCAGAACACACACACATTCATCCACCTCCCAACCTCCCCACACAGACTTGAAGATGGTGCCTTGAGGTATTACCAGTCCTCCAGTTTGGTCAATGAACTCCCGTTGGTTAGAATTACATGTTAGGGAGATCTGGCTTCACACCCTGAACAAACAGATAAAATGGTAAAAGAGTCAGAGACTACATCTTCTACCATAACCAGCCCTGACCTCTAGTTTGAGTCAGTACTTTCTATACAGAATTACACAGTAGAAAAGACCTGGAAATCTCAAAAAGTCCTGAAAAACAAGAGTTTTTATAAGATTCTGTCTTATTAAGTCAAAAATATGGGAAAAAAAACCCTAACTTGGTGTCCACCCCTTTGCCTCTAGTCATGCTATCTTACTCTTTCTTATCTAAGCTAAATTATTCTAAACACACACACACACACACACACACACACACGAATTTCTGAATTGAAAGAGACCATTTAGTCCAATCCATACCTGAAAAAGAAGTCTGATGAAAACAACGGACTTGCCTTTGTTTGAAGATGCCCAAACCTTTCTATCATTCCCCATATGGCCAAATTTCTGACACTAAAACCTTCTTTCTACTTAGTCTACCAAATAAAAAGTTAAAACAATTCAAACTAGGAATATGATATACACAGTATTTAAGACAATCCAATGAGTGTTAGACATGGAGTTAGGAATCCCACTTCTGACACTAGTTGTGTGATCATAAGCAAATTCCTTAACCTTCCTATGCCTCAGTTTCCTTATTTGAAAAGTGAGAGATTCTTGAGGGCAAAGACT
Source organism: Vombatus ursinus (assembly GCF_900497805.2). NCBI lineage: Eukaryota > Metazoa > Chordata > Mammalia > Diprotodontia > Vombatidae > Vombatus > Vombatus ursinus. Next base: position 20,561,860 of record NW_020940358.1, read on the forward strand.
ATTTCATATTTGGTTTTGTATCCACAGTGCCTGGCACATAGTCACTATTTAATAAATGCTAACTGATTGACTGATAATAAATGCCTATAATATAGGGCTATTCTGCATCTCAACTATGTCAACGGCTTTGAAAACTTTGAAGTGCTATATAAATATTAGTTATCAATATTTTATTTTCCTAGCTATATGAGCTTGAACAAGTTTCTTAATCTTTATGAGTCTCTATTCACTCATCTGTAAAATGAGAATAATAATATTTGCTTTCATAGAACATCATATATCTAAAGCTGAAAGAGACCTATACAGCCAACAAGTCCAACTTTCTCATGTTATAGTTGAGGCTCAAGAAATTAAGCGACTTGGGGCAGCTAGGTGGCACAGAGGGTAGAGCACCGGCCCTGAAGTCAGGAGGACTTGAGTTCAAATCTGGCCTCAGACCAAACACTTGACACTTACTAGCTGTGTGACCCTGGGCAAGTCACTTAACCCCAACTGTCTCACCAAAAAGGAAAAAAAAAAAAAAGAAAGAAATTAAGAGACTTAACCAAGGTCTCACAGGTAGTTAGCATCAGAGGCAGAATTGAACCCAGGTACTCTGAATCCAGTACTACTATTCTTTCTATTGTACTCTACTGATTGTTATAAGAAAGGCATTTTGTAAGGTGCTAATATAAATGTAAGTTATGACCATAACTTTTTTTTAAACAAGTGTGTTGAAGGGGAAGGAGAAGGGGTATAGAATTTCCAGTGACTCATAAGTTGAGGTGATTTAGAGTTCAGGTTCAAATATGGCTCTCTTACTTAATACTGATGTGATCTTGGCCAAAGTCATACCTTCTCCTCTCTGGGAGTCAGTTTCCTCATCTCAAGTCCTTTCTAGCTTTGTCTACTGTGATTCTCCTTGTCTGCACTTACAAATGAGCATGAATCTTACATATGAGCATGAATAACCACAGGGAAGAGATAGGAATTATCATGAGTTATTAATACAGTGACACTAATAACTGAATGTTAGAGTATAACTTCTATTACAAATTAGTTGAAAATGTTAACTGGGTGCTTTAAAAGTATTTCTGTTATTTTCATTCATAGTAAAAACCAAACCATCTTTCTACCTCCCATCTGAATCCCCTTTAAACTTTCTAGGACTCTATGTCTATGCCTAGTTTAATTCATCAGGGCACAGTTCAAAAGTCAAGACGACAGAGGTTCTCTCACAAGATGGACATCAAAAAAAAATTCTCTAAAAAATTCTCACCTTGGTCACAAATTTGCAGACTCTTGGTCACAAAGGAGAACAGGCAAAAATGTGCAGAAGGCTTAGGACAATGATATCCCCATTTGAAAAAACATGACCTTGCTTGTGGTAAATCATATAAAGCAAGAAAAGCATATTAATGTGGATATTATTTGAATAAGAAACTATCTGCTGCCTTCAGTGAGGCATGTGCATTTTATTATTATTCCAGTAGTGAAAACAAGGGTCTTCTGAACTATCCATATTACTCAACCTGGATAGCCATTCTTGTGGCCAATGACTGCTGGGTTTTATTTTATTTTTTATTTTTTGAGATGGCTGGTTATGGTAGAAGATGTAGTCTCTGTCTTTTTTACCTTTTTATCTGTTTGTTCAGGGTGTGAAGCCAAATCTCCCTAACATGTAATTCTGACCTATGGGAACTCATTGAACCAACAAATGTCCATTAGCCACCTACTATGTACTTATCACTAGAGGTGATACAGACTTTTAATAAGATACAGTCCTTGTTTTGATGAAGGTTTAACAGTCACAGTTCTATCATGAGCAATCTTTGGCATAAGAAATAAGTGGTAATATGTGGTGCCTACACATTGTATCTTCCTTATGTTGTCATGCAATAGCATTAGTTGACACAAAGGATATCACCAGGTCCAACTTAACACTTAGGTGTAGTAGAAAGTGAATTAGATTTAGTCAGAGAACCTAGGTTCAAATCCTGGCTCTATGACCTCTGTTAACTTAGGCCAGTTACTACATTGTTTTGGCTCTATGCTTAATTATCTGTAGAATTGTCTGTGGAAGGAGACTGTATGATGTCTAAGGCTCCTTTAAGACAGAAGTTCTTAACCTGAGGTCCATAAACTTTTTGTTTTAATTTGATGCACATATTTCAATTAACTGGTTTCCTTTGTAATTCTATATGTTTTCATTTACAGATTTATAAACATTACTCTAAGAAGACTTCAATAAACTGACAAAGAAGTCCATGACACAAAAAAGGATGAGAATTCCTGTTTTCAACTCTGACATTATAGACTATGATATTGCAGAGTTAGAATCTCTGCACCGCATATTTTAATCTTATGAAAGCCACCAATTTCTGCTGGAGTCATGACTGTCTGCCAGTCCTTGTGCCAGCCCCACTTTCAACTTGCACTGCCTAGAAACAGTCTAGAGATCTTTTTTTTTTTCCTTGCTCCAAAGAAATTCCCTTGCCTGCATTTTTCAATTTAGAAGCTCTCAGTACAACACACCTGTAATTCTTGATCAAACTAGACTTGCTAAAATTTAAAAAAAAATCATAGCAAGTCTTTGAAATGTAATAATGTCTACACTTTGGCCTATTACAAACACAGAGAGATGAAATTAAATCTTACAAAGAGTAATTCATCTCTAACTCAATCATTAAAGGATTAAGAAGATAGCAAGAGTGGGTTGTGGGTTTTTTTTTGTTTTTTGGGTTTTGTTTTGTTTTTTTTGGTGTTGCCTAAAGAAACCTAGATGATGTTGTATCCTGAGCTGTGGGTCTGAAGTCTCACAACCGTCTGTCCAGGTGGCCTTGGCATTCTCTATTGGATATGGAAAAGCCTGGCTTCCAATGAAATTATTTGTGAGGGGTTAGTGCCAAGAGTTACTGTAAAGCTATGAAGGAAAAAAGAGCATAAGACAGGGCAAAACGAGGTTGCAGAGGTGGTGCAAAATTTAGGGACAGTTGGGTCACAGACAGAAATTAAGAATGTACATGGAGGCAGTATCATATAGACTGAGGTGGCATTGTGTAGTGGAGGAAAGAAGGAAATGGGCATTCATTAGCACCTACTATGTGTTTAATAAAAACGCTTTACAATATCATCTCATCTGATCCTCACAACAACCCTGGGAGGCAGATGCTATTATTACCCCCATTTTATAGTTGAGGAAACTGAGGCTAATAGAGATTAAGTGACTTGCTTAGGGGTACACAGCCAATAAGTGACTGATGCTGGATTTGAACTCAGGTCTTCTTGACTTCAGACTCAGCTCTCTACCTGGCATAGATTATCTTTCCTTGATATGTTTTCTAAGCCAATTGATTTTGTTCACAGATACTTTACAATGTCTTCTATTTTTTTCAGTCTTTTAATTTTGTCCTCATGTTTCTTGTTGTCTCATGTAGTCATTCTTGTTGTCTACAAAGGTCATAGAAGGGAAGGGGAACACGCACTTATTAAGCACCTATTATGTGCCAGCCACGGCACCAAGTGTATTATAAATATCTTCATTCAATCCTCACAACCACCCTAGAAGGCAGATGCTATTATCTTCATTTCACAGTTGAGGACACTGAGGCAGGCAGAAGTTAAGTGATTTGTTCAGAGTCACACAACTAGTGATTCTCTGAGTCTGGATTCAAACTCAGGCCTTCTTGAGTTCCAATTTAGTGCCCTAACCAGAGAACCACTTAGCTACCTAGAGAAAGCACTGGATTTAGAATCTAAGGATTCTATGTTCAAAGCCCAACTCTTAACAAATTCATTATTATTAATAATAACTCATATCAATACAGTACCTTTAAGAGTCACAAAACACTTTGTTCATGAAACAACTGTCAAGGTAAATAGTATGGGTATTGTTCCCATTTTACAGATGAAAAAACTGAAGCTTGGAGAGATTGTGACTTCTCTAATACTATACTCATGTCTAAAAGGTGGGATTTGAAATTCTGTAGTCTATAATGTTAGAACTTAAATCCTTATAGATCTAAAGGATCACAGATACAGAGTCAGACAGGAACTTAGAGGTAGGTCATCTGGTCCAATTCCCTCATCATACAGATAACATGCATCCTGGATAGTAGCTAAATGGCAGAACTGGGCTATGAACTCAGCTTCTAACTCCACCTATGATCCTTTGATTAATGATCATTGTCCAAAAGTACCTCCCAAAGAATATCTAGATGGCATATGGACCCCCAGAAAGACTCAACTCTTCTTGGCTTGCAAGCATTCCAAGTCATACGTCCCCAAATTGGACTGTGCATAGCCACCATCTTTCTATTCCATTTTATCACAAACCTCCAAAGCTTTAAATCAAGGGTGGCTCCTCTTAAGCCTGAATAATTGTCTCAGCTGCTCAGAGAATATGGTAAATGAGCAGTTACAAACCAAGTTTGGTTTCTCCTATGTATTATGTATGTAGTTGACTAAGTCAACAGGAGGCTTGGCATACAGTATTGAATATAGACATGGTTCAGAAATAAATGCGTATAGATACACATGCACACTTTCATATACTACATTTCCTTCTCCTCTATTAGCAGCTGAGAGATATCGGAGCTCCACGGGCTAAACGACAACCAAAAAACAGCATTTCTAACATAAATTGCACAATGCAAGTTGATATGTCAGTTTCCCTATGTTGAAGCAAATTGTAATTCATCCTGTTAGTCTCAAAACCATCCAGAATACAGTAAGAGAGGCCAAATAAATGACAACTTACAGAACCACTGAAACCTTGCAAGCATTGCCTTTTTTACCCCAGGATATCAATGAAGTGATACATCCTATACATAGTCTGACAACACTAATTTTTCTTGAGCTCAATCTTTCAACAGCTTTCATTTCTGCCTTTAAAAAAATCCCTCCCTGTTGCCCCCATCATGAGCATCTTTATCATTTCAGGTCCATCAATTTCCATTTTATTTAATTAGTAAGTCAAAATCTCAAAGAAACTAAGAAGTCACAAAGAAGATTATTTATCCCTGACCAGAAACATCTTAGTGAATGGGAGTCCCAATATAGTTATTTTCATACTGTTTTCAGAGTAACAATCATGGAGTGGAATGGAAAGAAACCAGGATTTGCCATCAGATGGCAAATTTTGAGTGACACTAGTTGTGTGACTTTAATTATTACTATTGCTAATAATAACAATAGCACTTTAAGGTTTGCATAACACTTCCTAAATATCTCCTTTTATCCTCACAACAACCTTGTGAGGTAGGTGCTCTTATTATCCACATTTTACAGGCGAGGAAACTAAGGCAGATGGAGATTAAGTGATGTTTTCAGGCTCACACAGCTAGGATCTGAGGTTGGATTTGAATGCAGGTCTCCCAGACTCCAAATCCAGGATACTATTCATGCAGAGTAACTCACAACCTCTCTGAGTCTTAGGTTTCTAATTAATAAAATGATGATTACTTCTAGTACCTATTTCATATCGTGGTTATGAAGATCATATGAGATAATATATAAATATAAAGCACTTTATTAGTAATAGTTACCATTGTCTTTCCATTTGATCATATTCTACTCATTGTAAGCCATACATAAGGCCGAATCTGCTTTTCAAGACTAAGTAACAGGAGGCTAACTATCTGATGAGTCATTATTTGGCCACTGCACCCTAATGAAATAAGATAAATGCAACATGGTTCTCAGACTTCTAGAGGCCCTCTTCTACTTCCGCAGAGACAGTGGCAGAAAAGAGAGAAAAGAATGCTAAGATTCATGCAGTTTTTAGGCCATCTAGAAACAATAACTTAGCTGTGGGTACTATAAATGTGAGGTCCTTGCCTACGAGTAACAAGTTGAAATACTACTGATGAAACTGAATGGTATCCATCTTGACATATGCAATATACACGAAATCAGAAGATTAAAGAAGTTTCAGGGAAATGGAAGGATTGCTCACAAGTTCTTCTTGGAAGGTGGCAAAATTGGTTTTGTTGTATATCCAAAAACAACAAGAAATAGCATTTTACTGTACTTTTGCTTAATTCACATTCAGTGCTCATAATAATTATTTGCCAAAAGAACACCGTAAAAACAAATGTAAGCTCTGTGCCAGCATCTTTTGTAAAGAATAAAAAGGTGGGGATATTCCATGAAGAGCTCAAGGAGACCCCCCAAATTAAACCAACACATGCAGTGACTCCAATGGAAAGGTAAGGATGGATAGATGGCATCTATACATATACATGCATATACACACACACATACACATACAGGTGCATTTGTGTGTGTGTGTGTGTGTGTAAATATATATATATATATATATTTCAGGATTAAGGAATAAGAGAGGCAAAATGATATACTCATATACAGAGACAGACAGACAGACACACACACACAGATTATATAAAAACCTCCTAAGTTAGATCATTAGTTTAGCACAACTAACCACATATGATAAAACAAGCAGAAAGAGAATGTCTGTTGTCTGGTCTAGACTACAACACACAGTAGATGGGCATCCTATAAAACATCGATCAGGATAGATAGCTACATGGATGGATAGATAGATTATAGGTAGAGAGATAGATATAGACATTGATTAGACATTGTAAATATTTATACTTATAAATGATATATACATAACAGACAATGTGATTTAATGAATAGAAAGCCAGCCTTGAAGCTCTTGGCGTAAGTATTATCTCTGTCAAATACTAGTGGTGTGACCCTGAGCAGGTCATTTAACCTCATAATGCTCTGTGTCAGAAGTGTCAAACATGGTCCATACTTCTCCTGAATGTGTACTGGACAAGATTTAAATGTAGTTCCTATCTGATTTTATTGTATCGATGTATTTATATATATGGGCATATATGTGTGTGTGTGTGTGTGTGTGTGTGTGTGTGCATCTATATACATACTATATATGTGTGTATACATACATTACATACACATGTGTATATATGACATAGATATGTATGTGTGTATTTGTGTATATGTGATTTTCTAACTCAAAATGCAGCCCATAAGGATCCTTATATATTGTTTAGGGGTGCCTCTTTTTTAAGATTTTCATCACTGCTCTAGCTGACTTTCTAAGAATATGTTTCAGACAAAATGCCAACCTTCATTGGTAGAAGTTTCTTATCAAGAGTGCTTTATACCAAAGAAAGTTAGTTTCAGTCCCTACACACATACACATACACACACACACACACACACGCACGCACGCACGCACAGATACACACAGACACACCCCTTGGAGAAATACTGCAAACAGACCAAAATAAAGCCTCACACTGAATACGAGGGAGAACAGCAGGCTGAACTGCCTTTAGGAAAATATCAAGTTCTTATAAGGATCTCAATTTCTCCCAGAAACAAAGGCCTGCCCTTTTAATACCAGTACTCTCCAGGTATTATTGTATCATTGGAAGATATGAAAAGTGACAGCATCTGAAGATTTGAAATTGATGATCAGCTAAAAAGCAATGGAGAAGTGTATGCTGAATGTAAGTAGAAAGGAATAAGAAATTATAAGAGAGAAGTGGTAATAACAGTTGTCATCAAATAAATGTATAATCAAAGAAAATGCACCGATTAAAGGGAGGGATATTTGATTTTCCAACCCACATGCTCTACTGGCATCCTTGCAACGTCAAGAAGACATGAGGAAGACCCAAAATCTAGACCTTTTGTGGCAAATTTATAGAAATATATGGATGAGTTGCACAGGATGGAGAGACACAGATGAGTGTCAATCAACATAATTGGAAAGAGAATATATACAGGGATAAAGATCTAAGATCCATTCAAGTTTATAAACCTTTTATAAATTAAAATCTCATAAGCATAAATTTCTCTACTAAAAATCTGACTCTAATACTTTACAGTTGATTTTAAAAAATCTATCAAACTAAACTTTTTTTATTAAAAAGGAAAAAAGTAATTTTCACACATTTTTGCAATGTGGCAAATTTTTATATCTTGATCTGCTTGATTCTTGATGGTTAGGCCAATGAAGTAGAAGTTCTGGCAGGAAAGCTAGAAAGGCTTCAAGTATAGTCCTTGAGACTTTTTTTTCTTGGGGACCAGCCTAGTTAAGACTAAAGAGACCTATCACTAGAATTTGGGCCCTCAGGAGATGAATGTTTTTTAGTCACAATTCATTAAGACTATCCAGTAGAGTAAAGAAGGGTTGCAATCAGTTGCAGTGCAAGGAGGACCTGTAATGATGAAATTAGAGACCCTTGAAGTATTGAAATAAGCTTAAATTAAGAATTCATATGCATATATCATATTTCTCAAAGAAACGCTAATCCATGTTATCTAATCAGTCCTCTAAAGATGTTTTTCAACACAACTCATATTAAAAAAAACTATATCCATGCATGTCACATATAAGGAAAATGAACCATGTGATTTGTTCAATGTCACTCAGCAACAGAATCTTGAAGGATATCTAAGCCTTACTAACAACCCATTGCTGTTGTCTCTGGATCCTATGGCTCCCTGCTCTTCTTTTCAATTGTGGCCTTCAGGCTACTTTATTAGTAAATATCATCCTTCCATATTCCTTCCACTATTGGCAAAAACTGAGTTAACATGAAACTGCATCATTTTCTCTAGGATACACTTCAAGGCAATAGAGATAATAATTTCCTACCTCTATAATAATCATCACCCTCTTCAATTTGTAAAGAATAACTCCATTTCATTTGTGTGTGTATATACACAAATACATACACGCACACACATATATGCATATAGAAATATTTTAATATATAATAGCAGGGGTATGTTGGCACTAGCTTGTACTGGCTAGTAAGAGCCAAATGTTAAATTTTCAATGTGAGCATTTACATTTTGGGAAATGGCAAATGCTACAAATCAGGGCTTAATTTATTGTTTTATTTTTAAATTGTCTTGACTAAAGAAAATGATGGAGAAAATGTTAGTAATGAAGATTCAACTAAAACCACATAATTTGTATTTTTTTTAGGAGAGCTAGTTAGAATTTGCCAACACACATATACATACACACATATGCATGTATATGTATGCATATAACACACCCTCATATATAATTTATATATAATATATAATATTATATGAGACATACTTATTGGAAATGCTAAGAAAGTGACTAAAATGTCCACATTCTTGAACCTAGAGATCCCACTGCAAGGTATATTTTCCCTTGTACTACAAAATATCTGTAGCAGGACTCTAGTAACAAATTCGATGCCCATCAATTGGGGAATGGCTCAATGAGTATAATGTACATAATACATCATACATGTATATAATATAAGGTTACTGAGCTATTAGAAATGATGAATATGATGAATATGCAGGATCATGTGAAGACCAAGAACTAAGGTAACTGAAGTAGAATCAGGAAACAATATACACATTGACAACAATGATATAAATGGATAGAAAAACAACAAAACAATTTAATGTTGTCTAATTATAATCACCAAGATTGTCCTGGAAGAAGAGATGAAAAAAATACACGTACCGAGCTTTTCTGTAGAGATAGAGGACTATGGGTGTGAAACACTGCATATACTGCCAGATTTGGTTGATATTTAATTTTGCTGAACTGCTCACCACCACCACTCCCCGTATCCCCTCCACCAAGTACTTTTCACTGAACTTGCTCCTGGATTTTGTTCTTGGTCATAACTGGGTAAAACTAGTGATGAATTACCTCTTTCTATTTTCTTCTTTGTTAAAAGGAATGGCTTTCTGGTTAGGGGAAAGGAGAGGGATACATTTGGAAATAAAGGTGATGGGAAAACAACATAATTTTTTAAAGAAATGGAATCTATTTTAAAAGAAGGTTAACAGGAAGAGTGATGATTTGATTGGGCGTCAAAATCTTTCAAAGAGTAGTGGGGGGAAAAGAGCACATTAGCTACTAGAAAACACAGAACAGCAGGCTTGGAAGGAACTTCAGTGGTTATCTACTTCAGTCCTACATTTTACATTGGTCAAGTTAAGTAATATAGGTTTGAGCACAAGATGCAGCCCAAGGGAAGAAGATATGAGCCCAAGACAGAAGCAGGGCTAATCATGGATTCATTCAACTTGGAATAGCCAGGACTTGTCTGGGAGTAGAGCTCATCTAAGCCGAGAGGATAGTAAAAGAATTCAACAGAAGGCCATGGGAAGGTCTATGAAAGACACTGGGAATATTTAGCTTGAATAGAGGACTTAGGGAGCATATAAATGCTGGCCCCTAAATTTCAAAGAGTTGTCTCTCACTTTGCCTAAAATTCTGCCATACACAATAATTACTTGTGTCCATGTCCTTTTTCCTGTTTTTCAGCTATAAAAGCCTTTAAAAAAAAAAGAAGGGCCTAAATTGTCTCTATCTTTGTTATCTCCAATATCTAGCACAGCGTCTTGAACATAGCAGACACTTAGTAAATAAATGATCATTGAACTTAATTTGTTGTTATTGGCATGTGAAAGAGGAATTAGCCTCATCCAGGTTGGCCTCAATGGGCAGAGTCAGAACCAACGAGGAAGGGAAAATAGATTTTTATTCAATATAAGAAAGAACTAACAATTCAGGATATCTAAAAACGGAATGGACTGCCCTAGGAGATACAAAGTTTCCTGGAGGTCTTCAATTGGAGGCTGGAGGGCCAACTGGGGATGTTTGTAGAGTGAATTTCATACTTAAAGTAGAAGGTGAATTAGATGATCCCATTCTGAGATACTGAATTATAAAGTGACGCATGTAGACTTTATTGTCTCAGAAATTTGCTAGCATGTCTTCATGGATAAGTCATTTAATCTTGTAGAGCTTCAGTTTCCTTACCTGTAAAATGGGGATTAACACAACCTACCTCACAGACTTGTGAGGAAAATGCTATAGATGAATTACCATGACAAAGCACTCACTCAAGTACCACCTTCTGCATGCCTTTCCTGAGACCCCTTCCCCTCATTCCCCTAATTGCTAGCCCCTCTTCTTCATCGAATATTACATTGTATCTGTTTTAGCTGTATTTCATATAAATCTTTATATGTCTGTCATCTCCAAACCCCCATCGCTCCTTAGAATGTAAGCTTCTTGAGGGCAAGGACTATTTCCCTTTTAACTTTATATTAACACCTCACTCCCCCACCGAAAAAAAAAAAAAAAAAAACTACACCATGACTGGCACATAGTAGGTAGTTAATATATGCTTGTTAACTGATAGGTCGAGTCTTTTTGTGATTCACTAGGCTCAGTCTTTTTTTTGTTTGTTTCTTAAGTCAACTTCTTTTTTTTAAAAAATAATATGATTTGGTTAGTCACATTGATGATCTCAACACTGATCCCATAGCTCTCTGATGGTCTCTAAGGAAGTGAGGACTAATCCTTCTAATGCAAGTTTTTCTCATGAAAAAAATTGCAATCCCAAATCTGACCAGATTTGTAATCTGTGACATCTGCTGTTTTCATAAGTGAAATATGAAATGAATCTATGTCCTTGGGGGTTTTTTTTGTTATTGTTGCTTTTTTGCTCCTAAAGTTGTAGCATTCTGTCATCATAATTATTGTTATTTTATCTTGGGGGATGCTGAGAATACAACTACAAAAAGCTATGATAGTTTTTATAGTCTGAACAATCCCATACCTCGCAGGACAAACCCTTGAAGTTAGGGGCTGTGGAGTTAAAAACAAAGGCTCCCCTAGTTCATCTGACTTTTCCTAGTGCATTAATGTTGTATTGCAAATCAGAGTCCTTTATTGAGAAAAATACTAGGGATTGCAGTTTCTACAAAAAGTCAGAGCACTAAAATTTCTCACATGTTCCATACTTGGAAACATCTCCATGTAGCTGTTCTTTAAGCATTCTGCCTGTGAGTACTAACAGGTCACTGCACAGGAAATGCAAGAATATGTTACATTTTAATCAGGGTATATAAAACACTGTCTAAAATGTTATGTTGCCCTGGGGAACACAGTGAGTAGGGAACATTTACAAACTCCAGGTCAATCTCCCCATTACATCACTGAAAAAAATAAATTTATGAGGTTAAATTATATGGATGCTATATATTGAAAACGTTAGCCCACTCCCAAATGAAAAGAACATTGGCCAAAATAACCAGATTCCCCATGAGAAATGTCCAAGTTATCCTCTGCTACACAAAGATACCTTTCTATATTTTTATGGCAAATTTCCACATGAATGAAGAGTTTCTCACCCAAGATAATGAAATGAATAAACTAAAACAAAGAACAAAATGGCCTTTCATTTTGATTTCTACTGACACAGATAATTGCAAAATCTGATAGAAACATATGCAAAGAAGAAAAAGAAGATGAAGAAGAAGAAGAAAAGTTACACTATTTTTCTCCAGAGATGATCAAGAATAAATTACTTTGAAGAGCTAACTTTTGATTTATTTGCTGTATTTTTCATCTTAACAAAAGGAAACACAGATGTTGGTGCTGTAGCTTTTCTTCCAGTAAATAATTCCTCAAAGGACTCACACTTGTTTAACTTTACTCACAAGATGATAAAAACTTAATAAACATGTATGGACCCAGCACTGTGAGTTTATGTGTTCAGCAGGTTGGAGAACTCATTCCCTCGACATCTTTTTCCATCCTCCTCTACCTCATCTCATAGAACTATTCATTTAGAGGAAGTGTCCACGTATGTGTTGTGGTCTCATTTCACTTCTCTCCTGGATTTCTCCCTTGCCCTCTGTGCCTTCACACTTAGCAGAAAGGTTGAATGGAATGCTGATCTTTAAAATTATAATAATAGCAATAATAATAGAGTCAAATATTTTTATTCAGCCACTATAAAAAGCAGTTACTTTATCTACTGTACAATAGTACACAGAAAATTGTAGATATGATTTATATATACATATACACACTATATATGCATACATATATACATACATAAAAATACACATTATATATGTATATATAATTGTGTGTATATATGTATATGTAATACACATATATATCATATATATGCAGCTAGATGACTCAGTGGATATAGTGCTGGTCCTGGAGTCAGGAAGATCTGAGTTCAAACCCAGCCTCAGACATACTTACTAGCTGTGAGATCCTCGGTAAGTCATTTAACCTCTGTTCACCTCAATCCACTGGAGGAGGAACTGGCAAACCACTCTGGAATCTTTGCCAAGAAAACCACATATACAATACAGTCCACAGAGTCATGAAGAGTTGGGTACTACGCAATGACTGAACACCAAATATATAAAAACATATGTGTACGTGTGTGTGTATATATGTATGTATACACATACTGTATATATACACATTTTATATCTATATCTATATATAGAGAGAGATATGGGTACATGCACACACATACAGTAGTTGTTTCTATTCATATACATAATGTGTGTTTATACATATATATGCATGTACCTATAGACACAAAATATATGTCTATATATATATACATACACATGCACACAGTGTTGGTGATTTGTCCCAGGACTATTTCTTTCTCAACTCCATCAGAATATTATGAGAAATAATAATCATAAGCATAATAAAACCAAAGGGACAAAAGTCAAGGTGTCGCCCTCAGATCAGCAGAGGGACAGAGATAAGGACTAGGCCTGTGATTTCACTGACATCGACAAGCCTTAGATGAAGAAGAATAACCCTGTACCAAGGCAGGTCAGCATTTTCTCTGCACCTTAGTCTTGGAGAGTTGTTGAGAGAACTGAGAGTTTAAGATTAGCAGAGGAATGAATGAATGAATTGAGAAAGCATTTATTGAATAGTTTACTATGTGTAAAGTACTGTGCTAAGCGCCGGAGATACAAGTATAAAAGTAAGGCAGTGTCTGCCTTCAAGGGGCTAACATCCTAAAAGCAGAGACATCATAGTAGATTTCAGCCACAAATCACATGGAGCAGTTGTAGGGTCCGAAATTCCTCAAGAAGGGTGTTTTCATCTTGCTTTTTAAACTTTCTTTTTGGAATTAGAGAGGTTCTGGTGAATATAATTCCAAGAATTACAGCCACAAACAGCCAACTATGGTTGGGCATGAGATAGCCAACTGCATTCCCTGTCTCACTCTGCATTTAGTGTCTCGAGTAGCTGCCATCTTGTCTTCTATTCTTTTTCATGGAGTCATAACTAAGTGGGTCTGGGGACAACTGTCACAGATACAATCTTGGAGGAGGGTCACTGGGAGAGTGTTTTGTGAGGGAGTGGGAGTGGGAAACACTTCTTGTCTGAGTGATATTTCCTGAGTAAACACAGCATGTCTGTATATTCCTCCATGGTATATTACAGAATTAGATCTGGTGCCAGAAAAATGGAGTTTGATTCCCATTCCTGCCACTTGTTACATGTGACCTTGGATAAGTCATTTTCCTTCTCTAAGTACCAATTTCTTCTTGCAAAAAAATCAAAAAGTTGGACTATGTGATCACTAAGGTCCCTGCCAGCCCTTCATCCTATGGTGGTCATAGGTCTTTGCAATGATAGTAACTTCACAGCTTTGGCATGACAACTATTAAAGAATGCCAATACTTTCTTGTCCTTCAGTTGAGCATCAGCCTCCCACCATAACTGTATGTACCAGCTTGTTCCAGTGCATTGCTACTGAAGTGCCAGTCTCTCCCCTTTCCCGTCCTTCGTAGGCACAGTGTTGCGAAAATGAATTTTTTACCTAAAGTAAAAGTCTGAACATGTTGCTCCTCTGCTCAAGAACATTCAATAGTTTCTTATTACCTCAAGAAAAACATGAATGCCTTAGCTTGGCATTTAAAACTCTGCAAAATCCAGCTCTAGAAGAGGAAATATTTATATGCAAATACACAAATATTTATAGCAGTTTTTTAACTGTCATGCAAACCTGGAAACTAAGAAAGTGACCACCCATTGCATGTGGTTAAACAAATCGGTATGTGAATGTAACGGCATATTGTTGTGCCCTAAAAATGATGAAATGAATAGTTTCAGATGAAACTTCTAAGATTCCTATGAATTCATGTAGACTCAAGTGAGACAAACCAGAACAACTGCACCAACAATAACAACATTATAGAGAAAAACAGTTATGAAAAGACTTTAGAACTCTGATTAATGCAGTGAAAAACCACCAGTCCAGAGGACTGAAGATGAATCATCCCTCCTACCTACTGTCAGATAGGTGATGGACTTCAAATCCACTTAAAATGTAGGATAGAGAAACAATAGATGCTTGTAAAAAATAAAAATTATTTAATTGGAAATAATCTGGCTCTAGTTTCCTTTTTAGTCATTCTCCACTGCTCCCTATACATTCTCCATTTCAGCCAAAGTGGCCTATTTGTTGTTCACTGAACTCAGTACTCCAACTTCCACCTCCATCTCTTTGGTTGTTCACCATGCTTAGATTGTACTCCCTCATTACCTACAACTTTTTCCAAGACACAGTGTTCTATGCTACCTCTTATAAGGCTTTCCTAATATCCCTGGTGATCAGTACGCTCTTCTCTTCCAACTATCATGTAAATACTTATTTGTTTAGGTATAGTATAGCCTAGTAAAATATGACCTCTCTGAGGGTAGGGACTTTTTATTTTTAATTTACATCCCCTGCACCTAGTACAGTGCCTTGAAAGCAATAAATAATTAACTGCTTTTTCAATTGGCTTACTGAGCTACTATCCAGGAACTTAAAGGATACAGAGCTAGAAGGGAGTTTAGAGATCATTTAGTCTCAGGTTCAGAGAGATTACATAAATTGTCACATAGATAGAGAAGGTCAGAGCCAGGAGATTTGTTTCAGAGCTGGTCCTCTAACTCTGGATCCATTGCTCCTTCAACTTATACCACACTTGCCTCATATACAGAGAAGAAATTTTGTCTCAGAATCACAGTCACAGAAATGGAAAGTTGGAAGAGACCTCAGCAGCCATCTAGTACAACCCCTAAATGAAAAGAATTCCCCACTATAATATATTCAACATGTAGACATCCAGACTTTACTTGAAAGACTTCCAAGGAGAGGGTCCTGTTATAGACGAAAATGCACAGCACACAGTCGCTAACACACTGGAAGGCTCTGCTGTCCAACTTTGGAGCCCCACGAGATCAGGGGTTTTACTCTTTTTGTGTGTCATGGACCCTTCTGGCAGGACAGCAAAGCCTACAGACCCCTTCCTGGAATAATGTTTTTAAATGCATAAAAATAAAATACAAAGCATCACAAAGGATATCAATTAGATTGAAATACAATCAAATACACACATATATCCAAACACACACACATACCTTTATTTATTTTAAGTTCATAGACCCCTAGTTAAGAATCCTTGCTCTACATGATGATCATCAGGAGCATGCATTATTTCTTGTATTTCCTTTTAATTTTTCCCTCACACATAATGTTGATACCTTGGTGGCCAGTACTTAATGCATGCTTTGGACTGATAAAGCTTTGCCATGTTTTGCTTATGTTACGACTAGATTACATTTAGCATTGCCTAGTAGGTGCTGGGCAATACATTATACTGGGGGAGGAGGGGAATCAGAGATGAAAGGAGACACCTCTGACTTCAGAGGGTTTACAATTTAATGGAGGGGTAAAACTTACATAAACAAGTGATATGACGAAGAATATGAGAAATGTCAAAAAATAGTCCGAATTGCCACAAGAAATTTGAGGGCAACATCATTTGTAACTAAGGGACTCATGGATGGCTTCAGGAAGGAGACAGCAACTGAGTTGGGTCCTAAAGATTTATAATAAATATTTGTTGATCTCAGCAAGCAGAGAAGGGGGATGGAAAAATTGAGAAAGGGATCCATTCTCGGCTTGGAAGATGGTGTGAGAAATGTTCATACATGTCGAAACAGGAGAGGGCAAGGTAAGAAGGGGATATGGTGAGTAATTCAGTTTGGATGGAAGGTCGATTATATAGTATGTGAAAGGGAGTAGCGTGAAATGAAACTAGAATACTAGATTTGTATTGTCTAGTGAGGAATTCAAGAAGTTTCGGGATTTTCAAAATGTGAAGAGAATGTTTAAAATTATTATGTTCAATTGGAATAAAAGTATCGCCTCCTCCCCCCAGCAAATTATTTATTTCAAGAGAAACTCCATGAAAATATTCACTTTAAAAAAAAAAGTCTAAAAATGGTTGAACAACTAAAACATTTTTGAAGCAAGATGGCTGAACTATATTTAATTTTATTTTGCCATTTTGGTATGTCTTTCTATATCATCCTATTAAGCATTTCCATAAATAGGATCATAGATTTAGAAATGTAAAAGTTCTTAGATGTGATTTAGTCCAACTCTTCATTTTACAAATGATGAAGAAGTTGAGGACCAGAGGGGTTAAAGGACTTTCCCAAAATTGCACAGATAACTAGGAGAAAAGCCAGTATTTAAACATAAGCACTTCTAACCTCAGTTCTTTTGCTCTTGTCTACACTGGCATTCTCTCACTCATTTCCTTATGTCTGGAATACCCTTTTCACCATTCAGTCTATTAAATTCCTAGTTATCCTTTTAATAACAACTCACATATACATCCTTCAGGAAGGTTTCCCTGATCTTCCCTAATGGTAATTTGCTTCTCCCTACAACTCACATAGCATTTAATTTGCATGTCTCTTATCATGGTTTTTAAAAAATTATCATATGCTATTTTACTATAATTATATCTAGGAGCCAAGTGGAAGACCTTAATCTTTCCTCCCTCAGCACAAACAATGGGATGTACCCAGTAGGTACTTAATAAATGCTTGTAGAATTTATTTCTTCCATCAAGTATAAATCCCCATAAAGCCAAAAAAAAAAATCAATTTGATTTGCTATTTCACCAGCGCATCTTCCATAAGGGAGGCTTTACTGAGAAGTCACAAGTGTGGGTAGCTACATTTTGTGTAAAACCTGATTAAAATGTGCAGCAAGTGCTGTCCATAAGTAAAACTGAAAAGGTTACTGGTTGTCGTTTTTTTTTTTCCCTAGGAAAGACCAATCAAATATCATCTGTTGCATGCCACATTTTGTCAATGTGAGATGATCCTTTGATTTTAAAAACCATCTTTATTATTGTTATTGTTTTTATTATTATTATTCAGAGTACTCATTTATGTGTCACAAATAATTAAATACTTAGTACTAAAAGGCATCTTTAGAAATTTTGGCCATAAATATTATGAAGTACTTTAGGGAAAAATCTAGAAGAGTAATTTTAAATTTGTTAAAATAAATAATGTTGTGGTATAATTACATTTGTTCCATATATTTTTGCACTGCGAGGAAAAAGCATAGCCACTACAAATGATTTGTGAAGAACAGATGAATGTTTTCTGACTTATGGACCCAACCTCAAAGTCACAGAGGAAATGGGTGAGTGTGTATGTTTGCTCAGACACCCCAGATGGGTCATACTTGGCGTTTTAGGAAGTTTTTCCTTTTGTTTAATAAAATGAGAATAGCTTATGAGGAAATATTTATGGAAGGCTTCAGTAGTTTTATAAATCTTCTTATTCTGCTTCCTACAGTCAAAAGGTTTCATTTTGGTAACTGTGAGTTCAAATCAATAGAAAAAATAAGTTATAAAGAATCAGAGACATGGGGCTTGGGGTTCCCTCTGACTTGACATTTTATGAGAGACAGAGAGAGACAGAGACACAGGGAGAGACAGAAAGAGACAGGGACAGACAGAGATAGAGAGAGACAGACACAGACAGAAAGAGGCAGAAAGAACGAGAGAGAGGGACTGAAGGTATACATTTAAAGCATTCTCCTGTACCTATATTATCCCTATTGCTTAAGCAACATCACCAAACCTTTCCCATAACAGTAAAATTCACAAGGTCATAGGACAAAGAATGTCAGAAATTGGAGGCAACCTTAGAACGTAAAACACAGAATATCAGAGTGAGAGGAGTCCTTAGAATGTCAGAATTGAAAAGTACTTTAGAATACAGTCCTATCAAAGCTGGAAAGAATCAATCAATCAAAAAGAATTCATTAAGCACCTACTATGTACCAGGCTCTGTTCTAGCAATAAAACATAAACAACCTATACTGAAATAGACATTAGAACATAGTCTATAGATGATCTGTTTAGAATATATAATATCAGAGCTGGAAGGGGCTATCTTTATAATACACAACAACAGAACCTGAGGTAACTTAGAAACTATTCAAACTTCTCATTTTATAAATGAATAAACTGAGACCCTGCCTTGGGAAGGAATTTGTCCAGTTAAACTCAGAGACCCAGGTCTCCTGGATAGTCACTACTTCCATCTTATATCCTAACAGTTGATATTTCACTGATATATCAAGATGAGTATTCTTCCAGAACACTCTTTTATGTCACCATACATACAACTGGACCTTGTCCTACATATCTTTAATAAACATGATTCAACTCAGAGAATCACAGTATTCCAACATTTGAAAGAACTTCAGATGCCATCAAATCCAACCAGTACCTGCAACTGAACAGTGTGCTCATCTGGGAGCCATTCATGTTTTACCTGAAGGCCTCCAGTGATGAGGAAGTTACCAAAGCAGGTAACTTATAGGTTACCACAGTGACCACAGCATGGTATTGATTCTCTTTATATTTATTAAAATTATGTATTTATATGTAATTGTTTCCTCAGTTAGAATCTCAGCTCCTTGAGAGTACGGACTATTCTTTGTACTTGTATACCCATTGCCTAGAACAGTGCCTGGCATATAGGGAGAGGCAGTAGAGACTGGATCTATGATTTCATTAGGAATCAGGAATTCCCAGGAGAAGAATCTCCTTCAACCGGTATAGATCAGTACCTTCCATGAAATTTACAGTCAGAGAGCTGCTTACAAAATGGAAAGGTTAAGAAACTTGTCTAGGGTCACACTACTAGTGTGGATCAGAGGTCCAGCTTGAACTTGGGTCTTCCTAGCTCTCAATCTACTATGCCATGCTACCTCTCACATAGAACCTTTGGTACACTGTAGATATTAATAAGCCCTTATTGATTGATTGATAGTTAAAACTGATACATTACCCAGTACCCCACTCCCTTGCATACACACTCTTTCTTACTTGAATATTAACATAACTTTCAATATAGAATCAAAATAACAAAATAACTGAAAATATATCAATGGTCATCTATTCAAACCTCCCCCCTCAGAAAAAAAAAAGAATCTCATCTACAACATACAGGACATTTCAAGAAGGCCTGAAGGGATAAATAGGACAGGAAGAGTGGTTCTAGATTGATGGGTACCTGGAGGAGTATATATAAAGTGAGGGATGCTAAAAGCCCTCTATAATCAGGGATTAGCTTACCTTCCAAATCTCATATTACTCTCCTCCAAACACTTTATGTTTCAGCCAAACTAGATTGCACACTGCATCACACTTTCCCCTAAATATACCTTTTATTCTCTCACCTCCATGCTTTTGATCATATTGTTCCCTATGTCTAAAATGCTATCCTCTCCCCCCCTTTCCCTGCCCCCAGCTTAATCTGTTGAATTTCTTTTCATCCTTTAAAGTTCAACTTAAATCCCAACTATAGGTTGGGATTTAAACCATAGGTTTGAGATGACCTTCTGTCTCAGATCTCATGTAGCAGTTTGTTCTGCATCTTTCTCATACACCTCCTCTCTGAAGCCTGCCTTTCTTTATCCTTCCAGATGATAAACTTCCTCCTGTCCCCCCACACCCCAAACTTTGTCTTCTGCCTCTTTGGACTATATATATCACATAGCACTTTCTTTTGTATTCCTCTAATGCATTTTCATATTATTTTATATCTGCTGTCAGTATGGTATCCTGTCCACTACAACATTGGGAGCTCCATGATGGCAGAGAACCCATGTCTTCTCTAAACCTATTATCATTCCAGCGCATAGCAGTACTTGCTTGATAAACGTCAGCCGGATTTGTTCAGTTATTGAGAACGGATTCAGTACTATTCAGGGGCAGCTACTTGTTTTGGGAAGTTGTCCACATCCCCTTGGATTATGAATGAGATATACACTAAGTTTCAGAGCTGTGGTAAATTGAGAAGGTGATTAAAATAAGTACAGTGTATTTTATACAGAAATACTGACACGAAGTTGAGCTCTCTTGCTCCAAGTCATGTTCTGTCGTACAAAAAAAAACAAAAAACAAAAAACAAAACAAAACAAAACACAGCCCAAAAAACCCCTTGGCCCTGGGTCCTATTTGCTGCTCCAGGCCCACCAGAAGTTGTCTGAACCTCATGAGGCAATGCAGCATTTTAGAAGTTTCTTCCACTTCATTAAAAACAGAATTCCATTACATCCAAGTCCATTCTATGCTAATTCTACCCTTCATAATTATTCTCATTACAAACAATAACTGTATTCTGCCCCCTTAATCTATAAGCTATATGCAATTCCTATAGAAATAGCTCAAATATTGCATTAAACATGATACTTTGGGGTGATTTACCAGTATTCCTTCAGTCACAAAAGCGCTCAACTAATTAAGACCAGTGATCTTCATTTGGTATTTATCGACACTAGAGAACATTGTGAATCTGTTTTAACCCACCTTATAGTTTCACACTATCTGGTGCTTTAATGGAAACACTGGGCCTTTTCCTTAGCATACATAAATGGACACCACAAGCTTTTCAATTAAATTAGTCTTTTGAGAGAGATGTAGGAGAGCCAAAAAGCTCCTTAAAAATCTGAACTGCTTCATTGCTTCTCATTTGCCAAGGGGAGATGTGTAGTTAAAATGCAATGTTATTTTCTTCCTCTACTGCTTGGGGAAAAAAAAAAGTTCTGATCTTGAACTCGAAGCTAGCTATTTTAGAGTGTTACTTGGGATTTTCTTCCCATCATATGCATGTGATTTGCTTTTCTACAGCTATGTAAGGAGTGGCACGGTTATTATGCATCCAGAATAACTATGTATGAATTGTATTTTAAGTCTACTGCCGAGGGGGAGGGGTCACAAGCAATTTCAAAAGAATAAAATGAGGCGACAGATAACTAAAAAAGAGGACTCCATTTAGATGAATAAAATGTAACCAGAAGGCTTCCCAATGATATACAAAGTATTTTTCATATGTTTGCTCTGCTCATTATCTCTAAAACTTCTACACTGCTGCAGATTTTCCAATTGTTCAGCCTTTAAAGTACTAAATAACATCGATATTCTAACAATAGGATTAGCTATCCAAGATAGACAGTTATGCCTCCAGAATCTTAATTTTACACATTTAAAACAACTGTAGAAGTTGTTTCGGAGTCCCAGAACACTCCTGGAGGCTTTAAGAACAGCATTTCCTACCTACAGAAGCCAGAAGATTGAAACAGGCGACAACTGGCAATTCCTAATGATGATTTTCACGACTTTGAAATTCCTCTGAATTATTGAATCATTTCAGCCAGCTAACCCACTCGGAAAAAATACTTCAGTAGTAATCATCCATTTACATCTCAGATTTTTTTTCTTCTATGAGATGAGTATAGCAAAGATCTGCTTAGAGGATATGTTACTAATAAACTCACTATAATTTCCTGACCGAACTGAACCATTCTAAAATCGACAATTACTGCCGATTAATGGAGAATCACACATGCCCTAAGTGTTTTTATTCGTCTTTTGTCAGTTTTCAGGGACAACTAAACTTTGCCTCTTAAAGGATTAAGGAGGTTATAATTTGGCCTTGGAATCCCCAGTTCTCCCTTCTTTTTATCTCAATGAAGGAATATTTCATCCTGAAATTAACTATTTCTTGAAGTTCCTTCAGCAGTGAGGGAAAGGTTGGCAGAAGGAAGGGAGGAAACGCAAATGGAACAGAAACAGGGTGTCCTTACGATAAGATTTCCCTTGAAATCTTGTACACTCAATGAACTTGTTCTGTTCTAAGACACTCAGGTATTCCTCTGTCCCTAAAGAGGTTATTATTATGTGATTAGAAGAACTGAGGGCCAAAATTTAATAGTTTCTTGTCAAAGGGCACCTCAAGAAACACAAACAGATTTCTAATATCAAATGGCACTTCTAAAGCTGTGACTAAAAATAAAACAACAAACATTTTTAATATAAAAACGATCGCTAGGCAGGAACTACTCTTATTTGAGCCAGACAACTCATGATGATATAAACAGTCAGGGACCAGTAAGGAGACAGTGAAGTAAAAGATATCCATTATTAAATACGACCTGGGGAAAGTCAAACCAAACCAAATAAAAAAACTTTCTTCGCCACAAAAGTAAAAACAAAAACAAAAACAAAACAGTTTTCTAATATCATGAAGGAATAAAATAACTTTTGTACTGAATGTTTTTATACCACTGATTTTTTTTATAAGTCTCCCAATTCAACTGCAATTAAATATGCAATGAAAAAGTACTGCTTCAGGGAAGTGAAGCAAGACACTTTAACTGTTAGTTCAATGCATTTCCAGTTGACTTTGCATCAAATAAAAATGACACCTTGCTTGTGTCTGTGTGTCTGTATCTGACTAGTCAAAAGGTAGAATTTCTGAGACAATTTTATTATTAATAAGGAGCATCATGAAGAGTCATATTTAACATTTGGAATGATGATATTTTCTCTGGCTTTTTTAATGGTGATCCCTAAAAATCAGAGATATAAACAAAACCTGATAGAAAGGAAGGTTTATCAGAATCACTTACCTGGCTCGTGTGAGGCTAACTGCATATCCAGTCTTAACAAGAGCCAGGCCTAGTTTTGTTTTGTTTTGTTTTTTCCTTTTGCTGACTTTCTAAGTTCAGTGCCAGCAAAAAATGCAATAGATGTGTGGTTTTTACCTGTATTCAACAGAATCCCAGTCCTTATTTATGTCTGTTTCTTTGACAAAAAGCCACCTCCAGTCCCTGGGAATGGGAGAATTGGGGTAGGAAGACACAGTCTATCTGACTCAGAAGTTACATACCAGGAGATGTTTCTTAGGATGAGAGAGAGCAAGAAGCTGTATTGGAGGATTCTGACAAATAAAGAGATATTCCTGGGACCTAATGTGTATTACCTTCTTTGGTGGGATCCCCACATGATCGGAAACAAGAAAAAAAAGAAAGATGAAGAAGTGGGAAAGAAAGAAAAATTTTCAGAATCAAAAATCCAAAAAGAAGACATCCCTGAACAATAATACTGCCTTCCAAAAGTAGCCAGCAAGCCCCAAACCTCCCCAATTTTTGGGGTTTGGTTTTGCTAGGGGGACTCTAGGATACCGCCTTTCTTGTACAAGGACAGTGCCTGAACTCCCTGTCACATGCAATCTACTGATTAGGGTTAATGTATTGTGTCCTGATATGGCAGATTAAAAATGAAATCAATAAATGACTAAAACAAATGGGCTTTTGAGATGTCCCATTCAATCTAGGTCTTTAAAAATGAGGTGAGATGAGGAAGAAGGGAGGGGACACAGGGCCACTTAGCAATCAATTTGAATCCCAAACACTTAAATGGATGGAAGCAAACTTGGTGCATCTTTTAGCTGGAAGCCCCCTTATTTGGGACCTGCTCTAATTAATCAGAACAGCCATACTTGTGAGCATCTTGGCTTTTTGAGTCATCTGTCAAAGTCAGAATGTGCACAGGAACTGAAAGGTTCTGAAGCATGAGATACTTGGATGTTTTTTGATGTGACTTGCTTTTCTAGACAATGTTAAAAAAAAAAAAGTGATGCTGCCAGGGTCAGGGCTCCATTCAGAATCCTCTTTCCTTGAAACCAGTTTCTATTGGTTAGTGAATAAAAGATAAATGTAATGTTCAAATCTCCTCCCTCCCCCACCAACACCACTACTATTTCCCTCCCTGTAATTGCTGATATCACTTCTTTTAGTCCCAGTGTCTTAGATATTAAGAAGTGGAAAAAGACCTCTCAGGTCATTTTGTCTACCCTAACTGCTTGATGGTCCCTGCTGAATATGTTTCCATTTAAATAACCTGTGCTATTAAGGTGCAAATTACAACTTTTAAGTAATGATTGCTAATAGTCTAATGTTTACTGCCACACAAGGACATTCATGAAAACAAAATCTGCATTATTCATCTACATATTAAATAAACAAAATAAATGTGAAAGCTGTTCATTGCTACTGTACTTTCTCGGGTTATCTGAGAACCAGGGTACAGATAAAGCAGCAGTAAATCTCTCTAGTGTCATATATATATATATATATATATATATATATACACACACAGACACACCCACCCACACACACACACACACATATCATATATATATATATATATACAGAGAGAGAGAGAAAAAGAGAGAAAAAGAGAGAGAGAGAGAGAGAGTGAGAGAGAGTGAGAGGGAGGGAGAGCACTCTACATTGTCTACAGCAAGGTGGTGAGCCCAGGTTCCCGACACTTGGCATTAATACAAAAGTAATGATCATTGGTGGAAAAATAAAATACATGGTGGTGGGTTTTTTTTTAAAGTGAGGATAGGATAAGAGGAGGTTAGAATTTTTAATACTAGCATTTTACACTTAAGTACACTTCACATATATAAGGACACAGAAATTCTTTTTCTATTTCACTCTCCTTTTCTGTCTTCCCTCTCTCCATGAGACTGGTAGGGAAGAGATAATGGTACAACATGCAGGGATATTTTCACTTGAAAAATGGAAAACATTTCAGTGGTAACTAAGGAACATAGAACTAAGAGTAAGGAGGAAGAAATCAAACTTCGGGGGGCTTGTCCCTGTGGCTTTTGCCACAGCACTGAACTTCTGTTATTATCCCAAGTTACAGAATGACGCAACATCCTAGAGAAATGCCAACAGACTGGAGACAAGCGCCTAAAGAAAGAGCTGAAAGAGTGTGGCTAACGTAAGGGATTTGGGTATTTCTGAGGGAAATCTAAGGAGAAATCCAAACATCTATTTGATATTGATGTCTTGCTGAGGTAAACTAAACTCTCGAACTCCAACCCCCAGGGAAAATTCTACAAATAAATAGTAAACCTTCCCCCCCCATCTCTTAT
Source organism: Vombatus ursinus (assembly GCF_900497805.2). Lineage (NCBI taxonomy): Eukaryota > Metazoa > Chordata > Mammalia > Diprotodontia > Vombatidae > Vombatus > Vombatus ursinus. The sequence continues at coordinate 20,587,805 of NW_020940358.1, forward strand.
AAATAGTGTTCTATTCATTCATTTTCAATGCTTACAGTATTAGGAAGATCTGTGATACATTATTGGAAACTCAGAACTTAAGATGAATGATAACAAGGGATAAAACTGTCTGGCATGTTCCTTGGGATGGACCCTTATTTACCAGGATCTCTTCTATTCAATCCACTTGTATGCTCTTTCTAATCTTCGTATTTATTAGAAATTTACTTTCAAAGTCTGTGCATGGTAGTAATTATTTACAGTTATGCACAGTATGGTGCAGTGGAGACATTTCCAGACTCTTTAGACCTCATCATTTCTTCCTTTCCTTGGATATTAACTAGCCAAAGAATCCCAAAGTGGCCAACTTTTCTTATGTGAAGCTGCCTCAGCTAAAACAGAGGAAGGCATTGATGTCCTTGAATGTGTGGAAGGAAAACTATGTGGAAAATATCTGCTTTATTAAATATAACCAAATAAACAACTAATAAGAGGCCTTGCCATTTTCTTGATGCCTGATTTCTTTTGAGCTTGATAGCTTGTACAAAGTAGGGAGGCCTCTCTGTCCCTGATTAAAAAAAAAAGTAAAGCCCCCAAATACTACATACAAAAACGTAAACTAAAGGCAGATCAGGAAACTAAAGCCAGTCATAACTTTCAAACGGAGGAAACTAGTATAAACCAGTGCAATAGGAAACTAGCTTAATAAAGAGAGCCTAATTTAAATAATGCAATATAAGATTACATATATTCAATACACCTGAAGCCTCATTGATCAGAGGATAAATATAATCAAAGTAGCACAATTCTGAGCAACGCACTTTTTTCTAATGAGCTTACTGACTGAGACATGTCCAGTCATTCTGGTAATTTAAATCACTGCCTAGTTGTTGAGGGCCTTTACCGGAACAACAAGAAAAACAGAGTAATTTTCAGGGCAACCTCACTTCTTGCTGGACGGCAGCCCAGGGTTCTCTTATGGGACAACAATAAGGACGTTATCTATAATAATCTAGCTACACTCATTCTTCTGTTTCCAGAGCTAGCCAGCGAATCTATGTGACTCTTCCCTGGTGCAAACCAGCCAGCGTACTCACTCTAACTTTGTCAGATTGGAAACTGGGGTTTAAAAGCAAAAGTGAATCAAAATGTAGGAGAAAAAATGAGAGAGGAATTATGTTTAAGAAATCATCAGATATAACCAATTGTGAGGGAAAAAAACCCACATATGATGTTTGTCTGCCTGTACCTAATCTCTCTCTCTCTCTCTCTCTCTCTCTCTCACACATACACACACACACCCTTCACTCCACAATCCAAACTACTCTATAGGAAAGTTCTAAATATATTCAATTTTTTAAATGCCCAGCTGTTTTATTCTTAGGCAGACAGCACTAAAAAAAAAAAAAAAACAGGGAGTAAATACTTTGAAAGATGTTACTATGTAACTCCAACTAGTCTCTGCCAGTTAGGAAAGCAGGTACCTACCCCCTCATAGGACTAGCTCTGAAGGGCCTGTCTTGCAATTCTATGCCAGAATCAGATGATGAGAGAAGAGGAAATCAGTGGTACATTTGATCTGGTTACCTAAAACCCTAACATCTCCCCTCCACTTCTTATCTACCTTTGGTTTTGCCCCAAGCACTTTTCAAACTTTAGTAAAGTATATCACCAAACTTGCTCCTAAGCTTTGCTCCAGACTGCAATGGAGTAAAACTAGTGATAGGTTTACAGGAAGAAGACTTGGCTGATGATCCCTAAAATCAAGGGAGAAAAGGAAAAAAAAAAACTTAAGCTTTTCTTTAAAGCACTGATCCAACTAAGGACACAAAGAAATAAAAAACGCCCACATTAAAAGCCAAACAAGATAATAATTGTGCGTCTAGCTAAGAGAATCTAGAGGGCAAGCCTTGCGTCACCGGCACTTGAGTTACCATGGTGAGTGATTTATTGATATATATCAAGAATGAATAGATCAAAGGCAGCAAGATGACAGGTGATCAATCAAATGTCAAATCAAAGCTGGCAATCAACTGGAAAGCTGACTTTTCAGTGGGTGGGTCTGGCAGGAGAAAAATGAACTTTCATATTGCACTTCCCAGAAACAAAACCCCAGTATACTATTAAAAAAAAAAGCAATTAAGCAACCTAAAAAGAAAACTCTTAAAAGGCTTTTTGTACTGGCCCATTAACCTGTTCCTATCTTTTTTTTTCTTGGTGGGGGGAAGAGGGTAGGGAAGTAGCAATACAAAAATACGCATAAAGTTAAAAACTCTTTCCTGTCACTTATACATTGCATTTTCCAATGGGCATTTTTTTAAAAAGAGGGGGGGGGGGGGGGGGGGGGTAGAGATGGGGATTAGATTTGAAAATACAGATTCTTTCAGAACGCACTTAGATTGTTCATTCGGTTTCCTGTTGCAGCTTTCACTAGAACTGATCAAAAGCTGAACTCCATCAGCTCATCCCATGCCAGTCACTTGCCTTCCCTAGCTCAGGCACAACCTCACACTTCCCAGAACCAAAAAGGGGTTAAAGGAAAGCTGACCCAGGAAGCGACACAATGACATCTTAAAAAGCAAAGTATACAGGCTGTGTAAGGGGAAGACAAGAGTGTCCCCAAACCTTACACACTATCACCACGGAGAAGCAAGAGGCAGAAGGAAAGAAATGGGAAGAAAGTTAGGGGTGGGAGATGGCTGGGGGGGTAGGGGAGGGAGGATGGAGAAGGTGGAGAGAAAAAGTTTAAGGAGGGAAGGACCGTGGGATTCCCCAAAGCTGGAGAGTTGTCCGGGCACCGGGAAGGGGACAAGGTTTAGAATGCCAAACCAGGGAGTCAGTTTCCTTCCTCCTTTCCCAGAAGGGGAGAAGGAGATGAGACAGACTTGTTCGCTCGCTCCCAGCAAGTTGGATAGAAAGGGGTGGCAGGGAGGGCGGAGAAGGTGGGGGGGAAGGGGGGTGATGAACAGGGAGCAAAAAGCCCAGAAAAGCAGGGGTGCTTGTCTCGTAGGGAGGAGGGGGGCGCGGGGGAGGAAGGGAGGGAAGGAGGGAGCTGCAGCCCCAGCCTGTAAGTGCCGAGAGAGAGAGAGAGCTTCGGCTTACCTGCCGCCCGCTTCGGTGCCTGCTGTTTCCTCCTCGGCATCGCTCTACTTTCTCCAATCTCACTTCTGTCCCCAGACCCGAGAAGCAGCTCGGGGGGTGCTCGCTTGTCTCGTCTGTCTCTGTCTCTCCCCCTCTGTCTCTGTCTCTCTCACACTGAGCGTCCCCCCTCCACTAAGGGCTTAAGGGGAAAAAAACCGGGGGAGGGGAAGCCCCAACAAAACAAAACAAAACAAAAAAACCTGTCTCGTGTTGACAATGTCGGGTTGTTGGTTGCTGATGATGTTGTTGGTCCTTTTTTTTTTTTGGTCTGTTTTTTGGTTTTGTTTGGGGGGGGGGTGACTGTTGAGACACTTGATTTCTTTATTAAACATCCAAGACCAGGATCAGATGGCAGGAACTGTGCCGCACACACGCACCACACGCACTCACACGCGGAAAGATAAGGCGAAAGGTAGTAGATTTTTTCTTTTTCTTCCTCTTCTTCTTCTTCCTCCTTTTCCCCTCCTCCTCCTCCTCCTCCTCCCCCTCCTCCTCCCCCTCCTCCTCCTCCTCCTCCTCCACCTCCTCCTCCTCCACCTCCTCCTTCTCTTCCTCTTCCTCCTCCTCCTCCTCCTCCTCCTCCTCCTCCTCCTCCTCCTCCTCCTCCTCCACCACCACCACTACCACCACCACCTCCTCCTCCTCCTCCTCGTTGATCTCTATGGCGGACTTGTGCTGGGGGAAGAGAGATCGCGGTAGGTTTGGTGCTGCTGTCAGATGCCAGCCTGTGAGTGATATGGAAGAGGACAAGAGCGGGTTTGGAAGGCAGGAAATCTGGAATTCACACACACTCACACACTCACGCGCGCGCACACACATACACACACACACTCCCTCTCGCGCTCTCTCCCACATACATACTCACACACACGCACGCATACACACTCTTTCTCTCTCGCGCACGCACACACACACACACACACACACACATCCTCACATATGCACACACAGACAGGGCGAGGCGATGCCAGCAAACATCGATCCACTGAACAAACTGAACATTAACAAACTCCTCCTCCTCCCCGCGACCTGATGACAGGGAGAAATTTACTCCCCAGCAGCAGATAGAAAGGCAGAGGGAGTTTATTAAAGAGACAGCGTCCTGCTGAGGGGAGAAGAGGAGTAGGGAAGGAGGGGAAGGGAGATTAGTATGTGGGATCCGCGAGGCGGCTCCCCTGCCCCTCTCTGGACCCCTCCCCTTCTTTCAGAGGCATGCCCACCTTGAGTTCGGGGCATCCTGGTCTGGGGGTATCCTTAGTTCCATCAGTGCTTTAAAGAAAAACTGGAGAAGATCAGCATTAAGAACGGTGAAAAGTGAGGCCAGGTGAGAGAGTGAATGCCAATGACATTCTTTCCATAATTATACTAGATGAGGAAGTTAGATTTGCTCAACTCCATCAATAGATGGAGGAATTTGGAAGGATCACCCTATGCCCTATAATAGACAATGAACTTTTCCCCCTTCAACTTCCCCTTCCTCCCAATCTGGGCTCCATTCCCACACTTAGCCTAATTTTTCTGCTTTCCTGATCAGCAAGGAGTCTGACTTAAAAAAAAAAGTTATCTTTTTTTTTCACTCTGCAAGTATTGCCTCAACTTCTGTCCTTTCAACTCAATATGTATCCTCCTGAGCATTTATTAAGTACTTACTGTGTGCAGAGCCTCCTGTACCTCTTTTTGCATACATGATCACATCCCACTATGACAGACTCCAAGGGATTGTCCAAATTCTGCTGCTCTCCTAGAATTGCCTTTGATCAAATATTGCTTCCAATATTTGGATCACTGATTGGGGCTTAGAAACTTTGCGCGTAGGGCTGTTTGTTTTTGTGGTTGTTATACCCCATATACTTCCTTGTGAGAATCCTTGCAGTTTTAAAGGGTTTTAGTCTGTACCCTTTCCTTTGCCCTCCCCCTGCCAACTGCCCCCCCCAAACACACAATCTACTAACCAAAGGCTGACCAGAGAGAACTGGGCAATCAACAGCCCTGTAGCCCTAGAGCTGGCTTCTTTTTCTTCTTTTTATTTTAGTTGGAAGGAATTGCTAAAATAAATTTTACTTTTCTCCCTCATATTGGCTGGCTACATTGACATTTCTTGCAAAGTGCTTTGCAATAATTTCAACAGTTCTATGAGGGAGGTAAATACTGTTTTCCCCTTTTATAGAGATAGTGCAGAGAGGTTAAATAGCTTGATCTGAGTCATAAAGCAGACCTCTTACCATTCCCTTGCCCTTCAACCTTCTCTTTAAAGGCCAAAGAAACCTTGCTCCTTATTTGCAATGCAGTGAACATGGAGAATGAATAAAAACCAAAAATCCTCAGGAACCTAGCTGAAGGGAGATAGGGAAAGCAAGAATCTGAGCCTAACTTATTAGAAGAACCTTAGCTTGTATTGATGTAATGGCATCCAGAAGAATGAGAATTTATGTATGTCTCTGTCACCTCCTTATCTTTTATTTCACTATTTCCAGAGTTTGGTGGCCAGTTACAAGAATAGATAGTAAGAAAGGGCATCAACTTTCATACCTTCAGTAGCTTGTAAGTATTTACTTTGAAACTCATGGCTTTTCCTCTGAAGTTCCTCTATTAGTCATGGCTAGGAGTCCCTAGTATCTCCAGAGACTGGAGAATTCCCGAGGGGCCTTCCTAGTAACGGCTCTGTGTTCCCTGCTAGAGAACTAACAAAGTGATAGCCGAGGTACTAATAATTACCTAGTAGAAAGCTCAAGACCAGAAGAGAGGTAAAAATCATGTAAATTTTCAATTGCTCCAAGCCTGGGGCATAGCCTTACATTTGCTAACAAAGATTTTATTGGATCATAGCTTAAGAGGGCACTTACAGTTAGAAAGGCAGCATGGTAGACAGAAAAGGCATTGAACCTGGCATCTAGTGAGACCACGGTTTGATTTCGGGCGCTGACGTTTGCTATTTTTACGATTTAAGTCACAACCTCTTTGAGACTCATTTTCTTCATCTGCAATACAAAAATAATACCTGTAGTATCTACTTCTACCAACAACCTCAGGGTTGTTGTGAAAATTAGATGAAGTAATATATGCAAAAAGTTTTGCAAATCATAAAGCACATTATTTGAAGTTCTTTTTAAAATTAATTTATTTTTAGTTTTCAATGCTTGATTTTATAAGATTTTGAGTTCTAAAATTTCCCCCCCAAGACAGCATGCGATCTGATATAGTCTATATATGTATGATCCTATTAAATATTTCCACATTAGTCATGTTGTGAAAGAAGTGGAACAAAAGGCAAAAACCATGAGAAAGCAAAACAAAAACAAAAAACAAAAAAAAGAGAAAGTAGTATGCTTTGATCTGCATTCACACTCCATAGTTCTTTCTCTAGATGTGGATAGCATTTTCCATTACGGGTCTTTTGGAATTGTCTTAGATCATTGTATTGCTCAGAAGAGCTAAATCTAACAAAATCGGTCATAGTACAATGGGGCTGTTACTGTGTACGATGTTCTGCTGGTACTGCTCACTTCACTTAGCAATTTGAAGTTCTTTCTTGTAAGAAGAGACGGCTCACTGGAATTTATCTTTGACCTACTAGTGAATTGTTTCAAAACACTGAAGAATCAGATAGGTGAACTAGGTCAATTGATTGGCATGCATGTCCTTCATCAATGTCTTCGAAGTTGCCTATTGGACAATTCAAATTCAACATTGTTGCTTTTCCCCTAAAATTCACCTCTCTTCCCAAATTATTTCTACTCAGCCAGAATCTTAGTTCAGGCCCTCATCACCTCTCACCTAGATAATTACAATGTTTATCCTAATTGGCTTCCCTGCCTCAGGTCACTCCCCACTTCAATCCTTCCTCAACCCAGGCTACTAAAAGAATTTTCCTTAAGCACAGACCTGACTCTGCAACTCCCCTACACCAAAAAGTTCAGTGGCTCACTATCCTTTCTAGGATCAGATAAAACCTCCACTTTGCTTTTAAAAATCTTTCTGATCTGACTCCACCTATCTTTTTCAAACTCATATCCATTACCTGACAAAGTGTACTTTTTTCTGTCCCTTTCACAGGGCACCCGATCTTTTGTTTCTGGGACTTTGTACTAGCCTTCCAGACATCCGCATGCCTGGAATACACTCCCTCCTCACCTCTGCCTTCCTTCAACAGGTAGCACAAGCTCCATCTTCTAAGCAAAGCCTTTCCTGATTGCATTAACTGCCGGTTGTCCTCCTTTGCAAACTACCTTGAATTTCACCATTTCTTTTTTTTTTTACTGAGTAGCTAGGTGTCCGTGGATAGAGCCCTGGGCCTGGAGTCAGGAAGATTTGAGTTCGAATCTGGCATCAGACACTTACTGTGTCACCCTGAGCAAGTCACTCAACCCTGTTTGCCTCAGTTTCTTCATCTGTAAAATGAGCTAGAAAAGGAAATGGCAAACCACTTCAATATCTTTGCCAAGAAAACCCTAAATGTGGTCATGGAGAGTTGGACATGATTGAAATGACTCAACAACAACAAAAATGTTCAAAATAGCACAGTAGGCAGGATAGAAAGACTCAAAGAAAATTGTACCTACTCTCAAGAAACTTACATTCTAGGGGGGAAGAGGACAGAGAATCTATGCATTTAGCAGCCTTTTATGATATGTTGTCATGGTGGAAAGAATGCTGGACTTGGAATAAGAGGATCTGGGATCAAGTTTCAGCTCCTACATTTACTAGCAGTGTGACCGTAGGTGGATCAACTTCATCTCTCTGAGCATCAGTTTCATCCTTTGTAAAACTGGTATAATAATATTTGGGCCACTTATCTCACTGAGTTTTGAGGCAAGCCCAATAAGCAATATGTGAATGTGAACTGAGAGGGATCATGGCATAGTGGAGAAAGAGCTGGACTCAGAGTTAGGAAGACTCGGGTTTGAGTATCATCTCTATATTATGTGGTACTGAATGAGTCACTTAACCCCACCCCGTACCAGGCAACTCTTTTAAGAAAATAAAATGTAAAGAAGGTATGTATCTGCTTTGGCCAAAGGAACTGCCTGCACTGAAGAAATCACAAGTTCATTTTTTTTTTAAAAGCACCTATTATACTGGTGCCAGAGTCATGAGGACCTGAGTTCAAATCCAGCCTCAGACATTTACTAGTTGTGTGATTCTGGGCAAGTCACTTAACCCCATTGTTTCCAAACAAACAAACCACCTATTCTGTACAAAGCACTGTGCTAGCTATTGGGAGGAGAGAAAAGATAATTCAACAATTGTTCCTACAAGCTTGGAACTTACAATGGGGGATAGTGGTATGGCATACAAATATGTAATGATATACAGTAAATATGCCCCATGATAGAAATACATTGAGAAATACCTGGGAGTAGCAGATAAGGAGCTGGCCTTAGAGCCAGCATCCATCTTACCTCACACAGAAATTCTGTGTGACCCAGGGCCAATCTCCGAGTGTGCCAACAACTCTCTAACACTCTGTATTGTAGTTGCTGACATCAATCAAGTCACAAATCTGACACTGCCACCCCCCCAAAAAAAGATAGATAATGATATTATAGAATAGGATTGAACAGAGGCAAAAGAAGTACAAACTACATTGTCAGGTGATAGGAAGGAAAGGTTAATTTCCAACTTACATGATAAGAGAAAGTTTCAGTGAGGAAATGGCACATGGACTGGGCCTTGAAGGATTGATAAGTGAAGAAGAGATTTCAAGTGCAGAAAATGGTGTAAGAAAAGACAAGGTAAGAGAAAGGAGGAGATTCTCTTTGCATTTGTGGCCCAGTTTGACAGGAGCAGAGTGGAGCATACGTGGAAGGGAGATGCCAGCTTTTGGAGGATCTTGAATACCAGGCAAATGAATTTGGGCTTTAGAATATTGGGTAGGTAAAGAGAGCCACTGAAGAGTTTTCAGCAGAACTCAATTAGATCTGTGACAAAGGGATATTTGAATCTGAGGCAGATGGGATACTGATTAGCTGGGGATAGATTTGGAGAGTACTTAAGTGTGGAGTCATGATTTTAAGGAGGTGAGGGACATGGGTTGGTGGAAGCAGAAATGGGAGGAGAATTAGCAAAGGAGAGAAGCTATATAAGCAGGACATAGGTAGAAATTATAAATGTATGCATTTGTATATATGTACATGTGTGTATATATGTGTGTATATATATATATATACACAACATATATATAAATTTCCTCAAGCCTCTCCCCACGCAAGTCCATTTTACACTTAGTTGTCAAATTGATCTTAATATAAATATATATATATATTTATATACATGTGTATATTTATATATATATACAAATATATATTCATATATACACATAAATATATTTCTATACATATAAATATATAATTATATAAACATACACATACATTTATATGTACATATGTATATATGCTAATATATATGTATACTATATATACACATACACTGCCATTGTGTGCATATATACTACATATATATTATATACCATATATACCTTGGGCATTGTGATATGGTAGAAAGAATACTGGTGCCATAGTTATGAGAACTGGAACAAAGTTAAGGCTTTTCCACAGAAGCTCATTTTCTTGAGCAAGTCTCTTTATCATCCACAGCTTCATTTTCCTCATGTGTAAAATGAAAGATTGGACTATATCAGGATTTTTAATTTGCTATGTACAAACATTTATTTAAGAATCTTTTGATAACTCTATTTTAGTATAATTGCTTCCCTTTGTAATCTTTTGTATTTGATTTTCTGTATTTTAAAACATCATTCTGAAGAGAGATACACAGGCTTTGCCAGAATGCCAAACGAGACCACGTCACAAAAAAGATTCAGAGTCTTTGGACCAGATGATCTTCAACGCAGGATTCATCTAGCGCCAGCATTCCACAATTCTAGGTAGAGGCATTTTCAAGAGCGTGTTGTTCCCCTCCCTCATATGGCAAGTTTGTCAAGGCCATTTAATTCGCTTATAGCTCCACAAATCTAGTCCACTGCCTTGGGGTTTCTTAACTTACCCTGATGCCAGGGAGAGCACATCTTTCTCCACTTGGTAGAAATTCACTGCCTGAAAACGGCACTGGATTACGGCAGTAATCCAGGGTAGTTTGGAACTTAATGTAAGATTATTGTTAAGGAAGAAATTCTCCTAAAGGCATTCAACATTAGTTCTTAATATAATTTTGGTTTTTAGTAAAACTTCTTAGAGGTAATTAATCAGTATTTATATTTCAAATGCAACAGCTGCCTAGCTGGAAAGATGCGGGAAATGGAAGCTGGTGGTAATAACACAGATCACATTTTCGCTCTGAATTGGCTGCTTATAACATGTGACAGTGTTATGCTGCTACATAAGAATTGAGACCAACTTGCTCCTTCAGTAATCCATTGCTCAACTTCATTAACCACAGGGAGACATTAAGTGAATGTAAGGACTAGAACAGAGCTGGAAACCATATGTTCATCAGCCTTTAAGCTACAGGCCCATGTTATATTTTATGCCACATCAACTGTGCATCAGGTTTTATTTCCTGATCTCATTAGAAGTGTAGGTCCAAAGGTGAACCTCAACTTTCTAGAAGCAAATAGGATATGATATAATTTGCTCTGAGAACACCTTTCAGCATCATGGAGAGCATAAGTCTTATCTATTATGATTAAGCATTAAGGATCCAATTGTCTTTAAGAATTTTATGAGATCCTCTCCTGCTTACTAGGATTATGCCAATATGACAATTGCCCTCTGGCATGAATATAGCTTGCTTTTTCCTTTGGCTATTGTCCAAGCAGCACCCACCTCTACCACACCCCCATCTCTGTCCATTGAACTATTAAATATCCAAGCCCCAAATTAAATGGCACCGTGAAGCCTTTATGGGTCTTCTCAGCCAGAAACTGTCTCTCCTTCTTGTGAGTTCCCAAAGCATTTTCTTTCTGTGCTAGATACCTATAATTTGATTTTATATTGTTTATTTGTATAAGCACTCACCTTATTTTCCATACTAGACTTCAAGATCCTTGTAGACAGGGTCCATGCTTTAAATTTCTCTGTATTGCTGTCATTGCCTGGCACAGGGTTTTGCACACAGTACAACACTTAATGAAAATTGTTATTGAATAAGGGGCCCTAAGCTGGAAGAGGTCCCAGGAGTACCTCTTACAATGGTAAAGTTATAGAATAGCCTCAGCTTTCTAAGAGGTACTTAAGGAAACTTCCCCAGTCTAGGAGGCTCCAAATAATTAGGCCTGGCTGCCTTCCCTCTATTTCAACTCATATTTGGTTTCCATTTCAAAGATTGTCTAGACCAAACATTTTAATACCTTATCATAGGTATAGTATTTTTTAAATTGGATCCATGCTAACTATGGCCCTATTGGTCTCCTCCCTTTCCTGGAAAAGTTCATCTTCACTTCCTTTCCTCTTATAATTAGCCTAATTGTTCAGTCGAAATTGCTCTCTCCAAAGTTGCCAACAGTCTCTTAATCACTAAGTCCAATGGCCTTTTCCCAATCCTTACCGTTCTTGACCACTCTGCTGGCTTCAACATTGTCAATCACCTTCTTCTTCTTCTTGATACCCTCTTCTCTCCAGGTTTTCATTACACTGCTCTTTCCTGGTCTTCCTCTTACCTGTCTGATCATTTCTTCTCAGTCTCTGCTGGATCTTCATCCATGCCAGGCCTGCTAACCTTGGGTGTCTTCCAGGGTTCTATCCTAGGCCTTCTTCTCCTCTCCCTCTATACTGTTTCAGCTGGTCATTTAATCAGCTCCCACAGATGCAATTATCATTTTTATGCAGCTGATTCTCAAACTTATTTGTCTAGCCCCAACCTCACTTCTAAACTCCAGTCTCTAATCTTGAACTGCCTATTAGACATCTTAATCTGGATATGCTGTAGACATCATAACCTCAAATATCCCAAACTGAATTTATTCTCTTTCCCCCATACCCTCCCCTCTTCCTAAATTCCTATTACTGCTGAGGAAGCCACCATCCTACCAGTCACTTAGACTCGCAACCAAGGTGGTGTCCTCTATGCCTTACTCTCTTTCATACCCCATATCCAATCTGTTGCCAAATACTGTTGATTCTGTCTTTGTAATGTCTCTTATGTTAAAAACTTAAAAACCAACTGAACAAACAACATCTCTCACGTATCTCCTCTTCACTTCTCTGACGCTGCCACCACCCTCATCACCTCATGCTTGGACTATTGAAGTAGCTTACTGATTGAGCCTTCCTGCTTCAAGCCCCTTACCACTCAAGTCCATCCTATACTTAGTTGTCAAATTGATCTTAAAGCATATATCTGACCATGTCACCCCCTTATTTAATCAGCTCCAGTGGCTCCCTATCACATTCCTATCACATCCAGGAATGAATATGAAATCTCTATTTGCCTTTTAAAGTCCTTTGTAACTTGCATCCTTCCTACTTTTATAATTTCTTTACATTTTACTCCTCTGTGTACTCTGCAGTCTACTGACATCCTCCTCCTTACTGTTCCTCACAGAAGACACTATATATTCAAAGTCTGGGCATTTTCCCATACCTAGAATGCTTTCCCTTCTCACTGTCTCATCTCTGTTTCCTGGTTTCCCTTTCTACCTTTAAGTCTCAGCCAAATTCCCATCTTCTTCAAGATGCCTTTCCTGATTCTTTTTAACCTTAATGCCTTCCCTCTGAGATTATTCCCAATTTATCCTGGTTATATCTCGTTTGTACATAGTTCATTGTCTCTTCTATTAGACTATGAACTCCTTGAGATCAAGGACTGTGTGTTTCTTCTTTCTTTTTTATTTCTTCCTTCCTTCCTTTTCCTTCCTTTTCCTTCCTTCCTTCCCTCCTTCCTTCCCTCCTTCCTTCCTTCCTTCTTTCCTTCCTTCCTTTCTTCCTTCCTTCATTCCTTTTTCTTTCTTTCCTTCTTTCTTTCTTTCTTTCTTTCTTTCTTTCTTTCTTTCTTTCTTTCTTTCTTTCTTTCTTTCTTTCTTTCTTTCTCCCTTCCTGCCTTTCCCAATTCCAGATTAATAAATGTTTTTGGAACTAGACTGTATTAGGGAAGATTAGCTACTCATAACTCAGTGGGGTTCTATTATGGGGTGCAATGGAGATCAGACTAGAATCAGAGAGAGATGGCTCCTACCAGCTAATTGCTCTCTATCTCTCTCGAACTTATATTTTACTCTTTGTCTCTATTCATTTCATCTCTATCTCATTTCATCCATCTCTCACTGTGTATGTGTGGTCTCCATCTTTATCTATCTGTCTATCTATCTATCTATCTATCTGTCTGTCTGTCTATCATCTATCTATCTCATAAAATGTTGAGAGCTAAAGTGAACCTTGGCAATCGTGTACCCCAATCTCACATTTTGGAGGAGAAAATTGAAGCTCCGAGAGGGGATGTGACTTACTCAAGGTGACATGATTAATAAGTGGCTGAGCTGAAACTTAAAAGTATTGCTTTCGACTCCCAGGCCATAATTCCTTCTGTTACTCTCAGCCACCTGTGCTTGACCAAAGGTTTAAGCTTTGGCTTGGAGCATAGAATTTTTAGCTGCCCCACTGTCTTTTCCTGGTTAAGCTATAGTTTACAGTGTCTATTATTAGAATATAAACTCTTCTCTGTAATTAGACTCTAAACTTGTGGCACTTTGCATTGCGTGTGAGCTAAACAATACCTAAGATACTGTGGGTATCCCCATAAGTAATCAACAGAAAGATCATGCTTTCAGATTGAAAATAACATGTAAATATAAATTTTGTCCTCAGCCATTAGCTGGAAAGACTGTTAACAGCAGAAACACTTCAGTACTATTGATATGTTCTAATAATTTTAAATATAAAGGAGCAATCTGAGGTGGAGGGAAAAGGTCAAACATTCTCACCCAGAGTACATTGCTTGCTGGTTTAAAATGAAGAAGACAGTGTTTTCGCTAGAACTGCTTCTCATAGGCTGGGAGCACCAAGTACAGCCCATTGTTCTTCAGAAGGATGGCTTTGATCCAAATGTGACCCACTGAGTAGAATATTTGCCTCTGCAGTGACTTTTTAGTTACCCAAATAAGAGATGAGAAAGTAGTTGTTTTAAAATGGTAACTCTCTGGGGAAGGGGGAATTGAGAGAATGGACTTCAGAATCCAGCACTTCTGAGATGGCACCCTATCCTCCGTGATAAATGGCAGCATTAACAAGGTTTGGTTGAGAGGAAACCTACAGATTTATGACTTCCTGTCTCCGCCAGCAGATGTCATTATGGCTGACAGAACAGAATGCCTTTCAAGAGAGAACTGGGGTGGAGCTATGGAAAGAGAAAGAAAAAAAAATAAGCAAAAACTGGTATTCCTTTTATCATCATCAGTATCGTTGTTATTTTTAGGGCTGGATTTTACACTAAACAGACGTTTAGGCATTTGTTGAGCTCGCATATCCCATGATTTATATAGAAATGAACAAATAAAGAGATGGTTATTGGCTTGCCCTGGAATAAGAAACCCCACTGGATTTTGCTCCAAGCACATTTAAACCCTTAAAAATTAGTCAGAATAAAGTGAACACTTTGAACTGAATAAGCCCTCAATTTACCCCAAGACATTATCTTGATGGGCATTTAAATGATGTTGACTTTAGAAATAGAGCAGCTGATTCTTAACCTCCTTTGATATATACATACCATTTTACCCATTTTTATAGACTGTTATTGGCATTTTATGCACCTGAAAAATTTCCATGCATTGTAAAGTGGTATAAATCTAGCAGTTATCATGGGGCAGAAGTCATATAAATAAATAAATGTTAATGTTGGTATATACACTAGACAATTGCAGGTCACATTATTTTCAGCACTTCCTACTTCCCAGGTTTACCCGAACATTTATCCTCAGCTGGAAAGCAGGTTTTTCTACTACTTCTTTTATTTCCATCTGGCACTTGCTTACAATGGAATTTCCAACTAAAAAGAATCATTTAGGCCCAAGGAATAAATGTTCCAACTGTGAGATAGATTGAACGGCTGGGTCTACATCTCCCTCCTTGGCCCCTGTCATCTAGAGGTCATCTTCCATTACAGTAACATTGGCAATTGTTACCACTGTAATTAAGGGTCAGGGCATATTTCCATTCTGGCAAGTTTCCCCTCATCTTTCTCACCTCTTTTCAAGATTTCTAGCTTTGTCTCCAAAAACTTAGCTTTGGGGAAAGAGGTGACTTAGAGAATTCTCTTCTGAGAATTATTATAATTATTATTATTATTTGCTAATGCAATAGATGTGTTATAGCAAATATCTATTTCCTATGGTCTCAGTTTCAGGAGTATTACAAAGTGAACAGTGTTGTGTGTATGGCACCAGTCACATGCCCATCAATTTTTACAAACTTGATATCATATGCTAATGTTCCATTCCCTCCATTTTATACTTGAATAAACTGAGTTACTTCAATGGAACCTCTGGGGCTGAGAACCAAATTTATGTTTCTGGTTTTCTTTCTTTCTTTTTTTTTTTTGTTGTGTTTGAATTTCAAGATGTTTTCCTCCTTCCCTCCCAAGCCTACACTAGAAAAGGCCAACATTTGACACAGATACACAAACACATATAAATATATATATAAGTGTATATATGAAACTATACAATATATTGTTCCAAATATTAATTCTTTCTCTGAAGGTGGATAGCATTTTTCTTCATGGGTCCTCCTATTTTTGCTTTAACTTTGTCTGAGCTCAAGATTCCTACCCTTTTTTTTTTGCATCAAGTGAAGCATAATAAATACCACTCCCGCCCTTTATTTTTTACTCTGTTTGTCTTTCATTTTTTAAAATGTGTTTCTTGTAAACAACATATTGTCAGGTTCTGGTTTTTGATCCATTTTGCTATCCATTTCTGGTTTGTAGGGAGTTCATTCCATTCACATGTAAAGTTATAATTACTCGTTGTTTCTTTTCACCCCCATACTATTTTTTCTCACTGTTTATCTTTCTCTCTCTTTTTTTTACCCTAGCCCTCCACAGAAATCTAATTTTCTTCTGACAACTGCCTCCCTAATCCACACACTTTTCTGAAAGTCCCTCCTTTATCATATCCCTTTGCCTTCCTATATATCTGTAAGTTAAGAAAACTTTCATATCTTAATAAATGTATGTGTTATTCCTTCTATAACCCATTTCCAATGAGAATAAGGTTCCTACACTGCCTGCCCTCTACCCCCTAACATTACCTCTACAGTAACAATTCTTCCATTCGTGCCTCTTTTGTATGATTTGCTCCATTTTACCTTCTCCTGTCTAATTTTTTTTTGGATCATCTAATCATAATCAATTCAACCCCAAATCTTCCATCTGTGTATACTCTTTTGAACTACCCCAGTAATGATAACATTCTTAAAAGTTACAGATAACATTTTCCTGTATAAGAAGTAGACAGTTTAACATTATTAAATCCCTTATAATTAATCTTTCATGTTTACCTTCTCATGTTTCTCCTGATTCTTGTAAGTTGATTTTTCAGCTCAGTTCTGGTCTTTTCCTCAAAAATGCCTGAAAGTCCTTTGGTTCATTAAATGTCTATTTTGGATTACACTCAGCTTTACTGAGTAGGTTATTCTTGTTTGCAAACCCACCTCCTTTGCTTTACTCTTTGCACTTTTTATGTAGAAACTGCTAAATCTTGTGTTATCCTGACTGTAGCTTTGCAATTTTTAAATTGTTTCTTCCTAGTTGCTTGTAATGTTTTCTTCTTGACCTGAGAGCTTTGAAACTTAGCTATAGTGTTCTCTTAGTTTTTACTTTGGGATCTCTTTCAGGCAGTGATTGGTGGATTTTTTCAATTCTATTTTACCTTTAGTTCTAGAACTTCAGGACAATTTCCCTTAATAATTTCTTGAAGTATAGTATCTAGACTCTTTTTCTTTACATAACTTTCAGGTAGTCTGATAATTCTTATATTATCTCTCCTTGATCTGTTTTCCAGGTCAGTTGTTTTTCTTGTGAGATGTTTCACATTCGCTTCTATTTTTTCATTCTTTTAATTTAACTTTATTATTTTTTGATATCTTATGAAGTCATTATCTTCATCTTGTCCAATTCTAAGTTTTAAGGAGTTATTTTCTTTGGTAAGCTTTTGGAGCTCTTTTTCTAATTGGTTAACTTTTTATAATTTTCTTGCTTTTCTTGCATTACTCTTATTTCTTTTTCCAATTCTTCCTGAACCTCTCTTATTTGATTTTTTTTTAAAGGCAGCTGGAGTGAAGTGACTTGCCCAGGGTCACACAGCTAATAGGTGTCAAGTGTTTGGTCTGAGGCTGGATTTGAACTCAGGTTCTCCCGATTTCAGGACCGGTGCTCTATCTACTGTGCCACCTAGCTGCCCTCTCTTATTTGATTTTTAAAGTCATTTGTCTAAGAACTCTTTTTCAGCTTTTAACCATTTTACATTTTTCTTTGAAGATTTACAAGAAGCTGTTTTGTCTTCTGACTTTGAGCCCTGATTTTCTCTATCACCTTAGTAGCTATCTATGGTCAATTTTTTTCTGTTCTTACTCACTTTTTAAATGGCCTATTTCTTGGATGTTAAGTTTATGTTTGAGTCGGACTCTGTTTCCAGAGTGTGGGGGATAATGTTTCGGGCTTTGGGTTTTTCATGCTGTTGTTTTCTGACCTCTATCTGGAGGCCTTTGACAACTTGGGAGAACCAAGAGAACTCTTGGTTCTTCCAATGTTCTATAATCCAAGGCCAGGTGTGGTCACTGCTCTTCTGGTTCACACCTTGGTTGGTCTATAAGTGACCTCAGGTACCCCTCTCTGCCCCTGGCCTGACCAGGGCCCTCAGCACTGCTGCCACCACAAATACTCTTGCTCCCTGCAGGTGGCTGTAATCATCAGCTCTGCCCTCTGCCCTGAAACCAAAACCAGGACTCTAGCTCTCCTGCCAGTGACCACAACCATCAGGGCCCTGCGCCCTCTGCAACCATATCCACCTGCGTGTGCACACAGTCCTCCTCACCCACAGCCACAGCCTGGGACTGTATATCTGGACCTCTCATCGAGCAACCAGTGGAGGGCTCCCAAAATCTTCCCCTGGTCAGCTGCTGCACCCCTACGTTGTCTGTGGGGCAACAGCTCCCAAAGCTAAGGCTACTGCCTACACGGCTGAACTTGCTGTTTGTTGACTTGGCAGCATTTCCCAGTGGTATCTGCACTTCAATCCGGTCATATCACTACCCCACTGCCACCCCCACGCCCATCAGATCTTTCCTAGTGTCCTCCCAAGTTGTTTTAGGCTAGACAACTGAGTGACTCCAAGTTTTTGTTATTTCTGCCACTCTAAAATTAGCTTTGAGACATTATTTACAGTTTTTTTGTGGGGGAATTCAGAAGAGCCAAGTAGATTCCTGCCTAATTCTACTATCTTCCCACAATTTCCTCTGTTGCTAGTTTTTGACAACAGATTTTTGACCCATAAATATAATTTGTTGTGGAATCACTAAACTTTAACCATTTCAGTATGTTCTTTCCTGGAACAAAATGTCCAGCTTCTTGAAATAAATAAGGCCCCAATTCAGAGATGTTTTGAAGCCATCCTGAATAGGCTTATTGGAGTCAATTGTTTAATTTTTAATGTGAACATTTACACCTTGAAAGTTGGCAAACATCACAAATCAGGGCTTGATTTATCGTTTTGTTGATTGTCTAGATTTAAGAAAGTAATGAAGAAAATATTAGTAATGAAGATTCAGCCTTAAAGTATATCATAAATACTGTTCCACCCCACCCCACCCCCCCGCCCGAACTGGTTTTTAAACATTTACCAGCTCATTGTTGACTTGACTCCATTGAAGTAAGATTTTAGAAAAGTTTCAAATTTGTAAATCATTCCTATCTGAGTAATATCTACTGGGTGACCACCCCTAAGAACCTTATGGCCTGAATGATGTTGAGAAAGTGTAGGCCCTGTGACCCAGAAGCAGCTGGAGAACTAATAAGGAAGGTTCCAAAGTGGATACCAGCTGGTAAAGATCTCTAAGCAATCCCCACCTGTGAACCATCTGCCCAGAGATACCTGGCATCTCAAATGTGTACACAGCCTGGGAAGAGTTAGGAAACCTAAGCTACATGAATGGGCTGGTCAGGAACAGAGTTCCTAGAGTCCTGTAAGCCCATTGTCTAAATTTAATGAGTATGGGATGTCTGACTTCCTCAAGGCCCAAGTGTTATTTGCAACTAAAACTGGTCCTAAATAGCTTTTTTTTCCCTTCTTTTTTTTTTGCCAAGGTTAATCTGAATATAAATTAGAAGGATGTATTGTGATCTGAGCCTTTAGCAGAGGGATCCTGGTCCCTCTGGAGGATTTTGGAAGGAAATATTCAGAGAGAAGCAAACACAACTGATAAGATTCTGATTAGATCTCAGAGTCACTTATTGTGAAAAGCAATGCACAGGGAAGAATCTTTGAGGCTTTCTTCATCCTACTGAAAACTGAAAGAAAGGAGGTCAAATATAGAAAGACCCCATAAATGCCACAATATTCATAGCAACATTTTTGTAGTAATAAAGAACTAGAAGTAGAGATGTCCATTGATTAGGGAATGGCTAAATAAACTGAGGTTTGTGAAAGTATTAGAATATAATTATGCCACAAAAAATAATAATATCAAGAATACAGAGAAGTGAGGGAAGAGTTATATGAATAGATTCAAAGTGAAGTAAGCAGAAGCAGAAAACAAATACATGAAATGATTGCAATAGTGTAGATGGAAAAAACACCAATGGCAACAAAAACTTCTGAAACTGAGCAATCATCATAATGACTAAGGTTAACCCAGAAGAAGAGATGAGAAAGAGTACTTCACTCCCTTCTTGGCAGAAGTGGAGAACCAACGATGTGGAATATTATACATTGCTCTCAGATGAAGTTGATATGGTAGTTGATTTGACTGAACCGAGTTCATGTTTTCTTCTAATCTTTCTCATTCATTAATTCAGGGGACAGCTCTTTGCCTATTCAATGAATAGGTGTTACCTCACTCAAAGTGAAAAAATGAAAAGACCTTAGCTTTAAAGGGCCAGGGTCTCCCATTGCATCCTGGGTCATCTCCAGTCATCCTGATGAATATCTGGCCAGCTCTTTGAGTAGGGGAAGGGAGAGGCATATATTTGGAAATGAAGGTGATATAAAAACAAAAGAGATCAATAAAAGATTGTAATAGAAACTTGAAACCTTCTGGCTGTTCTAAGAATAAGACACATCATCTCTAGGCTCTGGGCATTTTCTCTGACTGTCCCCTATCCCTGGAATGTTCTTCCCTTTCCACTCCAACTACTGACCTCCCTGGCTTCCTTTAAGTCCCATCTAAAATCTCATCCTTCCTCAACTTCTCTTAATTCCAGTGCCTTTGCTCTGTTAAGTATTTCCTTTTTATCCTGTATGTATATTGCTTTGTATGTATTTCTTTGCATGTTGTCTGCCCCTTAGATTATAAGCTTCTTGAAAGCAAGGAATGTCTGTTGCATTTTTTGGTATCCCCAGCACTGGCATATAGTAGATGCTTAATAAATGTTGATTTTTTTTGAAGGAATTAGAAATTAGTTGCTGTGTTGTATAGATCTATTTAAAGCAATGAAAATATTCAAATATAGGCACAGACACCTATTGACCAGTTCTCCATTACATTAGGAAAAAAGCAGATAAGCGGAAAAAGGGGTAGAAGAACTGGAAGAAGCCAGCTAACTCTTCTTATATGACACTAATCCATGGAATTATTCATAGGGGATAACAAATGTCTTCTTTTCTGTGCTTCTGTTTTTAGGGTGGAGGACTTTAGAATAATGACTTCTATTCGTATTCCATATTGTTTTGTTTTATTCAGAGCATTTCACAACTTAGTTCATCTTTACATCAACTCCAGGATCCTAGGTTAAAAAGCACAGGGAAGTGTCCTACCTGGAATCATATAACATGCCCGGGGCAGTAGCACCTATAATTCTTTCAATTTCTAGGCCAGTGTTGTATCACCTGGTTTTGCTGCAGATCATTAAGAAATTTTAGGATCTCTTTTATTGTATCACACCCATGCTGCAAGAAACTTGGATGAAGATTATGTTAACCCCCATCTTCTGAGTGTTTTATGTGGGGCTGTTTTTGTTTTGTTTTGGCAGCTAGATGATGATGCAGTTGAGAGAGTTCTGAGCCTGAGGTCAGAAAGACCTGAGTTCAAATCCAGCCTCAGATACCAAGTGTGTGATCCTGCACAAGTTACTTAACCTATATTTGCCTCAGTTTTCTCAACTGTAAAGTGGAGATAATAAAGGCACCTACCCCTCAGGGTTGTTGTGAGGATCAAATGAGATAATATTTGTAAATATTTATCACAGTACTTAGCATTTAGTAGGTACTTAATTAGTGTTTGTTTCTTTCCTTCTTTTTGTTTTCACTTACTTCTGAGACACTACTTCTACCTCTGCCAGTGTAGATGACAACCCATCCATGAGTTTTTACCTGACTCAAGTCCATGTCTTTCCCTACATCTTTCATAGGGCACTGTGGAAGCCTTTCTCTGATTTCTTAAAGAGGCCTATTTACTGAGCGTTACCTCACTCAAAGTGAGAACCTGAAAAGAGCTTAGTTTAAAAGGTCCAGGGTCTCTCCCATTGCATCCTGGGCCATATCCAGTTATCCTGATGAATATCTGGCCGCTGGCTGCAGATGGCTCTGAAGGAGAAAGTGAGGCTGGTGAACTTGCACAGCCCTCCTTCACTCAAATCAAAGTCAATTGCAAGTCATGTCATCATCTCCCTGATGCCATGGTCCTCTTCGAGAACAAATGGCAAACACAACAACAAAATGTTGTGGATGCCAGTATTGCACTGGCATTGTGTGCTCATTACCCATCATTCATTAGCTCATCTCCCCTTCTTGTCTCTTTATCACTGATGTTTTCCTTTTTACACTACTTTCCATTAGTTCAGTGTGCTACAACTTGCCTATACTCACCTTTGATCTTCTAGGCACCCCTACTTATGATTTTTCTAAGAATGTGGTCTTCCATAATGCAAAGATCTAGCATGCCTTAGAGATTCCCTAACTACTGTTTAGTTTTTTTTAATGTCAAAAGTAATGGGTGGACATTTGAATCTGTAAAGCATAGATACAGATGTATATGTACATATGTATGTACATATCATATTATGTACATATGA
Source organism: Vombatus ursinus (assembly GCF_900497805.2). Lineage (NCBI taxonomy): Eukaryota > Metazoa > Chordata > Mammalia > Diprotodontia > Vombatidae > Vombatus > Vombatus ursinus. Next base: position 20,610,101 of record NW_020940358.1, read on the forward strand.
AGCTCTCAATAAATGTATATGTATATTTCTGAGATATCTTCTCTTCTTTCAGGTACCTTTGATCCCTCAACATCTTTACAATTGTTCTGCTTCTAGGATGGATCTCCTCTATGTAAACTTGATTTAATACAGCTACTTTTTCCATTTAATTTTAAGACCATTTATAAAAACATCTGGAAGTAGAGTCAAAATATTGTGGTTCTACTACAGATGATGATGAGCAAAGTTTGGTACCAATATCCTTTTAAATCTTTTCCATTTTTCTTCTGATTGTTGTCCCCCTCCCATTTTCATGCTTAAATGATACTGGAATGATTTTGCTTAGTCACCAAGTTTTCCTTAAATATCTTGTATTTATGTAGGTCTTTAAGGTTTTCAAAGCACTTTACATTTGTTATCTAATTTAATCTTCACCACAACCCTGTGAGGAAAGTACTATTATTATCTCTATTTTAGGGTTGAGGAAGCTGGGGATGACAGTAGTTACCTATGGTCACACAGCTAAGAAGTGTCCGAGGCAGGATTCAAACTCAGGCCTTCCTCTTCCATAATTATTGCTCTACTGACTATACCAAGCTGCTCCAATGAAAGGTCTTTATCCTATGCTATCACTCTCAGCTGTATGAGGTGATGTTGCTAACAAAATTTGATTATCCTTTTCCATAAGATCTTTAAAAAAGAATTTATAATTATAAACTGGTGCTGCTCTTGGTCACTCTATCTTTCCACGTGGGAAGTGAGTTATATGTTTGCTGACAAAGGTATTTTTCAGGCTCTTTTGGTCTCCTTGTTATGACAATTGATTCATATCAGTTAAACTTTTGTATGGAATTATTGTAGTCTGTGTCTTTGTCACTACACAAATTGTGTCATTTACATATAATGGAATATGATGGTGCCATAAGAAATGATGAGACGGACAATCTAAGAGGAAACTGGGAAGACATTTATGAACAAATGGAGGGAAGAATGAGGAGAACTAGGACATTTATATAAAGATTACATTACAGAGATAAACAACTTTGAAAGATTCTAGAATTCTGATCAACATAATGATAAATCACAAATTTTAAAATCTGTGTCTTTGTCCTCTTTTCTATCCATCTCCTATTTTTTTTATCAACCCCTTGATGAAATAATATAGTACTGGACTTAAAGTAAAGTAAGAATAATGCCCTTCTAATGTTGCAAAAATTAGTACCACAAAAAATGGACCTGGAATAAAATAAGTGGTCAGAACTAGGAACAATGTGTGGAAGTTGAAAAGTGATAAATTTCAGTTTGATGCAAAGAACTTCCTAACAATTAAAGCTGTTTAAAAATTAGAATGGGCTGCCTTGGGAGATACTAAGTTCTCCCTTACTAGAAATTTTCAAGCTAAGACTGGATGGCCATTTTAAAAGTATGGTGTAGTGGAAATTCTTAATCATGTAGAGGTTAGATTGTGTATCTACTGTGATCCCTCCCAACTCAAAGATTCTATGATTCTGTGAAATGTTTTACCCATATGGTTTAGGAAGGATACTGCTCATATAAAATTATTTATGGGCTCTTAGTACCTCTCTTAGATGATCTTCAACTGAGAATTCCTGCATGGCCTTCCAGGACTATATTATATCTTCATCTTCGGATCAGTGGGAATTGGAGGGTAAGGTATCACATATGCCAGCGGTTGACATTGTTCCCTAGGCCACTGTGGAAATTAATGTTTGTATTTTCTGGAGGCCATGGGAATACTCAACTAGTCATTTTGAACATTGCAGCTTACCCTTTTTACAATTTAATCTGCCTTCTTAGACTATCTTTATTAGGGAAATATTAATCAATTAGTTGAATCAATATTCCTTGTGGTAAGCCCTGACCAATCAAGGGGGTGGAAAGGTGGTGGGGCAAATGCCCAAGTAGAATCACCCTATTGGTCAAATTTTATATTTATTTGTATGTTACAAGTACAGAAGAAATGGAATGTATTGGACAAGCATTGTGTAGAGTGTTTTTGTGTGACAGTCAGATCTGTACTTTATGAAAATTATTCTGGCATTTTTGTGGAGGATGGATTGGAAGGAGGAGATATTGGAAATAGGAAAGTAATTAAGAGATTGTGTCAGTAGTACTGGTTATATATGATGATGTCTCTGTGAGCGAGGCAGGGATGAATGTGAGAAATGGTGTGTAGGTATAACTAACAAGACTTAACAACTATTTAGAAATAGAAGATGATGGAAAAGGAAGAATCAGAGACATCCCTGAGCTTAAGAGCCTGTGGAACTCGGTTCATGAACTAAGAGGATGATGTTGTCCTCAACAGAAATAGGGAAGTTTGGAGGAGGGATAAGTGGAGTGAGGAAGATAATGAGATCTATTTTGGATACAATTTTGAAATGTATATCTCCAGGAGGAGATATCTAGGTAGGCCAATGCATAATACAGAACTGGAATTCAGGAGAGAGATTAGGGCTAGATATTGAAATTTAGGTGTCATCTCATTAGAGAGGCACTGTGACATACTGGATAGAGAGCCAGGCTCAAAGCCAAGAAGACCTGGGTTCAAGTCCCTCCTTTGACACATACTAGGGATATGACCTTAGCCTTTTAATGCCCTAAGCAACACTCTGTAAGTTACAGAGAAGGTGCCAACCTATATTGGTAGAAGATGTTTTCTTACCCAGTGGCTCCCTCTACCAATGAAATCACAGGTCTAGTCCCTATCCCCTTCTCTAGAAATAATACTTAAACTTTTAGAAGATGACCAGATGTCCTAGAGAAAGGATATGTAGAGAGAAGAGAAAAGAATCCAAGATAGAACTCTGGGGAACACCTAAAAGGGAGACCAAGAAGGACTGGCCAGAGAGGTAGGAGAAGAACCAGGAAAGAGCTGTGTCATGGAAACTAAGTAAGGGGAAATTGAGTAGGAGTTCAGAAGAGAAAGAAATCAATGAGGACTGGAATCTTCTAGGGAGAATTAGGGCTTGAGCTAGGACCTGACAGGTAGTTGGAACTGAATAGAGGGAGGTAAGGAAGGTGAGGGAATTTTACACAGAAGGTGAGGGAATTTTACACAGTGAATATTACGCGAGGAAAGACAGAATCAGGAAGTAAAATGTGTTCAAGGAAAGATGGCTCTTTTTACCTCTTTCATTGTCTTCTAGTTTGTATTGTTATTTATGCATTGGTCATGTAACCCCACTGGACTGTAAGTCCCCCAAATGCAGAGCCTTTGTCTCATTTATGTGTGTATAGTTTCCAGAATCCAAGAGTGTTCTTTGCCAGAGTGGGCCTTTATAAGAGTAGTAACTCATATTTATATAAGTAGAAATTGGAGGTTTACAGAACACTTTCCTCACAATAACCCTATCAGAGAACTATGATTATTCTTGTTGTATAAATGAGGGAGCTGAGTCACAAGAAAAATTAAGTTGACTTGCCCATGATCAACTAGCTAAGTGTCAGAGCCAGGATTTGAACCCTGATCTCATGAATTTGACTCCTCATCTAATGGTCTTTCCACTGTACTCTACTGCCTCTTTTTATATTATTTTGATACCACTTAAATGCTCCTCATAGTGGGAGTTCTCAAGGGACCCTGGATTCTTAAAGGTCATATTATTTGCAATATCTGAGTGTTGGACTAGATTAGGTACTCTCAAAGTGTAGTACTGAGACTCCTGAAGATCTAAGCATCCAAGACCCTTTCAGGGAGTGATGTAGATCAAAATTCTTTTCATAATAACACTGAGATGTTTTAATTTCTAATACAGTAAAGGTTCAGAGATATAACCCTCATGAACAAAAACTTTTGGGGGTCCTCAACAAGAGTATAAAAGGGCCCTGAGATCCCGAAATTTGAGAACTGAACAAGATGATCTTTAAGGTTGCTTCCAGCCAGAGGTGTGTAGCTCATGAAAAGCATTTGTTAAATTTTCAGTGTGAGCATTTATACCTGAGAAATTGGCATGTGCTACAAATCAGGGATTGATTTGTTGTTTTATTGATTGCAGAGGTGGGGAACCTGCAGCCTTGAGGCCACATGTGGCTCTCTAGGTCTTCAAGTGAATGAATGAATCCAAACAAGAAGGATTCAGTCAAAGGGCCACATGTGGCCTCGAGGTCACAGGTTCCCCACCTCTGGACTCTAGATTTAAGAAAATGCTGGAGAAAAATGTTAATAATTCAGATTAAATTTAAAATTGTGTCCCCCCCCCCCATTTCCCAGCCGGTTGTTAAACATTTACCACCATACCATTGCTTCCAGGTCTAAATCCTATGTAACCTATGTAAATATTAATGTTCCCCATTTTAAAGCCTAGGAGTGCTTATGGAGGTTAAGTGATTTGCCAGTAGTCACATAGCTAATAAGTATAGTAGCTGGGATACAACTGAAGTCTTTACTGTATCCTGCAAACTGTCACTATATATTTGTTGAATTGAAGTAAATTGGAGCTATTCTTTTGGATTAGAGGTTGGAAGGTTCGGTTGAACCATTTCAAATGACAATAGGGAACCACAGAAAATCTTTGAGAAGGAGGTACAGGATACTTAAGTCAGATTAATTTGGGGAGGAGGAGGAAGATTTTGGGAGACATCCTGGAGGCTAATTTATAATCCTAGAGTGAGGTAATGAAGGAAGACTTACTGGAGACTGGAAGGGAGGGAGGACAGGGAGGATAAAAGAGGGACAGCAGATAGAGAAGTGAAAGATGATCTCAAGCTTTTGAGCTTCAATGGTTGGGGCAAAGATAGGGAAGTTAGAAAGAGAATGCCTACTGCTATGAAAGAGGTGGCTCATCTCTCTCCCTAACTATAAGATCTCAGTGTATCCCATGGTTTTGTTTTGCCTTTAAAGAGCAAAGGAATTATAGGATTTATTCATTAATTTATTAATTCATTTAACAAACACTTATTAAGCAACTACTATATGCAGAGCACTGTGCTGAGTGTTGGTCAAGATATAAAATTTAGCCATGGTAGTGTCTTTGTCCTTTTGGAGCTCAGTATAATAAATGAAAAGAGATGTCACCATAATAAGAATATCATATGATAATTCAGTTCAACAGGCTTTTAATCAGAACTTACTGTGTACAAGATCAGGGATGGGGAACCTGTGGCCTCAAGGCCCCATGTGGCAGCTCAAGTGTAACCCTTTGATTGAATCCAAACTTGAGCACCTAGAGGGCCACGTGGCCTCGACCCACCCCTGTACAAGACAAATATACTATGCACTGGGGACATAGAAATAAAAATAAAAGCAATCCCTGCTGGAAATAGTAGGAGCAGATTATCAAGGATCAGTGCTCTTGTGTGACTCTTCTCCACCCTCATACCCCATTGTGCCAAGGGACCTCCCTATAAGTCTGCAAACTCTTTTCTTCCCTTAGTTGCAGCTCAGATGCAGCTTAGATGGGAAGCTGGGATCAGCTTGTGTCCTATCCAGGCCAAATGTGGTTCAGTGACTCCAAAAGGAAATGAAACTTCAATCCAAGCTACCCTTTTGTTTTTGTCTCCTTCCAGGTAGGGTTTTTCTGTTGTTTATAGAAGAGATTCATGATAATTTGGACATGAAATTTATTTTGTGAAATTACACACTTATCCTCTAATAAGTTAAAATCCCTTGCAATATGTGGGCTCTAGGGTAGACCATAGTGACTAGAAGGTGATATGCTAAATACTTTGAGAATTTCAAATTCTAACATTGCCACTTATAGTAAACTGTGTCATCCACTGAGCCATGCAGGTTTTTTTTCCCAAAGTGTCAAGAAAAGATAAATGGATCACTCCAGTTTACATATACCAAACACATTTGTTGAATAAACAACACAGGGAAATCTTAAGTGAAATACCATCCTAGCAAAGGAACAAAATATTTAATTTGATTTTAATTGAAATGTTACCTGTTGAAACCTGTTGTTTTAGCGAGTGACATCAAAAAATATAATAGTGATAATCCTATCTGAGACACTGACTAAAGCTGGGATTCTTTGAGGCCCTTTGGGAATAAGAAACAGTGTTCAGCCAAGAAAATCCCTTCAAGGTGGGAGGAGGGTCCCAAGTTGTCTTTGCCTATGTCCAACTTATGTAAATAGCATAACTGGCTGCAATAAAGCCCATGAAGGTGGCAGTCTGGTCGCTGAAGAATTAGAAGGAGTTTCGTGGTGTTGTCACATTCAGTTTAATGCACACCAAAAGAAAAAAAAATTAAACACTGACTGAAAGCAATGCCCAGTCCTGGGGCCTGGGGAGACAAAGAAGAAAAGTATCTCAGTTCCTGCCCTCAAGGAACTTATAGTCTGAGAATCTATGAATCCAGATGTACACAGATACATACAATACAACATAGACTGTGAGAGGGGTAAAGGAGAGATCCAGATAAAATGTTCTAGGACAAGTTGAGGGGGAGAGAATACTTTTAATATCCTTAAATGATAATACAAGCACAGGGGTTAGGGGTATGGCACCCCTGTGATATGGAAAATTTGGGGCCCTCCTTTCATATCAGAGAAGAAATTCTGATTTTTTTCTTTTATGGGGTGCTTATAGTACCTTATTATAAAATTTGGGTTGATATTATATAATACTATATGCATATTTTATGCATTTCTGAGTTTCTAGACTTTTTCTTGTTGTCTGATGGCCTTTGGGTATCATCTATAATTTCTAGTAATCTGTAATCCGTGTTCGGTAAAACACCCCAAAATTCCTATTTAATTTCTTATGCTGAGCCGCAATATATGAAAACTGTGATGGGAAATCATAATGTGCAAGAGATAAACTGTATAAGAAAAGATAGATTAACCCACTCCAAGTTCCAAAACAACATTTTTAACCTATGGGGTTCTATGAAACTATAATGCTTTCCTCATCTTATCACACTTCCATAGCCAATTCTCAAAATCTTCAAATGGTAATTCCTAGAATTCAATTCAACAGTATTTAAGTACCTATTACCATTTTGATCCTGCAAATACAAAGACAAAAAAATATACAGTCCCTCCTTCCTTCAAGGAGTATAGATACTACAATACTTGAGTACATATGACAGAGATAAGGGGATAAGAGAAGCAGATAAACTGGGTCTAAAAGGAGGAAGAGAATCTAAAAGGTGGTGAGATGGGGCAGAGTGCATTCCCAGCCTGTAGGAAAGGAGGTTGGACCACTTGTCAGATGCATTACAGTTGGAATTCCATTCATATGTGAATTGGACTAGACCATTGAGGTCCTTTTTGTGTTGAATTCAGTGATTTTTGGGAGAAGGGGTGTTCTGGAAACACCTAGCAGTTAAGTTTATCTGGAACAAAAGGAAAGGAGTAAAGTGAAATAAGTCTGGAAAAGGTAGTTTGTGAAGGGCCTTAAATGCCAAATGGCTCAGGAGTTTGCATTTTATCCAGGGGACAATAGGGAGCTAACAAAGGGCTAGTACTGGGCCTTAGGAAGATTATCTTGACAGTTTTGTGAAGGGCACTCTTCCTTCCAATAGAATCTAAGTTCTTTGCTGACAGTTTTTTGTTTTTTGTTTTTCTCATTGGTCATTGTGTCTGTAGTGCATAGCATAGTACCTTGCAGATTGTAGGCACTTAATAAACTGAACTGAATTGAACTGTGATTTCTCAGCGAAGAATGTTGTCCTGCTTCCCAGACTCCATAGCATTTTACCTGAATCTCTCCTTTACATTTAAATCATATGCTCTTGTTTCATACGTATTTCTTTACTTGTCCCATCCCTCTCCTCCTAACTCCTAAGTGAATTGAGATTAGGATCTGTATCAATTCTTGGTGTCTCTAAGACCCAGCTGATTACCTTAGACAAATAATAAATTAACTTAGTATCAAGTATAATTAATAATATTAATAATAGTAAATAAATTTAATATTTGTTGAATCGAATGTGCACCTATTTTCTGCGCCCCTCATGTGGCATTAATCATACATTGCCTAGCTTTGTATATATTTGTATACTGTCTTATTTCCCATTTGAGGTGATTAACTTTGGGAGATGAGGAACTCCAGCCTCTAGGCTCTGGCTTATGATTTATTCCCTGCAGTTGATGGTTATTGATCATCTTTTCCTAACCAACAAGCAAGGGGGATACTCCAAACAGTAAAAAGGTACAAATGGGCCTGAAACCAGGAGGCTAGGGATCTAACTCCAGTGCAGCCACTCTGGGTGACCTTGATTAAGTCACTCTGTACCTTGCTTTCCTCATTTTTAAAATGAACCATTTGGATTAGATGATCGTGAAAGACCTTTTCAGTTTTAATACAGTCAATAAACATTAATTATGTGCCCACTATGTCAGGCACTGTGCTAAGCTCTGAGAATACAAAAAGAGGTAAAAGACAACCCTTGCCCTCAAGGAGCTTACAGTCTAATGGGGAGAAACAATAAATAAACAAGTATGTACAGAGGATAAATAGAAAATGATTTAGAGGGAAGGTGCTAAGAGAGGTTGGGAATGGCTTCCTGTAGAGGATAGGATTTTAGTTGGGACTTAAAGGAATCCAGGGAACCAATAGGTGGAGATGAGGAGGAAGGTTGTTCCAAACATGAGGGATAGCCAGTGAAAATTCTAAGAATCAAGAGATGGAGTTTCTTATTCATGGAACAGCCAGGAGGTCAGTGTCACTGGATCAAAGAGTACATATTGAGGAGTAAGGTATAAGAAGACCAGAAATGTAGGGGGAGTTAAGTTATGAAGGGCTTTGAAAACCAAACAGAACATTTTACATTTCCTCCTAGAGGAAATAGGGAACCACTGGAGTTAATTGAGTAGTGGCGGTGAAATGGTAAGGCTTATACTTTAGGAAAAAATCACTTTGTGGTTGAATGGAGGGTGGATTGGAGTGGGAGGAGCCTTGGGGCAGGCGGACCCACCAGCAGGCTATTCTGTGAGGTGAGGAGGGCCTGTTCCAGAGAGTGGTGGGAGTGTCGAAGGAGAGAGAAATGGATGTACTGGAAATGTTACAAAGGTGAACTTGGCAGGCCTTGGACACAGGGAAAGGGAGGAAGAAAGACAGCAAGGCATTAAAGAGGGCACTGAGATTGAAGAATGGAGGGACAATACACTATGAATTCATGGCTTTCTTTTACACAGCGAAATATAGTGAGTGCAAAGAGCATTGAATTTGGCAACAGAGGACCCCTGGATTCCAATCTGCCCTCAGAGTGACCTCAGATAAGTCACTTGGCTCTGGACTACATTTCCTAATTTGTAAAATGAAAAGTTTAGATGAGATGATTTTTAAGGTTCCCTTCTAGCTCCATAGGACTATAGACTACAGTTGTATTCCACAGACATCTCTGTATTCCCCATTTGCCAAGGGTAAAGTTCCTAAAATCACGTTGGTAAGTTGACCCCTCAACAAATAGTTGAGGGCATGAATGAATGAATGTATGAATGGAAATTGGAAACTGGGAAAGGGACCCAGTAGGCAGTGGAAGTAGGGGAGGCAATAAGGCCTCTACCTCTTTATAGGAATGTCCTTCTAGTGATCTATGGCCACATCAGGTACAGATGCTCTATAATGTCTCTGCCTTCATCCATTCATTATTGCAGGTCATCTGGCGGAGCCTTTTGATGAACAGGTTTACAGTGAGCTATAAAGCAGGGCTTATAGGCAAAGTCACCATCCTTTATTGTTCCTGCTACCAGGGGTCTGCTCCTTTTCCCCCCCCCTTTGCTTCTTCCCTGGCCATTCCCTGTACACTGTGGATTTTCTTTCTGGTGCATGTTTCCATGACCCAGACACAAAGTTAAATTAAGCTATCTTCTCCTATGGGGGGGGTATCCTATAGAGAAGGCAATGAAGAATACTCATTAGACTATAAACTCTTTGAGAACCAGGACTGTTTTTTGCCTTTCTTTTTATCTCTAGTACTTAACAGAGCACCTGGCGCATACAGTATGTACTTAATGAGTGCTTGTTGGCCTGACTTGACTTAACTTATATGGTGGATTCGAACACTAAACTTATAATTAGAAAGCCTCAGTCCAAATATCTGCTCTGACATTTACTTGTTGTGTGACCATTTGTTGTTGTTGTTTAGTTGTTTCTGTCATGTCTGACACTTTGTGACCCCATTTGGGGTTTTCTTGGCACAGATACTGGAGTGGTTTGCTATTTTCTTCTCCAGTTCATTTTACAGATGAGGAAGCAAAGGCAAACAGGGTTAAGTGCCTTGCTCAGGGTCATGCAACTAGTAAGTGTCTGAGGCTAGATTTGAGCTCAGGAAGATGAGTCTTCCCAAATCCAGGCCTGGTACTCTATCCACTGTACCACCTAGCTTGCCCCCATGACCATAGGGCATGTCTGTAAGGTTCTCTGAGCCTTGGTTTCTTCATCTGTGAAATGGGGCTGATAATAACAATTACACTCCCTAACTCATATGTCAAAAGTAGTTCATAAACCACATACTACATAAGTGTGAATTCTTAGTATTTTCCTGGTGTGATGGGAAAAACACTGAATGTAGAGTCAAAAGACCTGGATTTGAATCCCAACTTTCAAACTAGCTAAGTGATCTTTGCAACTCAATGAACCTTTTAATTTTTCTCATCTGTAACAGGTGGGTAATAAATTCTTGTACTATCTACCCAGCAAGGTTGTAAATTGTGGAGAGACAGGGAATAGTCATGTTATTTCATTGCCATAAGGAGCTTCCAGGGAGGAACTTTTACTGCCAAATACAAATTGGCACCTTTGGAATCTTATAGAATTTCATAGAACACTGAGAATTTAAGTGACTTGCCAAGGGTTACATAGCCAGTACGTATCAGAGATGGACTTGAACCCAAATTTTCTCGGCTCTGTGATGTGCTAGTAAATGTTTAACAACCAGCTCTTTGGAAAAAAAGAATGTATATACAACACTGTTAAGTTTACTCTGCATTATTAACCTGCATTATGAACATTTTCTCTATTGCTTTCATAAATCTAGACAACTAACAAAATAATAAACTAAGCCTTGATTTGTACCAGCTTCTGCGGTGCAAATGCTCAGTTTAACAAAGTCTCTCAAGCCAGTATGAGCTGGCTCTGGCACATCTTGCGCTGAGGCCAGGTCTCTATCTCCTATACTACTCCGCCTTTCATGTAACCTGTAGGGTACTAGATAAATGTGTGTTATTATTACTGGTATTGTTGTTGCTGTTATTTTATTGTGGCTCAGTAGAAAAAGAGCTGAACTTGTGGTCAGAAGCTCTGTAGATAGAAAACTGAAGTGTTCTATGAGCATTTCCTCCTGTCTGCTGACATACTGGGTCTCCAGAGGTCCAATTCTAGGTTACATATTCTTTTCCTCTCCCTGCCCCCTTTCCCGTAACAGGTGTGTCTTGGAATGCTAGTACTGAGAAAGTAGAAAAACATGGGAGGAGATGGTGATTTTGAGAAAACAATAAGATACCCAGAAGACTAGTGCAGGCTTCAGAGGAAGGATATCCAGGGCACAAAGGAAGGCACACAAGGGCAATTAGGGAGAAGAATGCAATACTACAATAACAATAAGGACATCTGGTTTGGGAGTGGTCCGTGGGATCCTGGTGAGGCATTAGGCTTATTCTAGGGCACAACCCCTCTGGCAAGGAAAATGCAGCTGAAACTGGACGTCAGCATGACTCTGTGGGCTTTGCAGTCCATCTATCTTTTCTTTCCCTCAATGTGGGCCCTGTTCTCAAATCATAGCCATTTTGCCAAAGCAGCACCAGCGCCCCCTCCTTCATTCGTCTTTCCTGATCACCCCAGCTGACACACGGTCATCTCCTTCCACTGAACTTCCATTCCACACATTCTGATCTATAGTTTTAACTGACTTGTGTTTTCTTAAGCTGAGTTCTTTGATTTCAGTTCATTGGCAAGTATCGATGAAAGGCAGCAGTGTGGCTTCAGTGGACAAGAGAGGTGATTTCAGAGTCAGGGTCAAGTCCTGCTTCTGACACTTACTGACCTCCTGACTTGGACAAGCCGTTTAATAATTCCTCAGGGTCCTAAGCAGCTCCCTAAGCAGGTGCCAATCTGCATGGGTAAAGCGAGTGTCCTCATTAGGGCTTCCACATGCCAATGAAATCTGAGATACAGTCCAAAAACAGTGTGCATTTATAAACAGAACATAAAATTAGAAATTGACTAAAAAGAGCCCCAAAATAATACTACTAATAATACTTTGTACTTATAGAGCACTTTACAATCTGCAATTTTACATTTTACAATAATACTTTACATGTAAACGGCACAGTACTGTTGTACATACATTAGTTCATATCTGATCCTCAAATTAATCCCATAATGCAGTCAGAGCAGGTATTGTCAGAATCAGAGGACTAGGTTCCAACACTGATTCTACCGTTACTGCTTTTTTTTATTCATTTATTTTGATTTATCAACAATCACTTCCATATGCTTTTGAGTTTAAAATTTTTCTCCTTCTTCCTCCCCACCACCCTCTCCCTCCCCACCACCCTCTCCAAGACGGCACACAATCTGATATAGGCTATACATACACATTCCTATTAAACATATTTTCACATTAGTGATGTTGTAAGTAAGAACTAGAACCAATCGGAGGAACCACCAGAAGGAAGAAATTAAAACTCAACAGAAGAAAAAAAATAGCAAATAGTATGCTTCCATCTACATTCAAACTCCATAGTTCTTTCTTTGGATGGGGATAGCATTTTCCATCATGAGGCCTTTGGAGATGTCTTAGATCCTTGTATTGCTGGGAAGGGTTAAGTTTATCAATATTAGTCATCATACAACGTGGCTGTTATTGTGTACAATGTTCTCTTGCTTCTGCTCACTTCACTCAGCATCAGACCATACAAGTCTTTTCAGGTTTTTCTGAAGTCAGCCTGTTCATCATTTCTTATAGCACAGTAGTATTCCATTACATTCATATACCACAGCTTGTTCAGCCATTCTCCAATTGATGGGCATCCTCTCAATTTCCAATTCTTTGCCACCACAAAAAGAGCTGCTATAAATATTTTTGTAAATGTGGGTCCTTTTCCCATTTGTATGATCTCTTTGGAATATAGCCCTAGAAGTGCTGTTGTTGGGTCAAAGGGTATGCACATTTTTATAGCACTTTGAGCATAGTTCCAAATTGTTCTCCAAAATGGTTGGATCATTTCACAACTCCACCAACAATACATCAGTGTTCCAATTTTCCCACATCTTCTCTAATATTTATCATTTTCTTGTTTTGTCATCTTGGTGTGATATGTGTGGTACCTCAGAGTTGTTTTGATTTGCCTTTCTCTAATCAATAGTGATGTAGAGCATTTTTTCATATGACTATAGATGGCTTTAATTTCTTCATCTGAGAATTGCCTGTTCATATCCTTTGACCATTTATCAATTGGGGAATGACTTGTGTTCTTATAAATTTGACTTAATTCTCTATGTATTTTAGAAATGAGGCCCTTATCAGAGAGACTGGTTGCAAAAATTCTTTCCCAATTTTCTACCTTCCTTCTAATCTTAGCTGTATTGACTTTGTGCAAAAACTTTTCAATTTAATGTAATCAAAGTTATCCATTTTGCTTTTTGTAATGTTCTCTATTTCCTGTTTGGTCATGAATTCTTCTGTTCTCCATAAATCTGATAGGTAAACTATTCCTTGCTCTCCCAGTTTGCTTACAGTATCAGCCTTTATATCTAAATCATGAATCCATTTTGACTTTATTTTGGTGTGAGACTTTGATCAATGTCTAGTTTTACTGTTACTACTTTTGTTCCTTTGAGAAAGTCACTTCTTTTCCTTGTTCTCAATTTAGATAATTGCAAATGAAAGCAGTGAAGGCTATGATTGCTGAGGTCTCTTCAAGCATGAAATCCTGTGCCTGTGAATCATTGTCATAGAGGCATGGTGGCAGCTGCAGGTGTAGTGGATAGAGCACTAGACCTGGAGTCAGGAAGATCTGATTTTGACCCTTGCCTCAGACATGAATGAGCTGGCCAAGACACTTAACCTCTGTTTGTGTCAGTTTCCTCAAGTATTAAATGAGGATAATAATAGCACAAAGCTCTCAGAATTGTTGTGAGAATCAAATGAGATAATATTTAAAACACATTTAGCATAATGCCTGGCACTTAGTAGGTACTATAGAGATTCTTATTCCCTTTCCCCTCCCTTCATTGTGTGTACAAGGAAACTGAGGCTCAGAGTGTTTATTGATGTGACTGAGGTTGTTTATTTGGGAGTTTTGAAGCCAGGTCTCTAACCCCATTCCTTCTGATTTCAAGGCTCTCACAACTCTACCTTTCTGTTTTCCATCCTTCATTTAACTAGACCTAACAATACCTCAATATGACAAGGATTTGGCGCTGTAAGTGTAAGCTAGAGGAACAACTAGAAATCTCTGGCTCAGGTACCTGAGCATTAGCATATCCAGTTTTCACAGTCAAGTTTGGGAAAGTGTCTATAAAACTACAGTAGCAAACGGAACCACCAAACCTTCTCCTTGGAGAGAATGGCTTCTGACACTTACATGGAGACCAGGGAAACTGGATTCCTCTGTGTCTTTAAAGGGAATATTACAATTAAATAAATGGTAATATTCAGGTAGAAAAATAGGAAAGAATACCTGGAAAAAGAAATCTGTTCTAATCTATCAAACTTTGCAAATCATTTTCACAGAGCTAAATAAAAATGGTCTATGCAAAACATATTGGGGGCTAAAAATGGAAGGATAACTCTAAAATAGGGATTCGTAATTTGGTATCCATGAACTTTAAAAAAATATATTAGGATAACTGCATTTCAACATAATTGGTTTCCCTTGTCATCTTTTGTGTTTTGTCTTAATCATTTTAAAAACAATATTCTAAGAAGTCCATAGGCTTCACCAGACTTCCCCAAGAGTTTGTGACACAAAAAAAGTTATGATCCTCTGCTACATAACTTTTGGGGTGTTATATTTTAGGAAAGACAATGACAAACAGGAGTGCATCCTGAGCAGAACAATTAGGATTGAAGAAGAAACTGGATATGAAGACTAGTTGAAAGAAATAGGCATCTTATTTATTTTTTAAAATTTTATAAGCCTTTATTTTTTCTCCTTCCCACTTTTCTCATGCCCCCATTCCCCAATGAACAAACAAACAAAAAAGTAAACAAAAACCCTAATAACAAGCCTGCTTAGTCCAGTAAGGCAAATTCTTCTATTAACCATGTCCTTGTTCTGCATTTTGAATCTATCACCTCTTTGGCAGGAGGTGGGGAATCTGCTTCATTTTTGATCCTCTGGAATGGTGGCTTGTTCCATTGACCAGAGTTCTCAAGTCTTTCAAAGTTATTTCTCTTTGAAATGTTGTTATCATTGTATAATTTGTTCTCCTAGTTCTGCTCACTTTGCATCCATTCGTACAAATCTTCCCAGTTTCCTCTGAAACTGTACATTTCTTTGAAATGGACATGGTTAACCTGAGATTGAGAAATATTATGGAGAACAGGATTGCTGAATTCAAGTATTTGTGGAACCACCTCATGGAAGAGGGATTAAATGTGTTCTAATTGGCTATAGAATGCAGAACTGGGAAAAAAGGATGAAAAGTGGCAGAAAGAGATTCAAGCTTGATGTAAAAAAGAAAAAAAAAAACAATTTTCTAGAACCATTATAGATGTCCAAAAGGAATGAGCTTCCTTGGAGATAGTGGTGTTCCCTTTCACTAGAGTATTTCTAGCAGATAGATGCTGGATTTGGCCTCAAAGGTCACTGCAGATAGTGACTGCAGCCATGAAATTAAAAGATGCTTGCTTCTTGGAAGGAAAGCTATGGCAAATCTGGATAGCATACTTAGAAGCAGAGATATCATTTTGCTGACGAAGGTCCATATAGTCAAAGCTATGGTTTTTTTTTTCCAGTAGCAATGTATGACTGTAAGAGTTGAACTATAAGGAAAGCTCTATGCTGCAGAATTGATGCTTTCAAATGCTGGAGAAGACTTTTGAGACTCCTTGGACAGCAAGGAGATGAAATCAGTCAATACTTAAATTAATTCAGACTATTTACTGGAAGGTCAAATACTGCAGCTTAAATATTTTGGCCACATAATGAGAAGACAAGTCTCATTGGAAAAGACCCTGATGTTGGGAAAGATTGAAGGCAGAAGGAAAAGGGGATGATGGAGGAGGAGATGGATAGACAGAGTCATAGAAACAACGAACATGAACTTGGACAGACTTCAGGAGCTAGTGGAGGATAGAAAGACATGGCATGCTATAGTCCAGGGGTCAGGAAGAGTTGGACAGGACTGAATGACTGAACAACAACAACACATGTTGGGCATCTGACAGAGAGGATTGTTATTTGGGTGTAAGTTGGAAATCCATTCCAACTCAGATTCTGTGAAAAGTAATATGGCAGTGGGTAGGGAGGGGACAAAGAAGTAATGCACTCAATAGAATCACAAAGGTGGCACTACGATTCTGGGTGAAGAGTAGGAAGATTGATAGGAACAACAAAGGCCTTCTAATGCTGACCCTTCGTTCTCTTCTCTGTCTCTGACAAGACCCAATAGTATGTGTGTATATGCGTGCATGCATATGCGTGTGTGTGTGCGTGTGTGTGTGTGTGTGTATGAGAGAGAGATAGAGAGAGAGAGAAGGTACATTGCGGGGAGGTGAGGGCAATTGTGTGAAAATTTTGCATTTTTATTTGATGAAAAATTGCAAAGAATCCGAATTTTAGAACTGAGCTGGAAGGAACTTTCAAACATAGAATGTCGGAGCTAGAAAGGTTCTTGGAACATAGAGCCTGGAATATGAACCCTGGATAGTAACTTGGAGCATAATATGTAAGATAGTAAGGCTTGAAAGGACCTCGGAACATAGAATGTCAACTCTGGGAGGGATCTTAGAAAGTAGAATATAAACTGTAAAGCTGAGAGGGACTGCAGAACGTAGAATATCAGAGCTGGCAGAAACTTTAGAACTTAAAGCTAGAAGAGAACTTTGAATACAGACTCTAAAGGCCCAAAGGAACTTTAGAAATGATCTTGTCCAAAACTGTCCCAGAGAAAAGAAAGTTTGTCCAAGATGAGAGCTAGTTTGTGGCAGAGCAGGAGCTGGAAGGAAAACGAAGTCCCTGGACTCCCAGTCTGGTGCTGTTTCTGCTACACAGTGCTACCTCAATCATTTAGACAGTGGTTTTATAACTCAATTTACACTTTGGAGGGCCCTTCTCACTCCTCTCTGTATACTCAATGAAGAGGTTAAAATAAAAAGGCTTGTCAAAACAAATCTCTATTTGGTTACCTCCATCTATGGGACAATTTCAGTAACCTGTCAATCTCTTCCTTGCAAAATAGCCTCTCCAACTCACAGCCCACTTCTTCAGATGACATCAACCTGTCAATCACTCACTGTATCAAAGCCAAATTTCATACTGTGGAAAGCCCAGTTTGTCAATCACTCCAAGAAACCCATCTGACAGCTTTTAACTTTTTCCTTCCAAATTCAGTATGTCTAGTTAAGCTTGTTGTCTTTTCCTAATTGAACTCCACTTGTGGTTGGTAGCTAAGCAACTAAAAAGTTCTTTTCTGTGGTGATTGGCCTAAGTTTCATAGCTTTCTTGACCACTGCCATTTGTTGTCAGAAAATTGTTTCCCCTCAAGTGGCTAAACAGCAGCTGTAGTGTTTAGTTAATGCTGGGGAGTTCTATTGTTCCTATTTATAAACACTTTCCCACTGTTTAAAAGCAAACACTGGGTCTGTTGCCAAATATACATAATTTAAAATCATCACAGCGTTCTGGAATTTGGTCCCTAATTCATAAGTAAAGCTATGTGTGATTGTTTGGCCTGGATGTCAGAAAGAAGGGACTTTTATGGGACTGGGACAATCAGATCAACTCATTATATCGAAACGGAAATGAGAACCTCAGGCTGACAGAGCTGAAAGATATCGTAGAGATGATTTAGTCCAACCTCATTTTACAGGGGAGGAAACTGAGGCCTTGAGAGTTTCAGTGATTTGCAGAGGGTCACACAGCTAGTAAGCATCAGAACTAGCATTTGAAGCTTGATCTTCACGCTACAGATCAACAAATATTTATTATATGTCTACTGAGTATGAGATACTCTCGGGAATACTAAGAAGCATTTAATAGATTTAGTTTATTTGGGCTCTCAGGGATATTTGTAATAAAAAAGAATGCTTGCTCATCCAAAAGAATTGACTTCTAATGGTGGAATTTTAGGCAGTATGACCAAAGTGTTCAGGATACACTCTTGGGCTGGACAGTTTTCTGGCATGCTTCTAATTTCTGGTAATAATGCTGACCCAGGAAGTACCACATCCATCTAACTCAACAGATATTTGTTAAACACCTTTGATGTGCAGGGGAACCACACGAGATACTGGAAGGGATACAAGCACATAAAACACACATTCCCTTACCTGAAGGAGTTTACAATACAGTTCAGAAGAGAAGATACATCTACACACACAGACACACAGACACACACACACACACACACACACACACATATGCGCATACATAAAGTAACAGTTATGCAATGTGTCCCAAAAGTCTTAGTGAAGTCTTAAGCTATGAAAGAGGGAAAGTGATATAGTAACAACTATTTATTCAACACCTGTTTTGTGCAAGGCATTGTGATAAGTTCTGGAGGGGTACAAAGACAAGAACAAACTACTCCCTGCCCTCAAAGAGCTTACACAAAATACTAGGCTACATTAAGCTCAAATACTACTATTGGCATTTACTGTGTGACTCTGGGAAGTAGATCACTTAACTTCTCTGAACCTCCATTTCCTCATGCGTAAAATGGGACAAATAATGCCTCTAGTAGTTATTGCACAGAGCTGTTGTGAAGCTTAAATGAGATTGTGTACATAAACATTCCACAGACTTTCAAGTTAGAATACATATTCCGTAGTGGAACAATGGTCAAAGAACAGGAACCAACAATTTACTAAGGAAGAAATAGAAATTGTTAATAACTTTGTGAAAAGAAATTCTAGTTTTGTAATTAGAAAGAAATAGGAATTGATTAAATCTGAAGATATCACCTTAAGCCCCCTGGAATGATAAAGACAGCAAAAGAGATGAAATCCATTGTTGTTGGGATTCTGGAAAAATGGGCCCTTGAAGAGCCATAGCTAAGAAGTCTAGTGGCAAATTCAGTCGAGCAAGAGAGGGTAGCAGTGGGAGTTTGGGAGAGAGATAGTGACCCCAGGATATCCCAAGGGCAATGTAGGCTACCATTGACACCAGTCCCACATGGCACCCAAGAATAGATGACATATTCTGTCCAACCATGTCAAGCATAATCATACCATGCTACAGTAATGGGCAAAGGCAAACCCACAGGAGAGGGGTATGGTAGCACAATGACCTTTGGAAGATGGTAGCCAGAGACCACCTGCATCTGGGTTGGGAGTATGCTTCCTTCTCATGGTGGGCCTTTCTTGTCCCTGAACTATCCATTGAAACTGCCGTGAAGAGAAAGAATGCTATCCACCTCCCATTCAGATATTGGTGTCCTAGGTCAAAGCTCTAGCCCATTATTGATGGGGTTGTGGATTGTAGACTGGTACAAATACTTTGGAGAGTGTAATGGCAATGTAAGGACGTGTCACAAAATTGTTGATACCATTTGACACAAGACAAGCCCCCTAGCATTTATTATGTGCCCACTATGTCACAAGCACTGTGTTAAGTGCTGGGAATACAAAGAAAGGGGGAAAAAATCCACTAGTCTATGCATTCAAGGAGCTTCCAACCTAATGGGGTAGACAACATACAAACAACTATGTACAGACCAGATTCAGTAATAGGAAAATTAGGAAGAGAGAAGGAATTGGTGGGGCAGGGGAAGATGATGAATTTAAATTTGGACATGCTGGGTTTAAGATATCTACAGGTCATCCAGTTTAATATGTCCACTAAACAGTTGGAGTTGCAAGACTAGAGATTGGAAGGGAGGTTAGAGCTGGATAAGTAGATCTGAGAGTCATCCGCATATGAATGATAATTTGCAGGGGTGAGCAACCTGCTGCTTTGAGGCCACATATGGCCTTCTAGGTCCTTGGGTGCAGGCTTTTGACTGAGTCCAGGTTGTACAGAACAGATCCTTTTATTAAGGGGATTTGTTCTGTGAAGTTTGGATTCAGTCAAAGAGCCAAACTTGAGGACCTAGAGGGCCACATGTGGCCTCAAGGCGGCAGGTTCATACCCCTTCTCCCCCATCTATAGGAGCTAATACGTTCACCAAGTGAAATAATATAAAAAAGAGAAGAGGGTTTAAGACAGAGCCTTGAGAGACAGCTACGCAAGTAACAGGTAAAACCTGGAAGAAGATTCATTAAAAGGACTGAGAAAAAATTTTCAACCAGGTGGAAGGAGAATCAGGTGAGAATAATGTCACAAAAACCTGGAGAGAAGAGAATGTCAAGGAGAAGAGGGTAATTCAGTGATTCCAAGGCTAGGATTTTATAACAAAACATAGAAAGGTGGGGAAAGACCTACCTGTACAAAAATATTAACAGCTGCTCAATTTGTAATGTGAAAAAAAATTGGAAACAACCTATATATTGAAATCAGAAAATGGCTGAATAAATTATGGTATTTTAAAGTAATGGAATATTATAGTGCCATAAAATACTAAATGTGACATATAAAAAAAGAAATATGGAAAGATCTCTATGGAGTGATGCAAAAATGAAGCCAGCAGAATCAGAAATGCATATGTGTCTATATGTGTGTGAGAGTGTGTGTATGTATATCTGTATAGACACACATATTACTGCTACATAAAAAGGGAAGAGGAAGGAGGAAGAGAAAAGGAGGAGAATAAGGGAGGAGGAAGAGAAAGAAAAAAGAGAGCAAGAAAAAGGACATAAAGAGAAGGGAAGAGAAGGAGTGAAGAAAGAAAATAAAGTATAAAAATATGAAAAAGAAGAGATAAAATCAAGAAAGAAAGAAAAAGAGAAAAGGAAGAAAGGAGAGAAGGAAAAGGAGAGAAAACAAAGCTAGAGATAATATAACTTCCGATGAACCTTTCATGTGCACTATTAATATTTTCTCTATCATTTTTTTAAGTCTGGGGCAATCAACCGAACAATAAATCAAGCCCTGATTTGTAGCATTTGCTAGTTTCAGAAAGTATAAATCTCACGCTGCAAATTTAACAATCTACTCAGTTTGAACTGGCTCCAGCACACTCCTGCTGCTGAAAATGAGACTCCCAAAAGTTAGGCTTGGTTCTGACTGTGGATAGCCTTGAATGCCTGAGTGGCAGAAACAGTTGTTTTAATTTATCTAGTAAGCTGAACCCGAGGGCATAGTTTTTCAATGAGGTTTCAACTGGTTGCTTATAGCTTAAAAAATAAGCAGCAGGCAATACTCCTACCTTTATTTTTCCCTGGGGGAAAAAAGTGCTGGGGGGAGGACGGGGTGGTGGCAAGAAAACTTTCATTTTCTCACAAATATGTTTATGAGCAATGAAAGAGGGGAAGAGGACATCAAGAAGAATCCGATTGAATTCTATATTTATCCTACTCCTCAAGACCAGCCAAAATTATTGCAGTCTTACCTCATGACATTATTCTTCCCCTTCAGAAACTTAGAATTCTCCCTTCCTTCAAGGCCTAACTCAAACTCCTTTTCTTTCACGAAGTTCGTCTCCAAATCCTCCCACATGTCATTTTGGGCAGCTAGGTGGCACCATAGTGCATAGAGTGCTGGGCCTGGAGTCGGGAAGACATCTTCCTGAGTTCCAATCTGGCTTCAGATACTTATTAGCTGTGTGATCCTGGGCAAGTCACTTAACCCTGTTTGCTTTAGTTTCCTCATAAGTAAAATGAGCTGGAGAAGGAAATGGCAAACCACTCCAGTGTCTTTGCTGAGAAAATCCCAAATGGGGTCATGAAGAGTTAGACACAGCTAAAAATGACATAACATCAACAGCCAATGTAATTTTCCCTCCTCAGATTTCTCATAGGGCTTTGGATCTCTCTCCTGCACTCAATACATTCTGCCTTGTGTATTCTAATTAGCTATGGCTATGTATGTTGAGGCAGTGTGTATAATGGCATTGAAGTCAGAAAGACCTGGGTTCAAGTCCTGCCCTTTATATGTATTAGCTATGCAACCCTAGACAAGTCACTGGACTTCTAAGTACCCCAAACAACTCTCTAAGACTAATGTGCAGAGCATTTGCTCATGCTTATTGGGAGAGGGAGTTTCCGGTCTATATGTTAATAAGATCATGAGTCCAATTTTAAAAAAAGAGAAGGCACACTGCCTTCTATTAGATTATAAACATCTCCAGGTTGGGGAATAAGTTTTTTTTGTCACTCTGTTCTTCATCTACCTCCCACAATAGGCTCATCCTCTAGTCTTAGTCTTACCACCATGTAGCTTTGATTGACATCACTGTCCTCAGCATCCTCTCCCCTCTGATTGGAGGGCTGGAGAGTAGAGTGTTGAACTCCTCCCAGTGCCTTTTTTTATACAGGGCAAAAACTGGATTAAGGTCACTCCACTATGATTGGATATGGCATCTGTGATTCTTCCTGGGTCCAGCTCCTTGGAACAAGATGGCTGCCCTGGTGTCGTCCATCCTCTCTGCTTTCCTGCCTTGTTTCGTGTGTTGTCTCCTTTTTCAGATTGTAAGCTCCTTGAGGGCAGGCACTTTCTTTTTACTATTTGTATCCCCAGCACTGACACACTGTTGCTGTTCAGTTGTTTAGTTGTGTCTGACTGTTCACGATCCCATGGACCATACTGTCCATGGGGTTTTCTTGATAAAGATACTGAAGTGATTTGCCATTTCCTTCCCCAGTGGATTAAAGCAAACTGAGGTTAAGTGACTTGCCCAAAATCATAGTTAGTAAGTGTCTGAAGCTGGATTTGAACTCAGGTTTTCCTAATTCCAGGCCCAGTGCTCTAGCCACTATGCCACCCCAGTTCACATAGTAGGTAATAAATGTTTATTGGATTAGATTGACTTTTTTCCTTTTTAAAATCTTTATAGGTATATTAGTACTTGGTATAAGCCCTTACATGCATAGTAGGGGCTTAATAAATGTTTGTTGAATAAATGAATTTTGGGAGCTATCCCATTCCTAGTTTGGCTACCTCCATTCCTATTTTCTTGTATGTCCAATAGGTGTCTTAAAGAGAATAATGCGTTCCTGTTTGTAGGAAAATCCAACAGTAATAAAATAAGACAGCGAAAAAGTTTGCAAGTGTAATGGAGGTTAATGATTCCAACCTGTTTCCTAGTTTACCACAGACATCCATCCTGGCTAACAGGATGCACAGGCCAGAAATGAACATGATACCTAGCTACCAGGTCCTGCACCTAGCAGAGCAGAGGGGAAAATCCCATCACACCCACCTCCATAGCACCTGGGCTGTGAATCTGCAGAGGAGCAAAGAGAGGGGAGACTGTAAATATTATTCCAATAAAGAAAAGAGGAGGTCAGAAAACTGGGAAAAGAGGTGGTTATCTTTTCTTTGTTTGCATCTCTGACTCAATGTTTACTGACTTATAAATGCCAAGCACTGGTCCCTGGGATAGGGAATGATGTAGGGTGTCTTTGGTTTTTGCCATCTTTTAAACAAGAGTGATTTCCCAAATCCTTTGGCTTTAAATTTTACAGAGTAAATATAGTCCCTGCCCTCAGTGTGGGGAGATGTAGCAGGTTAACATACAGTTGATTCCCTAATATCCATAGACAGGTGCACTGCCTCTTGCTTGATCAAAAGAATATTCATACTATCAAAAAGTGCTTAGTGCTGTCTTTTAGGATGAAATAGCAAAGTCTCTGGTAGTGGTGAGAAGGAACCTTCATTGGTTTAAAAATTGAGTTTAACTTTGTTTTTTAAAGTGTCCCGAAAAAAAAAAACCAAACAACTTCCTTAAGCAATTTTCTCCTATGAAATATGACATTCATAGAATCACAGTATGTTAGATCTGCTAGAGAACTTAGAGATCAGCTGGTCCATTTTACTGATGAGAAAACTGAGACTCAGAAAAGGAAAGTGACTTGCCCAAGGTCACATAGTCAATTAGTGGCAATGCTGGAACTTGAACTCATGTTTTCTGAGGCTTATGACTCTAATAAAATGTAAGTTCCTTGAGGGCTAGGTTTTTTTTTTAATCTTGGTATCTTTAGCACCTAGATAATAACCCAGCACATAGTAGGTACTTTAAAACTTTGTTGTGTTGAAGTCCAGTGTTCTTTCCCTCTACTATCCTTCCTCTTTTCCCGGTATAAATTACTGTATAGGAAATGATCTGTTAGGTATTGGAGTCAATATTCTCACTGGAGGTGGCTCACTTCTGAAAAGGAGTCATAAGTCTTGATTTCATTGAAAATGTTTGGCTTAACCTAAGTTAACTAGATAAGGGAAGTAAAGCCCATCTTTCTTCATATGACTGCATATGGCCTTAAAATAATTTTAGAAATATCATCCAATTTTTTTTCTATAATCACCACTTACAATACCTACAAGGACAAAGGAAAGACAACATTCCCAGCCAGGTCTCCTTGTTAGGTTATGTTTCTTGAATTTGCTCCGTCAGTTAATAAAAGGATTGCACTGGAAGAAAAATGAAATGCTCTCCCCTTACAGTTCTGGTGGCAGAGCAGAGAGACAAAATGTAGTTTGGAGCCAATGGGAAAAATCTGTGGGCCTGCCCACCAACTTGGATTCTTATTGCTTGGTTGAAACGCCTTTGATCATTATGGCCTGCAAAGTTAAATTCATGCACAACTCTCTGTTCTGATCCTGAGACCATACATAACTGAGGTAACCTAGAGAAGGCACTCATCAGGGCAAAAGCAGCAGGGATACCTGGCTGACTGGAAGATGTATGAAACAGTGATCGGAGAAGAGAAAGGAGAAAGAGAGACAGGTTCAAAAATATTTGGACTACTTCAGACACCTTTCTCCATCGCAGGCAGCTTGATCACAATTTAGCCCAAATCTTGCTTGAACACTGAGAAGGAAAACTAACTTTTTAGCTAGCAAATGAGCAGGCATTGTCTTTCCCTTCCAAGGATCAGTTTTTAAATGACCTTGGGGGCTGTTATTTATTTCCTCTTCCTCTTCCATCTGCTGCTGCTCCTTGCTGGGCTTCGGGAACTGAATGGGTCTGGAGGCTGGGGGGTGTGTTGTGCAAGGGACTGTGGGATACCATCATGTGCCCGTGCTGGGGCAGCAGCCATTATTAGGTTAATTCAGCCCAGGCTAGCATTCCTGAAATTGGGCGAACCTGCTTTCTTCCCCGTGATGTATCACTTAGAAACACCAACTGCAAGGATTTCTGACGTTCTCACAAAAAAGAGAAGGAAACAGCTGGTAAATGTTTCACAGATGGTAAAGCTCTTGGCATCTCTCAGGAGAGGGCCACCCATGCAGATGGCTCATTATTTTAACATTTGGATTTTCATCTTATTAAAACATCTTTTTTTCTGGTTTTATTTAGCATCATAAATTCTCTTACACTTTAGCTAGCAACTAAGTGATTCGAGGATGTGTGTTGTAAGGAACATCATTTGGCTAAAACGTATTTCAGTAGCGTCATTATTCTCAGCTTTGATCTCTACTTGATAGGTTTCAACCTGATTAAAAATTCCAGTGTAAGGCAAAGCTCAGAGTAGGGAATTTATCAAGCAAAAGTCCACAAAGTCCATAGAGTAACTGAATTATTCAGCAGAACGATAAACAGTGAAATTGGGAAAATAGTTAAATTTAATGCATAAAATCACTATTACTATGCAATATGCATATACAAAAATAGGTAAGGGCACAGCAGGTGTAAATTCAGAAGCACACCCCCTCCATGTATGTAGATTTACTTCTGCATCAAGAAATACAATCACCAAAATTGGATCAAATCTGACAGTGACTTGTGATTGTAGAGGCCAAGTGTTCACTGGCTCTCTGCCACCCTGATTTTGAAAGGATTGGCGCTTGCAACTCCAAGTATATCTGATAGGTACAGACCCTTATAAGAATTGGGTGGCTATGGGGAGAGCTATTGTGTGGTTCTGGTGGGGCTCAGGTCTGTGACATTCTGGAGAACTTTTCTCTTGAGGAAATGAAAGGGGCTACACCAGTACTACATCCCCTCAGTATATGTCACCACTGCCTCGGAAATGGACCTTGTTTGTGATGAAGACTGTGAGGAGCCACTGACGATGCGTGACAATAAGAGGAAGCCAATTTATTTAATGTGGTATGAGATGTTGGCCTAAATACAATATCAGTTACTTTGGTGTCTCAAAAGGGCCTTATAGAGCGAGTTCTGTACATGTTATGCTGTAAATGTTTATTAGCAATGCTAGAATTTGCATATTATGGACCCATAGAGCTCAAAGCATTTTTAATTTGGGGGGTCAAATGTAAATCCCTGAAATGCTGAATTTTTTTTTAATATGTGCAAATACCCAAAATGAGTCGCATGAGGGTATGTACCGATATCTATTATGGAGACTTCCCTAAAAAGTGAATCACCTCAGGTATCTTAAAATTTCTCATAGTAGGCTGGACCTCCCCATTTGGGCATTGAATAAGCTGATGGTTTTCTGTGAATTGGACACTAAAATGGAAATAACAGAACTAGTGGTTTGGCAGACAAAGAGATGAAGGCTCTAGAGTAGTGAAAATCAGGCTGAATCAGAACCAAGATACATGGGATGAAAATCCTGACTTCTGTCACTCACTACCTGTAAGACCTTGGGTAAGTCAATGCTCTTTGATTTTCAATTCATCTGAAAGGTGGAGAGTTCAACTAGACAATTTCAGAGGCCCCTTTTGATGTTCAGATGCTTTGATGCCTTTAAAAAAATCAAATTATGTATTTTTCCAATTAAGAAACATTTATTTTCTCTCTTCCCCAACCATTTGCACTAGGGGGTGGGGGGAGGAAAGAAAGAAAAACAAAACCCTTGTAACAACTATGTATAGTCAAGCAAAACAAATCCCATATTGGCTATGTCCAAAAACATGTTTCTTCCTGCGTATTTATTCCATTGCCATTCTATCAGGGGGTGAGTATCATTCTTCATCCTCAGACCTCCGGAATCATAGTTGCTGCCTTATTCTAATGAGGAACCTCAATTAGGCTCTTTCAGCAAAAGAAACCCTATATAGATGATAGAGAAAGCTTCTTGCTTTCATTCTGCTATGAAATCTATCTATGAGCAGCCACACCACCAGGTGTCCCTCACCCTGAAGGCAGCTAAGAGTCCCTATCAAGTCCACATAAGACCCAGAGGTAAGCATCCTTGGCTCAGAGAGCCAGGTGGGACACCACTGTGTCAATCCTAAGTGGGTGTGGGGGTTCCAGGCTTTGATCATTATGAGGTATGAAGGTTATGTAATTTCACAGTGCTGAAGAAACTGTTTGGTGACATGCGTCAAGTACAATCCCTGTGAGATCCTGGCAGATGAATACATTTGTCTATTTAACTGCACGCAAAACACTTGTCAAGAGAGATTCCAGTGCCCTTTACCTAGGTTTGCTCTCCACCTTGTACACCATACATCTCTTCGGGGCTGGCACATGCCTTCAGTTTGACCTGAAAAGTTAGAGGGGGAAAATATTAAGGCTATTTAAAAATTATTATTATTATTATTATTGGCATATAAGAGGAGCATCACCCCTAGTTCTCTGTTTCTTGCTCAAAGGCTGACATATTTCATTATATTTGTTACCGGGTCTAAAACTCAAAAACATCTTTCTGCACTTCTAAGGCAGAATAGAGAGACATAAAGGATTGTTCCTTCGGAAAATTACAAGGCATTTGGTGTGTGTTTTCAAGTGTGTGAGGCCTCTTCAACATACGCCAGTTTGGGGAGCTGAAAGCAACCCCACTCCCCCCAGCAAAATTGTGTCTGCCCTGGAAATACTCTTACCTCCTGTGAAATGGCATACGAATCAAAGGGAAAGTGAATTTCCTGCAGTGCCGATGAGCTACTTAAAATCATTCCCATCTGTGGGCACCTCCTTTTTCCTTAGTACATTGAAAACCATTTGAATAATGCACATTATTTTCAATGCACTTTCAGAGGCATTGTGTACTCTGAAAGCAATTTAATGAGGGTAGACAGCCATCGAAGAAGGTACATTTCTTTGACTAACGTAGATACTCCTGGAGAAAGTGGAGGACATTTTTCACCAACATGGAAGGCAAGATTTACAAGACCCAGGGAAGAAAGGATGCTGTTATGATGTCTTGTTTTATTCAATCAAATCAAATGAAAGGAAAGCTAAAACTGATCTCTAGTTCAGGTGAACCTCGCTTTAAATAATGGATAACTTTCTAAAAAGTTTCATGCTAATCAAATATCTATAAATCAAATCTTTCCCCCCCATTGACTTTGATTTCACTTCAAAGCCCCATTACCTTTAATGCTGATTCAATAGACATGATTCCCAAACTCATCTGCTAGACTCAAATTGCTAAAGATCTGTAAACAAAGACTTGAATGCACCAGAGATCCCTTTGTATGGTTCCTCTTGGCCCTGCAAAGTCTTCCACAGCACTGAAGAATGAAGAAAATCTCTGACAACGAGGATCTCACTCAAAGAGAAGCCAGAAGGGCAAGCCTGGTCATTGAGCAGTCATTCTCTGGTGCATACCCCTGGTGCCAAGCTGAGTGCCCAGGGGGAAAATCAGAGGTCTATGTCTAGATGGGTCTTCAGAGGTCATCTAGTCCAACTCCATCATCTTACAGATGAGGAAACCAAAACCCAAAGAGGTCCAATGGTTTGTTATGGCAGTAAGCATCAGAAGTAGAATTTGACTCCAATTCTTCTACCTCTGGAGACAGTGTTCTGTCCATCATATCACTCTGCCTTCCCCCAGCAGTGATGGGCAGTGTATGGATCAGAAGTCATACCTGAATCAGTCTAAGGAGCAAGTAAACAAAAAGGCTTGATATGTGGTCAGACTACAGGACTCGAGGATAGGAACAATAGAAAGAGGTTGAGTTCCACCAAGAGCTCACACAAATTTGTTGTGCCCAATTTCTTTGTGAACACATGGGTGTTATGTCCAGCTTCATCAGGCCAAGGTGGCCTCCAGCTTCCTAAGGGGCAGTGGGCAGCTCCCAATTTTCAAAGGCTTCAATTCATCTCTGACAAGACATATAGTCACCTTCATCCTGATGCATTGGTGTTGTATATTTACATTTCCACCTATTTGGATTTCCAAAGAGGAAGAAACCTGGCCCCTCACACAGTGATTGGATTGAACATGAAGTTTATCCAGCTAGTTCAGTTGAAAATACGCTTTGTTCCGAGATACAAGAATGACTGAAGCTCTCCTGTCTTTCTTGGCCCATATAGCTAGGTATTATGTATGCATAGAAATGGTCCATGAGGCACAGAGGGACTTGCCTAGTACAATTTTCATTCTCTCCCACACTAAAGAATTACGCATTCCTAATTCTCCATCTGGGAACCAATGTAGAAAGACGTTCTTTGGCTTGGCAAACCTTAGGACTTAAGTCCCTAGTCAACAAACATTTATTGGACACCTACTGTGTTCAAATTCATGTTTTAGGTGGTTGTTCTGCCAAAGCCTTTACTGTAGTGGTTGCAAGTTTTGGGGGGAGGCATGTGGGAGTATTTAAAGTGTTTTAAACCATCTTAGAAGTCTTTAAAGTAGAGGGGACTTAAAACAAAGCACCATCATCGTCTGAACTGGTTCATTACTGGAGTGAGAGTGGACTCATTTATAGGCAGGCCCAGGTGGGTAGGCACCCTCTGGCTCAGTTTTCTCCCTTGTTTTTCATGTTACTACCACAGGACTTCAGTTTTTGCTTTTTAAAATTATACCACTAACATTGGGGGTGAGAGGGAATGGGGCAAGGGGATGAACTAATTCACTCTTTTTTGCGAATATTCTAAAGATAGCTTCAGAAGCAAAACAATGCAGTCAGACAAAGAAACCCAGGCAGCTGAAGCTGTTCCCCTTATTGGTTGGTTACTTGTCCTTTAAGCATGTGACTGGTCACAGGTTATGTGTTTGAAAGTAAGCATGAAGAAGCCAAGAACAGGTAGAGACGCCTTTCAAAATAAAATGGTCAGTGATTTTTTTAAAAAAGGACTTTTAGTAAATGATCAATTGGGAAATTCATGTTTGTCTTGCATGATAAACATGAGAACTCTGGGAAGCATGTTTTGTTTTGTTTTGTTTTTTTAAGATAGGGAATTAGGAAAAAAGAGTAAAAAAAATAAACAAAACAAAACAAAAAAGATAGGGAATTAGAGGCACGGTCGATAGAATGCTGGGCTTGGAGGTAGGAAAACTCATCTTCCTGAGTTCAAATCTGGCCTCAGACATATACTAGCTGTGTGACCTTGGGTAAGTCATTTAACCTGTTTGCCTCAGTTTCCTCATCTGTAAAATGATCTGGAAAAGGAAATGGTAAACCACTCCAGTAGCTTTGCCAAGAAAATCACAAATGGGGTCATGAAGAGTCAGGTGTGACTAAAATGACTGAAGAGCAACAAATCAAGGAAGAGAGTCTTGAATTGGAAGAACTGGGTTCAAGTCCTGGCTCTGATATTTATTAGCTGTGTGTCAATGGACAGGTGCCTTAACTTCTCTGAACAACTTTCCTCATAGGATTGTTGGGGGGAAAGGGTTTTTTTTTTAAAACTATAGGGTGCTATAGACATGTGAGTTTTGAATCTGCCTTTTTTTTTATTATCTATAAAAAGGGGACATGATAACTCATATTACTTACCCTTGCAAAAGCATTGTGAAGATTAGTTGAGGAAAGGTTAGGTATCTTTTATTACCATAAAGCGCTAC
Source organism: Vombatus ursinus (assembly GCF_900497805.2). Taxonomy (NCBI): domain Eukaryota; kingdom Metazoa; phylum Chordata; class Mammalia; order Diprotodontia; family Vombatidae; genus Vombatus; species Vombatus ursinus. Next base: position 20,640,900 of record NW_020940358.1, read on the forward strand.
CTACATGTGAGCTGTTGTTGTTATTATTATTATGATTGTTATTATCTTCCCTTTTGTAAGAAACAACATTCCTTTTCTCTTTGCCCATATAAAAATAGTCTCAGAGCAGCGAACAGTCTTGAGATGAGTCTGTCTTAAGAAAATGATGCTCATAATTCACAGATTATTTTGTAGTAGCATCTACAACACTTTTCTGGAAGACTGTCACATTTCTTCTAGAATAGCGCTTTTTTTCCTCCAGTGGGTGAGATTAAAGCAAAAAGTGACGTGTGACAAAAGGGTAAGTGGAGGTAAACCCTCATGGACCACTGTAAAAAACATGGAGTTCTCTGTATTTTTGTTTGGTGATCAGTGGTTAAAGTACTGGTCTTATAGTCAGGAGCCCAGGGCTTCAAATCCTGCTTCAAATACTTACTAGCTATGTTACTCCCATCAGGGCACCTCTTTGAGCCTCAGTTTCCTCATCTGTAAAGTCAGGGGGTTGGACTTGATGATCTCAGAGGTCCTTTCCAGCTCAAATCTGTGGTGCTCTCTGTAAAGGTCCTTTCAAAACCTTGCATTCTATGAGTCTTCAGTTGCAACCTAGTGTGTTAAAATACAGTTATAATTTCAGCATTCATTCTCAATGTCCTGCTTTGGGCAACATCTTTGCTCTTGGAGGCCTCTGGCAGACAAGGACCAGGCTGGAAACAGGACACTCTACTTGAATTTAATGATGTCACTTAAGGGGTGGGGGCAAAGATGTAGTTTTCCTGGGAGATAGGGATGACCCTTGCCTTTATCCACCCCTAGCCATTAATTCTCTCTTCTCCTCCCTCCCCCCCCCTCCAACTTGAAGCCCAGGAAAAGAAAGCATCTTTGTTTCTCCCATTTTCCAGTCAAACTACACCCCCTCCCCAGGCGGAGATTTTGTCAGGGGCATTGTTCTCTCTCAGTGGCAAGGAATTGCATTTGCCAGGGTTTCAAGTATTAAGAGCACGACATAAAATCTCAGCAATTTTAGACATGTGTCAATCTCCCCTAAAAAGGCTTTGTGTCAGTCTCAGGAATGTCAGGGCTGGCATTAAGGAAATGGAGAATTTCCCTGAGTAAGAGTAGTGCATGCTGACACTCTACATTGTTAGGCCTCTGTGTTACTACACAACCAATATGTTTTAATAATTTATTGGTATTTATTTACCATACAATACTGTCATACCAAATCTAAACCTGAAGGTCTAAGTTCCCCCATTGATTCTCTGAGCATAGTCCTTATTAGCACTGATGGAAGCTACCTGGGGTCCTTGTCCCCACCCCCACACATTCTGATAATCCTAGACAGGAAAGCTTCCTGACATCACTATCCCACACACCCTCCCTCTAGCAGCCCTGTGACAAACACTGTCTCTGGCTCTGGCCTTTTCCTCCCTTGTTTATCAGACTTCATCTAGGGCTGGAATCACAAGCCTGTGTGTTAATCTCATTTGGACACTCACCTGAAATCTAGCCAGCTCTAGAAAGGCTACAAAAGGCTGGGGGGAAGAGACCAGCCAGTCAGTAACAGCATCTGAGCCGAAGTCTTCCAGGCTGCCTTAATCATTAATTCATCTGCTTGAGATTCATTCATCTTTATTTCACCATTACCTAATGAGGATAATAGGGAGCATCAAAACCGAAAGGCTGATCATTTTTTTTAAAGGCGAGCATCTGATAATAATTAATTAATAATAGTGACAACAATAACCTTAATTTTCCAGGTATCCCCCAGGAGACTTGTCTTTTAATTATACTTGCCACGAGGACAAATTAACTCCCTTCGATTCAGGCTTTGGTGTATAAGCTTTCAAATCATAGGAGCAAAGAGAAGCTATCTTCATGTAAAAATAATCAGAATTTTTTTTTTCTTTGAAAGAAATACTTACAAAATGGCAGAGATGAAGAGATGATAAATACGGCTGATGCTATTTGGTGTGACATGGGTAATTCTCAGAGGGACTCCACACTGGAACATGCCAGTGTAGATGTTCTTTGCTTTTATGAAGGTGACAGCCTTGACCTGCCATGTACTAGTAACACCCAGAACAGATGAGAAATGTCACAGACTGCTAACAGTTACTACACCCAATATAAAAGCTTCTGTCTGAAAAGGGGTGGCACTTTAAAAACTGGATTAAACTAGGTTTGAAGTTCCTGTTTCTTCAGCAACCCTAACCCCTTCCTTTTGAAGTGTGGAAGAGTATTCCAAAGAGAAAATCGTTTGAAAAGGTTGACGCTGTAATGCTCACAGGATCCTAGGAACTTAGAGTGAGAAGGGAACTGTAAATGTCATTTAGTTTACTCCCCCCCACTCATTTTACATATGAGGAAACTGAGTTCCAAGGAGATGAATTGGATGTTCTAAGATCACACAAGTGGCAAACATAAGCATTGAGAATTGGACCCCAAGTCCTTGTTTTCTGGGAAGATAGGTGGCAGAATGGATAGAGTGCTGGCCCTGAAGTCAGGAGGACTTGAGTTCAAATCCAGCCTCAGACACTTACTAGCTGTGTGACCCTGGGCAAGTCACTTAACCCTGTTTGCCTCAGTTTCCTCATCTGTAAAATGAACTGGAGAAGGAAATGGCAAACCACTCCAGTACCTCTGCCAGGAAAACCCCAAATGGGGTCAAGAAGAGTTGGACGTGACTGAAACAACTGAACCACCACCACCACCACCACCTTGTATCCTAGTGCCAATGCTCTTTCCACTGCATCACACTAGGTCCTATACTATCTTCAGTGAAGTAGTGGTCCCATTAGTGTGAATACCACATCCAACAGTACAGATCAAAATCCATTCATACAGAAGGGAGAGAAAGGTACAGAATAAAATGCTAGGTTCATACTTAATTCATTGAGTTAAAATCCAGGGAAAAGTGACTAAGATGAATTCAATACAGTGGATTATACATTCCAGCACTCTAGTGCATTGGAGATCTCATTGATGTGAGTATCCCCCAGGCCACGATCTATCCACGCCTGCCCATCCTATGTCATTCTCATTTATGGCCTGCCATAAATTCTCCTGAGAGGGTCCATCCAATGTACCAGAGACATTCTTTATGTTCTCCTGACATTGTGAGTATACCAGTAGAGTACATGGGATGCCCACTCATAGTGTCTATCCATAGTTGTCCTTACTTTCTTGCTATATGACCAGCCACAATTTTTCTAAGTCATATATTTCTCTACTGACATCCTTCATACCCATTTTTCCTGCATAATTCTTCATTTGTAATACCTCGTATTCAGTCTGTTCCTGTCCACTGCACCCCTCTCCATTGCCCTTTGGGATATCATCAATTTCAAGTCGTCAGAAGCCTTAGCATTCCATGACTCACAGGCATGCACATCACTGTATGACTATTGGGGTGGAAAAGAAGAGCCTTTGTTTCAGGGATAAGTTTGGAGTCACTAAAAGAACGCTGCAGTTTCCCAAAGGGAATCTCCTCCACCTCCTCCTCCCGTTATATAAAACAGCAAAAATATTGACCTTCACAACACTGACTGAAATTCTGCCCAGTGAAGGCAAGACATCTGCCAGCTGTTAGTTGGCTAGTGTACAGTGTGTTGGGGTCTCAGTTCAACTCTGAGTTGCTAGACAACTATATTTCCTCAGAGAATTATATGTCTGTAAAGTATATGTTTTCCAAGGGTGAGGAGTTTTATAGTCATTCATTGCCATTTATAAGATGTTGCCGTTTCTAAGACGGCCTCTTAAATGTTTGGCATGTCCTCCCTGCTCAGCATCCACTTTGGATGAAGTTTTCAAGGGGTTCAGGGATTTCACAAAGCAAAGCAGAAACTTTTTGTCTCCACTGAAAAAAAAAGGTATGTTTTTCTTAGTGTCAGACATAGCAATTAAGGGACTTTTTAAACCTTGCTCTCCAAACACACCTCTTTGGGGCCATCCATAGCTTTAGACGAATTGAAATGAAAGTGAATATTTTCCCAAAGGTCTTGAGCAATCGAACTCATGGCATCTTAATAGAAAATGTTTAGCTGCCCATCAGCAAATGTTTTTAACATCAGTCTAGCTAAAAACAGTGAGGCTTACTTATCATGAGAGCTGCATCTATGTTAGAAGATCTAGTCTGTTCTTTATTATCTATTTGACCTTGGGCAAGGCATTAAAACTTTCTTGGGATTTGAACCCTCAAGTCCTCAAAATGAGGATGTTGAGACTAGAGACTAGGTGTTCTCTGATTTCCTTTTGAGTCCTAGATCTATGATCCCTTGATTCTAATGTATGATGGTACTTTGATGATACAAGATGTGTCTATTGTAAAAAAAATTATATATTCAGATTATTTTATAGTAGTAGTGGTAGTTATGGAAGTATTAGTAGTAATAACAACAATAATATAATAAAGCTTTAATTCATTTTAATAAATCACTAAGCATTTATTCAATACATGCCATATGCCAGGCACTATGACTACTAAGCACCCACTATGTGAGAGGCACTATGCTTACAAAATGCCTACTATATGCCAGATGGGGATAGAAAGATAAAAAATATTCCTTGCCCTCAAAGAAAATGCATTCTATTGGACGAGATAATATATACACACATCATATAAAATATGGACAAAATAAATAAAAGTTAATTAATGGAGGCACTAAATCATTCTGTGCCCGATTTCCCTCATCTATAAAATGTGAACATTAGTGTTTACTGCCTTCTTCACAGGGTTGTTGTGAGGAAAGCACTTTGTAAACCTTAAAGTATTATATAGCCCTTTATGGTTTAACAAGGACTTTCCTCACAACCATTTGGCAATAGTGGCTCAGTGGAGAGACCACTGGGTCTGGAGTCAAGAAGACCTGAGTTCAAGTGTGAACTCATACCTTATTAGCTGTGTGACCTTGGCAAGTCACTTATCCTCTGTTTGCCTCAGTTTCCTCATCTATAAATCATGGGTAATAATAGCACTACCTCTCAGGGTTATTGAGAGAATCAGATGATATAATATTAACTGTAAAGTGCTTAGTACCATGCCTGGCACATAATAATTGCTGTATAAATGTTAGCTTATCATTATTATTATTATTATTATTATTATTATTATTATTATTATTATTATTATTGTTTTTCTTTAAGGCAGGGGGTGAAAGTATTCTTATTCTCATTTTGTAGAAGAAGATAATAAGATTGGGGAAATATCTTGCTCTGGGTCGTATAGCTAGTATAAGTCTAGTAAGTAGCATCTATATACTTACATTTTGAAATTTTTAAAATCTTTCTGCAAAATAGATTATTAAACATGGTAAAATAATGCCTCCTGACCTTAGCTCATATTATTTACTTCCATCCCACCAATCCGGAATCCTTTCCTGACCCATTTTTGTCTAAATCCTACTCTTAATTCAAGCCTTAGCTCCTGTCTGACCTCTTCCACTTCTGCTCAAAATGATTTCTCCATTTTTTGAATTCCAATTGTGCTCATAGACAGCACCATTTGTTCTGTTAGCGCCTCTTTGTTGTCTGTTTGCTGCACGTATGTTAGTTCTGTCTTTCTGTATAGACTAAATGCCCCTTGAGGGCTGGGGCCATATCTTTTTTTTTCCCATAGTGCCTAGCACTCTGTTGGGAACATAATATAAGTGCTTAACACAGTCTCCAGAATTCTTACTTGCAGTAAATAATTTTAGGGACTGAGGACTGAAGTATTTGGCTAAAGGCCACACAAGCATCCTGTGGGTCAGTTGGCATCACAAGGCAATTAGGCCTCATGCTTTGATAATTACAGTATTGTAATGTGTACAGAGGCAGATGTCTTATACTTGTCTGGGTAATATCCATTGTGTATGGTGTTAAAATTGCATGGTTTCTTTCTGGATGGGAAAGCATTTTGTTTGTAAAACATTCTATTATCACACTTCATGATGAATGGGATGTGTTTGTTTGTTTGTTTCTTGGTTGTCTTTATAGGATGATCTAAGGTTAATGGTGGAAATACTACCAAAATAAATGGTTTCATTGTAGTCGAATCTTTCATTGGAGCCCTTGGATTCAGGGAACTAGGGAAGAAGAACAAATGAATATTTGGGGAAGGTTTGAATTCATTCCTGAACCTCAGCACTGTGACAGTTTCTTTGCTATTTTTTGCAAGTCACACCCCCACCCAAACCACAATGTTCAGCCAATATGTAAATTAAGCTTTGAATATTTATTGCCCACGTTTATAAAAAACAACAACAAAACCCTTAACAGGACACAGTGTATAAATTTAAAGAAATTCATCTTTGGGGCCCACTGAGAGCTAGCTATTTCCCATACCCAATTGTTCCACTGCATCTTAACCTCTTATTAGAGTGATTTTCACCAGGCCTCATTCAGAGCATTTCCTTAAATTGACATTGAGTTCTGAAAACAAACAGATGTTACATTTGCTACTAATCTTGGCAGTTCAGGTGCCTTTGAATCTTGCCTTGGTCATGTTCAGTGAAATGCGGGGTTTTCCTATTTGTCAAGTCCTCTGAGAAGCTTTTGACTGTCTGTTCTGTATATTTTATTTCAATTTTTTTCTCCAAGCAAAAAAAGACTTATCTGGCATTCGGGACAAAATTCCTGAGTGAAACATTGCTCTTAGATGAAGTTACTCAATGGGACTTGCCATCATTTATTTTTTCATGCTTTGGGATTCTCCTAAGAAGGATCATTGCAGTCCCTTTAAACCTAGAAACCTATTTTTTCCAACATTTCCTTCTAGCAAGGATTTGCATACAATTGAAAAGGTAGGGGTCTTTCTTTGACTGACCGTCAATATATGCCCTGAAGGTAAGCTCCTTTCTAAGATAAACTCTTGTCCTGAGGCCAAAATATCACCAGTATTACCCTTGTCCCTAAAGGGGGTTCTGATGATTAAGGTACTTGTGTCATCAGGTAAAATTCCTTAGCAGACCAAAGTTCTTCTTAGGCAGATGCTATCTGAAAATTCCTGACCAAATGAGAACAAGCACAGCATACATTCTAGGATACAGACTTGGGCATTGAGTGTCTAGAAGAAGGGTTCTTAACCCTTTGGCAGTCTGGCAAAGCCTATGGACCCTTTCTTAGAGTAATGCTTTTAAATATACTTTTTAAATTGTATAAACTTACAAAGGAAATCAGCTATTTTGAAAACAGTTATCACCATATTATAAAAATACAAATTCATGAACCCCTTGAAATCTATGCATTGTACCCTAGGTTAAGAACCTCTGGTTTAGGGGAATATGCCATTTGAAAAAGAACCACATAAGATAGATTTGTAAGAATGCCTCAATGGTATGGTAAAAAGGGATTTGGAGTCAGAGGATCTGGGGTAGAGTCAGGCTCTTCTTATTTATTATTTGTGTGCCTTGGGTAAGTCATTAGGCCACTTTGGATTCAGTATGCTCCACTGGAAAATTAGAGGATTTGACCATATACTCTTTATGATGCTTTGTAGCTCTAAACTGTTCAGATAGGGAAGAGAGGTGGCACGATGAATAGATAGAGATCTGGACATGGAATCAGAAAGCGCTGAATTCAAATTAGCCTCAGACCACTTAACTGTGTGACTCTGAGTAAGTCATTTAACCTCTACCTGCCTCAGTTTTCTCATCTGTAAAATAGAGATAATAATAGCATCTGTCAGGGTTGTTGTGAGGATCAAATGAGATAACATACGTAAAGGAATTTGCAAACATTCAAGTGCTATATAAATACTAGCTGTCATCGTTATCCTTTATCTTTTCTCCATTTCACAAGCCTCTTAGGAAAAATTTATATTTGCTGACTCTACCTCCAAATCTTCTACTAACTTCTAAGCCCCTTGATATCTGGCTTCCTAAACCCACACTAAAGAGAAACTACTTTCCTTGAGATGACTAACAATCTCTTAGTGATTCAATCTGACATCCTTTTCTGACTCTTCATATCACTTATTCTCTCTATGGCTTGATACTTTTTCCTTCCTTGGTTTCCGTGACATTTACGTGTTCCTACATGTTTAATTACTCCTTCTCAATCTCTTTTTGCCAAATTGTCATTTATCTCCTGCCTCCTAAGCATGTGTGTACTCCATGCTTCTCCCTGGGCTCTTTTATATAGACAGATAGAGAGACACATACATACATAGATACATAGATAGATACAAGAAAACCATTGCAATCTTAGATAGCATCGTATCTGGGACCAGAAACATGATAATCCTGCTCTACTGCAGAAACCATTTGGAATATCAATAATTTCTCAGCAACACATTTTAGGAAAGACATTATTAAATTAGAAAGAATTTGGAGAGTGATGACCAGGGTAATGAAGGGTCTGAAGTTCACACCATATGAAGAGCATTTGAAATAACTGGGCCTAGTGCACCTGTAGAAGAATGAGGGGGGACATGATAGCTGTCTTCAAGTATTTGAATAGTAGTCACGTGGGAGAAAGATTGGATTTTTTTCTTGGCCCTGGAGACTAGAAAGTAACTTTAGGTTTAGGACATCTAGGTGGTACAGTAGATAGAGTGCCAGGTCTGGAGTCAGGAAGATTCATCTTTCTGAGTTCAATTCTGGGTGACTCCGGGCAAGTTACCTAACCCTCTTTGCCTCAGTTTCCTCACCTGTAAAAAAAGAGCTGGAGAAGGAAATGGCAAACCAATCCAATATCTTTGCCAAGAAAACCCCAAATGGGGTCAAGAAGAGTTGGACATGACTGAAAAGACTGAACAACAAATTTAGGTTTGAGGTAAGGAAAAACTTCCTAACAATTAGAGCTCCTGAAAGAAAACAGGCTATCATGTGAGGTGGTAAGTTCTTTCTTTCACTGGAGGCCTTCAAATGAAAGTTGTTTCCACTTGTCAAATATATTAAGGAGGGGATTCTTTTTTAGGTATAGGTTGGACTAAATTGCCTCTGAGGTCCTTTCCAACTCTGAGATTCTTTCATTCTGTAATTCTCCAGATATTACAGTTATGGTAATTGGGGGAGGAGGATTAAGGTTCAGATGAAGGAGGATTAAGAGGGAGTTTTTATTAGATTGTGTCACTCTTCCCAATAAAGTGAGAATAGCCTAGGTTCCTGGGGCTAATTTCAAGTGTTGGGGAGAGAATCTAACTCCCTAATATTTAGAAGCAAATGGTCTCTATATGGATGGTTGCACAATAAATGTTAATCATATCCCACTGAAAACAAAACCCAATATAAAACATATGAATAATCCAGAAGGGATATTTAGTATCATGGGATAGTTGGTCCAAAACATACTTCTACCAAAGAAAAATGAAATACCTCCCACAAGTACATTCAGAGTCCAGGGGAAACTGGGCACAAGCTTAGACCGCATGTGACAAAGTAGGGTAACACAGCTCCTGGAAGTCTGCTTGCTAGAGTCTTCAAAATATTCCCCTTCAGTAAGATGTATATTTTCTCCTGGGATCCATGTGGAATCCTGAATCTGCCTCTCATCAACATATCCTGTCTGTTGTAGCCTCCTGATACAGACACTGCCATCAGCTATTTTCTGAGGATTTGACTAGGATGTTGATGGAAAATCCAAAAATCCTTTGGACTCTTTGAGACATGAGGTTCTCCTCTGGCCAAGGTAGGAGGTGGGTGGAGAAGTCTGAGAGTGTTCCCAAGTGATTCCTTCTCTGGGGCATGGCTGGAAGGTTTCTACCTCTTAAGCTCTCACATGTATGAATCCTTGAGTTCTAAACTGGTTTGCTATATTAAAAAACCATAGGATATGATCTAATCTTATCAACAAATCCGTAAACACATTAGTTCATCCAGTGTCTTTCAAGGATCTTAAAATTGTTCAAGGAGTTTTTTGAACTTGGTCTACAATCTATGATAGACCAATGCAACCATAGCTTATTCACCTGGTTAAGGTAGCAGCACATAGCTTTTTGTCACTTACTATAAGCGAGGTCAGGTAATTGATAAACACAATCTACTTCCATCTGTACACATGCTAGTCAAAACCAAATGAGAATAATTCCAGAATACCCTTGGCTAGCCTAATTTCTGCAATTGCATTGGGGTGGGTAGCAGCATTCCTTATATTATATCATTTTTCAGCCAGAAAAAAAGTTGAAAAGTATAATCCAAGCTAACTTTGATGATTGGTTTGTGTATCCACACAGAGAGGTCACTTTCTGAAACCTGAGTTCATGTGGTTGTTATATCATCTTCATTTTTTGATAAAAATTTACTACAACATTCATTCAATAAATATTTACTGAATGGCATACTGTAAAGCCTATAGATATGCCTGTTTCTATAGCCTGATAGACTAGGAAAGCCACCAGATGTCCTGTTTCCTTTGGGAAAGCTCACGTTGACATACATCTGATGTTGCCAGCAGCTGTGATTATTAGTATAAAATCCTACACTTAAAGGAGAGAAGCTCGTAGTATGAAAAAGGGAAGAAACCACAGAACATCTAGTGCCCATGAATTCCTCTAGTCTATACTGGCGGCTGTGACATATAGTCAGTCATCATGTACAATGTGATTACCAACACAGGCAAGATAGAGTCAGAATGGGGTTGAGAGTTAAGAAAAGACAGTGAAAGAGAGGAAAGCTAGAAGTGTCAAAGTGCTCTAGCCTTTGTTTTGAAATAGCCCATTTCCCCTTCTACTCTGTATTCACATGAATTAAGCATTTAATGAGGGAGTATTCTGGATGATAATTATAATTTATCTCACCTGGCTGCAGTCTCCACTATTTCCTGGAAACTTTTGGGATAATCAAAATTCTAAATTAAGCTTGAATCTTACAAATAGACAAATTAGGAATCATACATTGAAATAGTTGAGTTTTTTTTTTTATTCTTTGTGACCATACCTGTGATTTCACTGATATAAAGAACACCTAGCAAGGGGATTATGCAGATTGGCATTTACTTTCCAGCTTATCATTTTATGTTTGCCTGGTACTTGGAAAGGTTAAGTGACTTTCTCAGGATTGCACAGTCAGAAGTTGTCCTTGAGCCTGTATCTCCTTGAGGCCAGATATATATATTTACTCTATCAAGCTTCCTCTACATTATCTATCCAGTGCTTCTTAAACTGTGGGTCGGGTGACCCAAGGTTTCTGAATGTGCAGTGACCTAAAATTAATTAATAATCAAACATGTAATGAATCCAAGGTGTTTCTGACAGCGCTTGCCTGTGTTGCATCGTGCAACTTCACTACAGCCTTGGTTCTGAACTTTGCACTGGGCATGCCCTCATGCCATGCAGTACCAACAAACGTTGATGAAACGCGAAAAGGGGTTGCAAGAGGAAAAAGTTTAAGAAGCGCTGGTCTATACTATAAAACACAGTAAAATGTTTAATTAAGACAGAATTGCAAAGCAAAGAAACACCTTAACACTCAATCTTAAATGAATGTAACTTTATCCCAAATTTCCACTCGAGTAGGGAAAAAATAATCCTTCAAGATTTGTAGCTCTGGGGAATCACGTCATAGGTCCTGGTGTAGCTAGACTGAACATTGGCACTTTTCTCTGCCTACATTTGTGCTAGGATAACTGACCTCTCTCTGTAGCTCATATAACTTCTCTCCTTGATCTGTTGCGGCTCTAAAACATGTTACATAGCCCATCTGGGCACCTGAATGCTGCCACTGGGGTCTCAGATGATCCTCAGTCAGGCTTTATTTTTCAGCTTCTCCCACTTTTTTTCTGACTTCCTATTGACTTCATCACATAATTTCACTATGTCTAAGCACATTGTCATATGGGAAGTGAAGTCTTGGAAACGTCAATCAAGTTTTCCTGGAGACCTAGGTACTCAGGGGCAATGTGGTCTTGTCTCACCTTGTGGTCATGATTCATATATCCTTCCCTCTTCTCATATGTAAACATGAAGGAAAGAAGCACAAGACAAGAATAACCTGTGACATTTGAACAACAGAAAAGTCTGAGAATAAACAAATGTATTACAAATGCTCTAGTGGAAAATTGTTATATAAGTACTTATGATTCAACACTTCTAGGGTTATCTATGGCTGGATAGTCCTTCTTCTACTGCAGATTGTCACTCCTATGTGACTAAGTAAAGTCCTCAACAATTGGTATGGAAACAAAAACAACAACAACAGTAACAACAACAAAATTCCTTCATCTTGCAAACAAGTTGATGAAAAGCTTCTCTGGACTTAGCCCCATACTTAAGTCTTCCCAGGTAGGACCTACTAGAGCAGTGAATATGGAAAGTGGGAAAGTAACTGTTTTGCCTAGCCTAGGTGGCTGGAAGGTGAAGGGTAGAAGAATGGTATCTTTTCACTTGAATTGTTTATTACTGTATGGATGCTGAATCCAAAGCATACTCAAGAAGGGTCTACATTCATCAAGCTGGAGAATGGAAAGCCTAGCCATGAGATATAGGAGGAAAACTTAGAGAACAGTGGGGAAACTATTCCTTCTAGTCTCTCTTCTGCATTATATACAAACATACTTCTACTTGGTTTCCACATGGCAGAGGAAGAAAAAAAGTTAAGGCTCAGATTTTGGAGAAAAACACAGAGAATTTAGCATTGCCCACAGATATGGCCAACATTAGAAGTCAAACAGGATATCTCAGGGAGAGCCTACACATTTTATACTTTTATTAGATGGGTAGGATGAGCAATATAGTAACCGAGGTCCAAGGTAACCTCTTTATCTGGCTTCCTGGATGATGATATTGCCTGCTTGGGTGACATTCATTCCTGCTCAACTCTATTCTTAGTATCTTCAACCACATACAATGTGTGATATTAATGATAATTTAATTTAAAAATGCTTTACAAATGGTATCTCATTTGACCTTCACAGCAACCCCATGCTGTAGGTGCTATTATTATTCTCCTACCCCCATCCTCTTTTTTTTTTTTACGGTGAGGAAATTGAGGATGATAGAGGTAACATGATTTGGCCAGGGTGACAACCAGTGTCTGATTCAGGATTTAAAATCCTGCTTTTCTAATTCCAAGTCGAACCTTCTCCTATTGTTTCAGCTTTCTTTGGAAGATGAGCAGTGATAAAAATATACATATGGATATCCTGGGATTATTTTTTTCCAGACAAACAGGTTTAGTTGTTTAACCTTAGTGCTGATGTGGTGCTAATATTACCAAAGATGTTTGCCTGTAATCTCAAATAATCTTCTGGAATATAACTCCCATGTGCATGTTTCTAAGGAACCTGGAGATCATGCGTAGTTGACTGAGATTATTCTTTTATTTCAATGGATCTATGATCTTATTGGGAGCACATTTTTGCTCTCTCATGTGAGATTCTTGCCTGCATTTCTCCATAAATCTTCCATAGCCGGTCCACTCACTGTGCTTTCTTCCTGTGGTTGATACTTCATGGATTCCAGTATCCATTCCCTACTCTTCCTATGTGATCAGTTTACCTTTTTTTCTTTCTAGCTATTCATGTCCTTGATGCCTCTCTTTACATGCAAGTCATTGTTAGTAATACGCTGTTAATATTCTGCTGGTTACAAAAAAAAATCTCTAAGTATTAGCATTGCAGACAAGTTTAGAGGATATTAAGTCTTGGCTTGCTCACAGGGAGCTCAAAGATACTGCAATCTGGTCTGAGCATAATGAGCTCCTTTGTTATATCTAAATACTATCATACTATCCTACACACAGCAAAGCATTGGGATGTTTTATAGTAACAAAGCACCACCACTAAAACCCCAGCCAACTCTAAAAATGCACTAATTATTATTATTAGTGTTTTACACTAACAATAAATGTCAGATGGAACCCTGCAAACAAATAACTACCTGTCACAAAGTGAATGAAAAGCAATCTTAGTAAAGTGAATTAAAACCCAAACACCACCGAAACTCAATGCGAAAGCAATGCCAAGGCAGTTGAGCTCTCTGGCGGATGCCACTCTGGGTACAGGAAGAGCAGGGTGTCCTTGGTGTGACAGTCCCATCTTCTCAATGATACCCACGGCATCCAGCAGGTAGGAGGTGAATGGGGCCAAGGCACCAAGCAGGTGGGAGGTAGATGGGGCTGTGCTATCGCCTGAAATGTATCAGCAAGAGAAACACTTAGTCATGGCAAAAGGAAATGGGATACCTGTGGAGACCAAGGGGCATTATTTATTGTATTGGCTGCAGCACGCCTGAGTGTTATCAGTGAAAAATTAAAGTTGGACAGTAGAGCGCAGATCTGTTTTGGTGACATATTTCTCTTAAATTTTTCAAAGTGCATTGAGTGTGTCTCCAAAAGACTTATTTTTATAAATTGTACATTTTATTTTTCAAACTTCATTTATCTTTGATATCTGATTGACATTTTCAGGACACGCTAATCCTTTCTGCTGAAGTAAGCTGTGACAGTAGCTGCTAGAGCAATCAGCTTCCCCAGGCCTCCCTCACATGCTGTGGGGACAGAAATGAGGGCTATGACTTAAGAAATGAAAGGGAATAGAATCTGGTGTTTTTTAGTGTTTTTTTTTCCTTTTCTTTTTTTTCTGGCAGACAGTTTTGTCCCTTTATACAACAAACCACAGGCAGAAAAATTGGGGAGGGGATGGGAAATCACACAAAAAAGAAGAATCAGATACTACAGATTAGTTTTCTTCCTCCTGTAAGGCACTCATTTTAAATAAGTGACTGAGAAAAGGAAGTAGGTCCCTGAAAGGGACAAGATAATTTATAGTAAAGGATTCAACTGGGGTGGGGTGATGTATTGGGAGATGCTTAGTAGTCCAGTTTACTCTCTTTTATTCATGGTCAGGATTTCTTCAACTATAGAAAAAAAGTATTCATTGAAAGTTCTTTGAAAGCCGGGACCCTAGTACCTAGGTACAGCAGTGTTTGCATATAATAAGCACCTAATAAATGCCTATTGAATGAATGTGTAATGGGGTTTTGGCACATGCCCAGACCACCTAAGGTGGACCCACCCATTCAAAAGCCTCACCCCACCGTCATCCTAGGCCCTGAGGTCCTAAGAGGTTTTGGCCTTTTTGCTCATTCTTTTCCATTTTTAAAGTTAGACAGCAGAGAGGGGAGTCTCTGATCTGGTCCAGGAATGTGAACCAAGGAGATCTAAGAGTCCAGGCCAGATGTAGGACAGCAGCAACACCTAAGGATCATAGGTCCTGGGATGCTAGCCCAGTAGATGCTAGAACTGGCAGCTTTTGACTTGAACTTGGTGTGACTAATGCTAGGTAGGAATTGAACTAAATTGTGAACCTAATCCCTCCTCTTCCCCAGAGATTGAGGTGGTTTAGTGGGGATTATGCCCGCCAGGTGTTGGGGAAAATATTTTTATGTTTGTTCCTGTTGTATCTTTGAGGTAAATATCCAGTTGTAAAGGCTAATCCTATTTTAAGGTATTAAATAGAACTGGGGTACTAGTCATTTGGCCTCTTAAATAGAGAGAATACAGCTAGTAGGAGCTCAAGTAAATGAATCTCTCAAGGTACCTGAGAACCCTGAGGGTAGTAAAATGATGCAAGGCCCTCAGAGAATGGGGTCAGAAGCAATCATGTTACAAAGGAATGAATATTTAAATGATCATAGGGGCCCTGGCATCAAACTCAAAATCTGAAATAGGAACCAGTGATTGATATATAAGGATCCCTAAAGGCCACATGTTGACTTAGTTTTAAAATGCAATATTATCTATGTGTTTTTTTGTATTTTTATTGATTTTGTAAAATATTTCTCAATTACATTTTAGTCTGGTTTGGTCAGTACTCTGAAGTGTTGGAGGCTACCTACAGCCCACTGGCCACCTGTATGACACCTTTGATTTCTAGCCTGAAGGAAATTTAGAAGTTATCCAACCCAACTCCCTCATTTTATAAATAAGGAAACAGGTCCAGAGAGGTCGTGATTTACCTGGGATCATATAAGTATTTAGTAGCAAAGCAAGTACTCACAGTGAGGTCCTCTGACTCGAAATCCAGCATTCTTTCCAGAACATACAACATCCTCTTTTTTTTAAAAACAAGACATAAGGCTTAAATAAATCATAGTAGAATCAATTAACAAGCAGGCACATTGCTAAGCACCCAAAAGACAAAGAAAGTAAAAAACAAAACAAAACAAAAATGAATCCCTGTTTTTCAAGAAGGTTATCATTTGATTAGATATTCATAAGAACTTTCTTAAGAGATCAGGTTTCCTATCTAGACTGCCATGGTCTAGTAGAGTTCATTGAAATCTAAAACTGTTGCGGAGATGTGTCTTGAATGGTTTAATTTAGATATTCTCATAATTGAAGGTCTTCCAGCTCTGTGACTCCTCCAAATGACTGCCTCAAAGGAAGGCAGGTATCTTATCTTACCTATTTGTAGGTGGTATTTCTTCATAAAGCTGGGACCTACGAGCATCGAGCTTCAGACAGACCTTCCTTAAGGAAAAGAATGCAAGACTATATGGGAAACATATCAAAGAACAACCCACCCAAAAAGAGGTGGGAAAGGTTTCTTCAATCATGAAAAACATTTGACTTTCCCTGTTGTATGTGGAACACCACATGGAGGAGGAGCAGCAAACACCAGAGTTCAAACTTTGACCTCCAGAAGACAGTAATGAAGTCTACGGGTGCCCTTGGTGAGCCCACTGCTTCAAAGCCAGCCAGGAAGAATCTTGTATCCTTCAAGGGGTGGAAGAGAATAGACAAGAGAGGATCATTTGAGTCAGCAGATTGCAATAAACTGAAGCTTTGAAGGTGAATGACTTGGGCCTGTGTGATGTATGAAGCATTTTATTCTGAGCACAGAAGCTTGAAAGATAATCCAAACTACTCCAGTTTCTTGCAGGGTATCTTAACTCATCCCTTCTACCTCTTTCTGCTGAGATTCTACAGGATTTAAAGTTAATGCACATTTCCCAATTATATACTTTTGTTCCTATAGGATAGGACCAGGCACAATGAGCATATAGACGAATCCAATTCATTTTAGCAAGAATTCATTAAGCGCTGTGTCAGGTGTTATGCTAGGAGATGCCAGATGAAAACAGGGCAAGCCTTGCCCCCAAGGAGCTTATGTTCCTTGTTATGTTGTGTTGGGGGAAGCAACAAGTCCATGGAGAAATAAATACAAAATACATGCAGAGTAAACACAAAGTAATTTGTACCTAGAAGTGCTTGTCCGAGCTCAGAAGAGCAATACATAGTTATATACACACCCACCCACACATATACATACAAAGGCTGTCAGCTACCAGTTAAATTCTTAATGTGATAATCACAAAGAACTTGTTCAACCTCTTTTAGTGACTTGTCAGTCTAGAGAAATTTTTAATTCTCTTTAGCTGTGATTTAATCCCATTTCTCACTGTTGAGAAAAAAGCATTCAGTGATTCATTTATACATTGTGAGTATTGAGTATGTGATTTCTTCTTACTCAATAGCTAAATCCATACACCTCCCAGATTCCTGTTTTTAAAACACAATATCTTTCTTCTCCCTAATTTGCAAAAATGGTTTCCATTGAGAAGGCAGCTTGGAAGCCCAGGCATTGACTTCGATGATGCAATAATTTCTCCTTTTTCTCCATTTTCCTTTCCTCGGTGGGCCCCTTATTTCTAACTTTCCAAACAGAGCCTCTGTATGTGCAAATGCAGACATACATATCTACACCTGGACAGATATAACTCAAAATTATATACTGTTTTAGGTTTATAAAATGTTTTGCTCAAGACAGCTGTGTCTGATAAACAGTACAAACGTTCTAATTCCCATTTTATGGATAGAGAAACTAAAGCTAAGAGAGGTCAAGTGATTTGCCCAGGGTCACACAGCTGGTGCCCTTGATTCAAGACCAGGTCTTTCTTGACTCGGAGTGTAGCGCTCTTTCTCCTGCCATCCTATTTTGCTACCTCTTAGGCATATATACTTACACACATACAAAGACACAAATATACAGATATGCATATATATATGTATAGATACACACAGAAAACCACACATACATGACCACACACAATGATAGACACAACTACACTTAGACTCACTCATACAGAAACACACAGTTTTGCACACACACCCACACACACACAGAGTCTGTCAGCCACCAGAGTCACGTCTTCAATGTGATGATGACGGCAGCGATCTGTGTTATGATTTATCTTCAAGAGGTGCCACATCACTCTTGGTAGGATGTGTCTTCTGGATGTGAATAATGTGAGGCCCCTACAATCCATCTAAGGATGAAACAATGTGAGTGGTTATATTTAAATTTAGTGATTTTGATCCTAGGCCCATTCCTTATTTTTTGATCGAAATGTCCCTCTGAAAGGCCTCTTTGGTGAATATCCAAATAATTGTATCACAGATAGGCAGGGGCATTTTTCACTGGAGTCAACAATAGCCATAAATCAGCTGCCAGGCTCCAATTGTGTACCTTGCTCTGCAGATGTTGACATCACCTAGTGGTCTTCACCCTGGACACTGCAGCCAAGACTTTTATTTCAGTGGGTGTCTTAGAAAGTATCCCTAGAGTACAGAGGAGGGTAAGTTAGAGTAAAGGAATTCTAGGGTTTCTGTCATTAAGAACCTAAAAGCTTCTGTGATTTAATAGAAAGAGAATTGGATGATGCTTAGAATCCTAACTCTGCAACTAACTAGTGGTGTGACCTTGAGCAAGTCGCTTCCCCTCTCTGGGGCTCAGTTTCCTTCTCTGTCAAATGAGGCATTCAGACTAAGTGATTGCTTCCATTTCCAGAAGCCTGTGAGATTCTTTGTGTGGGGAATTCCCACAAGGACCTTTCAGGGATCTGGGAGTAGCTCTGGGAGTGGAAGTCTTAAAGAGACAAAGAGCTTAGTTTTATGCAGATGTCCCTGTGGTGCTTTAAAAAGAAAAAAAAAAGAAAAGAGAGAAAAGAAAACACAAAATAGAAAAACTTGACACAAAACCAGAATCATTTCTTAATAGAAAATCTCTCAAAGTTTTCCACAAGGCGCTGTCAGCGGCTCTTCAAGCCACACTGCCTATTTTAAATTTTATTTAAATCAACAAATTGCACACACTTGAATACAGAAACAGAATACAGGGAAAACACAAGCTGCCCTAGCCGAGCAATGTCTAATAAACATTATGCTACTCAGAGATATTTGCTGTTTAATCACCCCATGAAAGGACGCGTTCAGCCAAAAGATGTCACATAGCATCTTGCTAAAGGCATTGGTGCCAGTTATACTAGCGTCCAAGTTCATGAGGCTGATTGTTTTTCTCCTCCTCTCCATTTGTTTTCTATTGTAGCATATCAGTCTCCAAGATGCCTCTTTGACTTGGAATGTACATGGGTGAAGTGTGCATGGCTCTCACATGACAGACCATAAATATAAAGGAATTGTAGCATTTTAGAGGAGGAAAGGACTTTAGAACGTGAAATATTGGAATAGTTACGAGACTTTGAAATAATTTAGTAATGCCCTTGAAAGCAGGGACTGTTTTTTTTTCTCTTGTAACCCTAGTACCAAGCACAATGGCTGGCAAATAATAGGAGCTTAATAAATGTTTATTGAATTGAACCTGCTTATTTTATAGATGTATAAACTGAGGTGCAAAAGGGGAAGTAGCTTGCTCAAGGTCAATCAACTAATCAGTCAATCATTGTATATTACTTCAATATAAGTATGTTATAACATACTATGTTTCAGGAATATATGTGTATCTTAGAAATACAAAGCAAAAAATTAATTGATTCCTACCCTCAAAGACTATTGGGAAAGAAGTCACATAATAGATACGCTCTCTCTCTGCATATATATATATATATACATATAAAAACATGTACTACATATATGAATACATATAATACATATATTCTGCAAATAATTCTATCTGTTCATATACATGCATATACACGTACATATACATATGTGTATATATATATGTTTATATTTACTTATATACACTGTAAACACAATGATTTGGGGAGCTAGCAAGCACCAGACCTAGGGCTAAAACTTAGGTCTCTTTAATCTCTATCTAGTGGTCTTTCCACTGTACGATCTTGCCTTCCAAAGTAGGCAATCAATAAATTCATGTCAAGCATCTAGCATGGTCTCAGCACTGGGCTGAGTGCTGTCAGCACTACTAAAGAATAAATTACTTAATTCCTTCCCTCATGGAGCTTATAGTATACTTGGGAAAACACAATTTTCTTACATGAAAAAATTAGAGAACAATACAGTAACGTTTAATCATACACTAAATGGTGTGGTACAAACTATGGGTTTTCATAGGAGCTGGAGAGGAGGAAATGGGAATCAGTGAGAGGCAGAGGGGTAGGGATGGGGGCAGGCTACTTGGATGACAAAGGTCATCACCCAGCAGGATTAACTTTCAGACTTCCTTCACTATTCCTTGGCAAAGATATTCAATTAAGAAATAGGCCTATTTATGCATCTTGCCT
Organism: Vombatus ursinus; assembly: GCF_900497805.2. Lineage (NCBI taxonomy): Eukaryota > Metazoa > Chordata > Mammalia > Diprotodontia > Vombatidae > Vombatus > Vombatus ursinus. The sequence goes on from NW_020940358.1 coordinate 20,661,280, forward strand.
TCCTGTGTTGTGTTTTTCCTTCTCTATTTTCCCCATTTTTAAACTATTGGAATTCTTCCTATTTTCAAATCTATTTCAGAGGAAATAATTATTGTTAGATGGTTAGCTTTATGATTATTATTACTAATACACATAATCTATGTGGTACTTTGTGATATATTATTACTAATATTAATAATCTCATTGTCCTCATGGTAACCCTGGGAGGTAGGTGCTATTATTATCTCCATTTTCCAGATGAAGAAATTGAGGCAAAGTGAGGAGAGATGGTGGTGGGGAGAGACTAATTAATAGATTATTCCAATGGTCCATGTGTGAGGTGATGAGGGCCCACATCAGAGTGGTGTGTTAAAGGAAAGAAAGCATATATGAGAGATGATGCAAAGGTAAAGTTGACAGTCCTTGACACCAGATTGGATTAGGAATTAGAGTGAGGAGTTGCAGATCACATCTAGGTTTCGAGCCTGGGAAGAAAGTGGTACCTCAAAAGTTAGAGAGTTTTGGGGAAAAGGTAATGAGTTCAGTTTGGGGCATGCTAAAGTTTAGGATGTCTACAGGATATTCAGTCCAAGATGTCCAATCAGGATTTGGAGATGCAAGACTGGCGGGCACAGAATGGTTAGGGCTGGATAAGTAAATGTGACAATCATCAGCATGGAGATGATAGTTGGATCCATAGGAGCTGATGAGATCTCCAAGCGAAATAACACAAAGGGAGAAGAAAAAAGGCCAGAGCTAGGTAGGACTTTCATAGAGGGCATGTCCTGGATGAAGACTCAGCAAAGGAGATTGAGAAGGAGCAGTCAGATAGGTAGGAGGAGAACCAGGAGACAATGGTGTCCTGAAAACCTATAGAGAAGAGAGTATCAAGGAGATGACTGAGAGGCTGCAGAGAGGTCAATACAATGCAACTCAATAAAGATTTATTTTGTGACTGTTGTTGTTGTTGTCCTTCATTCTCAAAAAAGACCAAAATGACATCACTGTGTTAGAGTCAAGTGTCTGACTGTGGCTGATCAGACCAATACGAATTGGGAATGCTCTACTACAGATTTGGGCACAAATTGTCCACAGGAACATTTGGGATGGATTCTCTAAATTTGCACATCTTGCATTTCTTTTGAGCTACTTCAGTTCTGCTTTACTCATAGAGTATAGCCCCTTCTCTGATGAGGTATTAGACCGAATACCAAATTGAAGGTCTACAGAACTGTTGTGCTGACCGCATTGTTGCATGCCTGTGAAACCTGGACAGTATACCAGCGCCATGCCAGGAAATGGAATCTCTTTCATTTGACTTGTCTTAAGAAGATTCTGAAGATCACCTGGCAGGATAAGATACCAGACACTGAGGTCCTCTCTCAAGCTGAATTGCCAAGCATTCAAATTCTACTGCAGAGCATGCAGCTGCGATGGGCTGGCCATGTTGTTTGAAAGCCAAATGTACGCTTGCCTAAAAGACTATGGAGAACTCACACAGGGCAAGCGTTCACATGGTAGTCAGGAGAAGTGATACCAGGACACTCTCCAAGTCTCTCTTAAGAACTCTGGAGTTGTGTGACATTGGAGACACTGGCACAGGACAGCCCAGGATGTCATGCCCTCATTTTGTGCCTACTAGGTGCCAGACACTATATAAAGCAGCCCTAGGGATAACAACAACAACAAAAACAACAACAACAAAGACAAACAATGGTTCCTTCCTTCAAGGAGCTTACAATATAGAAATAATCAACAGAAAGAAAGCACTGGGATTAAGAAAGTTTGGGGAAGGTTTCCCTTAGGAGGTAAAATTTTAGTTGAGACTTAAAGGAAGCCAGGGAGGTTGGTAGTCAGAATGGAGGAGAAAGAGCATTGCAGGCATGGGAGATAGGTATAGAAAATTCCCAGAGCCAAGAGATGGAGCATGTTGTTCATGAAACAGAAAGTCAGTGTCATTGCATTGAAGAATGTAAGTTGCAGAGTAAGGTAGGAAGGGGCTAGTTTATGATGGGCTTTGAATGCCAAATAGAGCATTTTGTATTTGCTCCTGCAGGCAATAGGTACTATGTTAGGCACTATGTTGTCTATCTACTACAGACTATTGCCTCACATGTACATGTGTAAATAAAAGCAATACAAGTTAGTTGGTGTTGTTGTTCTGTCACTGAAGTTGTGCCTGACTCTCCATGACCCCATGGACAGAGGTCCAAATGGTTTCCTTGTCAAAGATACTGAAGTGGTTTGCTATTTCCTTCTCCAGAGGCAAACAGAGGTTAAGTGGCTTGTCCAAGGTAACACAGCTAGGAAGTTTCTTAGGCTGCATTTAAACTCAAGTCTTCCAATGCTCTATCCTCTGTGTCACCTAGATGCCTAAAAGCTTATTTTGGCCATATATTTCAGTACCTTGAAATCCTGAAGCACCAATCTGGCGAAGAAGAAACAAAATATAGATAGCAGTACAAAGAAATAAATGATAGAAATTTAAAATGGGCATAGAATTTGACTAAGTAGAATGATAAGATTGTAGATCTAGAGGTGGAGAGGACCCCAGAAGTCAACAAGCCCAATCCCCCTTTTTCTATAGATGAGAAAACTGAGGCCAAGGGAGGTGAAGTGACCATAGCTTTAGGTCATCCCTCTGTCACTTTGCAGAACTCCGTCTCTATCATTCTTTCTAAGTGGTTACCTGTTCTACTTTTTAAAGTCATCTCCAAAGAAGAAGGATCCTACCAAACTGTCTTTAGTAGACTCCATAACAAGCTCAGTGATTAGGTGCTTTAAAAATGGTAGTTAACTGGCTGACTGATTTTCTGATTCACAGGTATTAATATTCTTAGACTCTCCAAACAACCCCTAAGGGCAATTAAATGAAGTCTTAGAACCATTACCATATGGGGATCTTCAGCTTCAGCTATCTCTAAAAAGCTTCCTCATTGTCTTAATCATTATCTGATCACTGACCCATTGCCATGTAGGGATGCTCTTGCCACAAGACAACCAGGGAAGGGATACAGATATACATACTCTTTTCTCTACAATTCCTCATGCATTAGGATACTGGAGAGGAAACAGACATCCCACATCAGGAAGTTTCTCTTCATTTCTCTGATGATACTTGAACAACCTTCCCATGATCACCTGTCTCTCTTCCTCTTGTTCTTGGGCATAATAGTGAAAAAATTCAGGCAAACCAGTTAAATCAACTGGTCTTGTAAATTGCCTCTCTTCCTCCTTAAACATCTTTTGTAACACCATCCCTAGATACCATTCGGTGGAGACACAATGCTGCTAAGCTATCTATCTTAGGGCTGAATTGACCTGTTAATCTCACCGTCACCACGAACACTAGCTGTTGTGCTAGTCAATGTGAAGAGTTTGGAGAACGTCACTTTTTGGGAGATGGACCATGTATAATCTGGCCTGGACTAAAGAGGATAGATTAAATAAATTTCCCTAGTTCTTTTTAGTCAAAGGTATGCTGGAACTTGGAGTCAAGATCTGAACCTATATTAAATAATGGCTCTGACTAATTATGTAACCATGGGCACATAAATTCCCTTTTGTAAATCATCTTCTAAATGAGGGTAATAATAAATGCACTACCTATCGCATAAGGTAGATGTGAGGAAAGCATTTTGTAAATTTTCTAGGACCAGAGAAATATGAGGCAGTTATTAAAATCATTATTAGTTCTGTGGTGTTGAGGGATCTGTGGTGTTTCTCAATTACATGCCAAACAAAAATATATTTCTTTCAAAAGAAGTTAGATGATCAAACTAGTATTTAATTCATATGAATAATTTGATTAACTTTCCTACCTAGAACAGAATTTTTTAAAAAACTCATCAAAGGGTTTAATGAAAAATATAGTGAATAGGATGATGAAGAGAGTTTTAGAGAATCCACAACCCACCCCACATTAGTGATGACTCAACTGTCTCATTTCAGGATTCTGTCCTTTTTCTCATTTCATCATTTGCTTCAATAGCTGTTAACATGTATCTCAGTTATTAATTCCATGCTTAACAGCAACTATTAGCAATATGTTGAAAATTATTAGATTAAAAATCATGACCAACAACAGATAGTCAAATAGTTGTTCAAAGGGTAAAATCTTACAGAAACCCTTAACATTGAATGAGCAAGTGAAGCAAGTGAAATATTGATAAATAAGCCAAGTATTTAATTGATTGATTTAATCTTGAAAGTCTTAGTTAGTTATTCAAAGAAATCTTCCTCCTCATCTTCTGCAACAGACGTCAACACATAAGCTGCAATTATTTTCATAGTGGTTATTTTACAGCTACTTATCATGGGCACTGCAATATGAGAGGATCAAATGTCCCAGGAAATGATGTTTCTTCTTGCTTTTGAGCACACAATAAAAACAATTTTACCAGTTCTTTTATTGAGCTGTCCATGGAAAAGTTGTGACCCTTCCTTCCATTTTGCTGTAATTTTCTTGTCTTCTGGTTTCCCTTATAGCAAGAATGTCAAGACTGATACGATTCTATTCTCAGGATTGATATGGTTGAGATCTAATTTGTTGAAATACACGAGTCTCCCATCTAGAGCATTAATAATTAAGTTAATGTTTATGGATTATCTATAAACAGTATGATGTTAGTACTTTGTTCACTATTCTGCCATTCTTCCACTAGCATTGTTGAAAGAAAAGGAACTTGAATAGGACTGAGTTAATTTTGTTTGTATTTTGTATTTTTTGTTTGTTTATTTCATGCATTTCCATGGCCAAATAATTCATTAGCCACGAATTAGAGAGTAGTTAGCATCCATACAAAACTAGATTGGTAGCTGGAAAAGAGACTATTCCGTTGCTGGTTTTGTACTCCGTTTCTAGCAATGTAGGATAGTGGTGTCAAATTCAAATAGAATTGGGTAACACAAAATGGTACAAGGATCCCTGCAGGCTGCACATTGACTTAGAAAACCATACATATTTACGTATTTTTTTGAAATTAATACATCAACACATTAAAATTAGATAGAAACTACATTTTAATCTAGTTCTAGCCTCACCAGGGAGTGTTGCAGGTCACATGTGGCCCTTGGGCCATGGGTTTGACACCTCTGATGTAGAACTCATAAGATCATTATGCCTTGTTGGCTTAGCCACTGAGAACTCAGAGTCACCTCTACACAACAACAAAGCTCTGAAGTAGGACTTTGTGGAGAGAGGCTGAATTAAGCAAAGTCATCCCAGGAGCATTTAAAGATGGAGCTGGAGGGAAGACAACAAACAACTGAAGAATGAGAAAGCTCTGTCAAGATTTTTATGGCAAACTCTCTATACTACCAACAGTAGAGTCATCACATTTGAACTTTAATGACACAGTATTATATTTGCTCTGTAAGGAAGCTGAAACATCAGTGAAAAAAACAAAAATGGGAAAAGCAGCTGGACTAAACCAAGAATACACAGAGGAGAGTAGTAATTAGGTCTACTCTATTTCTTTGTCTCCATTTTCATCTACTTCTAGCCATAAGATGCTGACCCTGAGGCTTCTGCCCTCTAGAATCATCCTTAGGGGGGCCCTGTGTTATAACTTCCATCCTGCCAGATGCTACCTGCCCCCAAAGCTTGGACTGCACCCTAAAGAGGAGGGGCTTGTACTCACTTGTCCAAGTACCTGTAGGCCCTCCCTCCTTCTTTTCATGGAAGATGACTTTGGTCACTGTATTCTCCCAAAACACAGAGGCAAGATATAGCCCTAGCCCAACCTGGAAGAAGAAATTGCCTTACTGACTAACATGCTAGCTTGTCAATATATAATCCTCACTGCCAGGACACTGTCCCCCAACACCAGGACATTATCCCCTAGACCTTCCTCTGGCTTGCTATTCCCAGCTTCAAACCTTGTACCTATCTTTGAGAGCCTGTGGATCTCCCACCTCAGTCCAATGAAGTCCTTGTTTTCATGGTCTGTAGAATGGCCAAGATCTTCATGCTGATTGTGATAGCTATCTGCTGGTGCAGGTTGCAGCAGAAAATCTGCTTGGCTCAAAAAAGAGATTCATTCAAGGCCCAGAGAGTATTCTTTTCCCAGACCTTCAGCAATGCATACCTGAGGACAAAAAGATAACCCAGATGTATCACTCTCAGTACTTGAAGCAGAAGGTGATTTCAGTCAAGGAGCGTAGAGAATGGTCCAAAATGTCAGGTTCTGGGTCATCTAAGGAACAGAATGAGGATGGAAACTTCAGTGTATATGAGTGTGCTGATCTGGTTCCTATGAAAGCTTGACTGGAGAGATGAATGTGAAGAATCCAGTGCTTGACATCTCTGTTCTGGTGGGCCCTAACCTCATGCTTCTGGCCCTACTACAATCAACGTTGGCTCCCACTTCGGATTTATCTCCCACACAAGCTCAGGGCCTGCACTGGTGGGGTCTTCTTTTCTCTTTCCCTCCCCACCACTGGTGGCCCCCAAATCTCACCAATGATCAGCTTACTGCCTTCTCCAGGCCAATGACTCTAAACTGGAAAGAGGAAGCTGAAAAGGATAGAGATGGCCAGGGGGTAGAGGTGGGAGCTATGCGGCAGATGTGTTTCCCCCTGTTACTTGGTGGGGGGGATGGGGCAAAAAAGCTCAGAAGTCCCAGATTTTGCTACTTAGAGTGAGCGCTAGTCCCCTTTCTCTTTGGTTACCTGTCCCCTTTCAGTGTTG
>NW_020940358.1:20667959-20684000 GCF_900497805.2 Vombatus ursinus
CCCACAAAAGGTCCATGCTGGAGTTCACATAATTTTGAGGCATTCCAAGATTAATTCTCAAGGTATTAATGTCAAAAGGGTAGAAAATTACATGGATCTTTTTCAATTCATATTCATTGATTGACAAAGATCACAATTCATCTACCCTTGCTCATCTTGTAAACTCATCCTGTAAAACTCTTGTTCATGTCTTCCCATAAATTCACCAAAGGGGGTCCACTCAATGTCCTGGGGGCCCCTCTTGCGGTCTCCTAACATTGAGAGAACATTAGTTTAAAAACAATAATAGTAATTATAGCCAACATTTATATAGCACCAATTATATGCCAGACATTATGCTAAGTGCTTTACAAATATCTCAGGTGATCCTCACAACAATCCTTGGAATTAATTGTTATTATTATTATCATCAATTTAGAGATGAGGAAACTGAGGCAAAAAGAGATTAAGTGACTTTCCCAGAGTCATGCTGCTAGTAGGCATCTGAGGCCAAATTTGAACTCAGGTCTTCTTGACTCCAGGCCCAGCACTTCATGCATTGTGCTGCCCATCTGTCCCCATCAGATACTTGGGCTATGTGTGCATGGCTATTTTTTAAGTTTTTATCTATTTTATATTTAATTTCTAGAATAAAGCAAACCTTTTCATAATATCAAAAAAGAATTGCATATGAAACTGCAAATCTAGTATGTACAACTTGTTATTTCTTTTAAATATATAGTAAAGTTATCAAGTAAATTTCTTTTTTTTCCTTTCCCTCCCATCACAGCTACCATTATATACAAATATAGACAGATAGATAGATAGATAGATAGTACATAGTTATTTTCATGTTTTCTTCCCACTAGATGGTGAGCTCCTTGAAGTCAGGGGCTTGCTTTTGCCTTTTTTTCAATTCCCAAATGCTTAGCACAGTGCCAATACTAGTGCTAAGTGGAACAGTGTATAGATGCTGGGCAAATCACTTAAGTTCTGTTTGCCTCAATTTCCTTAACTGTAAAAATTGAGATAATTATAGCACCTACCTCCCACAGTTATTGTAAGGATCAAATAAAAAATGTGTGAAGTACTTAGCATGGTGTCTGGCACATAGTAGGTGCTTAATAAATGCTAATTTCCTTCCTTCTTTCCTAGTACACAGTAGCACTTAATAAGTGCTTGTTGACCATACTTGACTTTACTTAGTTCTTGCTCTTGATGATTATCTCATCTTGATTTTTGCTCTTATATGTGCTAGATGCCATCTCTTATTCCAGTTTTCCTTTGAAATTTCTTGTCATCTATTACAGTCAGTTTGCTACTAAAAGTTGACCAAGAGAATACCAATAATTACCAACTGATATGCCTCCTTTCCATCTATTAAAAAAAATGGGACTAGTATAGGTGTGCATGGTTGGATGTAGTACTTTATGCTGGCATAAGAAGGAAATAGGTAGGACTGAATAAATGGGATTTTATAGTAGATTACACTTTTCCAATCACATAACTAACTGAAAGGAGTAGAGAATACAGGACCCCATGGTACTTATTATTCATTGACTATTAAAAAACCTTTGACCTGAGAAAGTAGAATATAGCTTAAAGGCTATCTTCTACCAAGATGTCTCCCATGAATATGTCAAAATCACACAGGATTCTTTGAAAGATGTGCTAACAGCTAACTGTGTTTGTAGACCATTTGATTATTGACAAAATGTGAGGCATAAAACAGGATAAAACTCATGAAAGATGAAAGATGTCTGTCATTGTCATGCAGTGCAGAGTCCAAATTGAAGAAAATTTCTCTGCAGATGGTGAGGTCTTCCAGATGCTTCTGTTTGTGAATAACACTGTGCTAAATAATTGCATTAAGCCCTGGAACACTGCAGAGACTCCTAAATGAGATCCATAATCACTCAAAAGCATTTGGTCTAAGTTCACACAGAAAAAAACCAAGTCAATAAAAAGTTTCCATTGTTCAGAACATGATATCCAGTTGGGTAGACAACCGACAGAGCCCATCCTTCCTTGCATATACTTTGGAAACACACTGCAAGTGGAGAATGAGCTAGGCTCAGAATTAAGCAGTAGGAAACTGGATTAGATTACCTTAGGAAAACTGTAAAGTTCTTTTAATGACTCCAAGCTTCTCCCTGAAATAGAGTCCCATCTTTTTAACATCAGTATTCTTCTAGTGATGCTATATGGTAGCATATCACAGAATACCATAGTCTCTAAAGAACTGAAATCAAGTTCATACAAAAGGCCATGGAATGGTGCATGGTGGGTGTGAACAGGATGGAAAATTTTGCAAATGAGAAATCATTCAGGGGGCAGCTAGGTGGCGCAGTGGATAGAGCACCAGCCCTGAAGTCAGGAGGACCTGAGGTCAAATCCGGCCTCAGACCAAGCACTTGACACTTACTAGCTATGTGACCTTACTAGCTGTGTGACCCTGGGCAAGTCACTTAACCCCAATTGCCTTTAAAAAAAAGAAAAAAAAGATATAATTCAGGAGAAACTGTGTAAAAATGTCGTCAGAGAAATATAGGATAGGAAAAAAAAAGATGGGACAGTTACATAGTAAAAATGAGAGTATATGTGATATCCATGTTATATCAAAAGAGTGTGAGGAAGGTGTTCAGTACATTGAATAGACCATCTGTAATGAATATATGGCAGATTATGGACAGTCTCACAGAGGGGGATATGGATGATCTGTGCTGTTGGATTAATTACTCATACCAATGAGATCAAAATACATTGCAGTAAACAATGTATTCCTCCTGCAAATCTGGCTGAAGTTTAACTACTTCTAATTGGTTTCTTTCCTTCCTTCCTTCTCTTTCTTTCCTTTCTTCTTTCCTTCCTTCCTTTCTTCCTTTTTCTCTTTCCTCCCTTCCTTCCCTCTTTCCTTCATCTTTTTAACATAGTTTTACTCAGTGAAAAAGTCATTCTCCTAATGTTTTGCATCACTTCATGTCTTTCCATATTTCTTTGTATGCTTCATATTTATAATTTTGGCACCATTATATTTCATAACATTAATATACTACAATCTATTCAGCTATTCTACAATTGTTGGACATATAGGTCATTTCCAATTTTTTGCTATTACAAATAGAGCAGTCATTAATATTTTTGAACAGCTAGATACTTTATCTCCTTTTCCATTGTTTTGCAGATAAAGTACTGGCAATGGAATTGCTAAGTTGAAAGGTATGATAAGTTGTGTAACATTGCCCATTGCCATATTCCACTATAAAATGTTGCACATGTCTACAGTCTCACCAACCATAGATGTCTGTTTTTCCAAAGTCTCATCAACATGAGATTTTGTCACTTTTTGCTATCTTAGCAGGTACAAGGTACTATGTTAACGTTACTTTGATTTGCAATTTCGATCCTAAGGAAATTGGAGCATTTTTAATGTGGTTGTTGAAAGTTTGTATTTTTTCTTTCAGAGAGGTAGCGTGATAAAGTGGTTAGAGACTTGACCTCAGAGTCAGGACTACTTGGGCTCAAGTCTCACCTTTGTCCCACACTGACTATGTGACCCTTGGGCAAGTTATTTAACTTTTTAATGCTCCAGTCCATTCCCTCAGGGTCTAAGTTGCAGTAAAGCTTCTGTTATGCATTGGTGAAGGAAATTTTTGAACACTGATGCAATCACATGTGAAGTATAAACATAAACTTATTTCATAAATAGTCTGTTCATATCTTTTCATTATTGCTTCATCGGGTGATTTTTAATGTTCATCTTATAAATGGATATCACTTTCTTATAGATTCTGGAACTTGTGCCTTTATTCAAGATATTTAATTTAAATGCTTTCCCCAATCTGTTTCTTTTCTCTGCATTTTAGAGATATTTCTTTTGTTGTGTAAAATCATTTTATCTCTATATACTCAAAATCAAATATTTTCTTTCCATTGATTTCTCCTATTCACTACAGTAATTAAAAAGTCCTTCCTTTCCAGAGTTGAGGGAAATACATAATTCCATTTTCTTCCAGTTTTTCACTGATTAGAAACATTAGCTCACTGATACAGCTTGGGTTTATAGTTGTATATGGTTTGAGGTACGGATCAAAACCAATTTTGCCACATCATTATCCAGTTGTTCCAGAAATTTTTATTCAATAGTAATTTCATTTTCCAGAGATTACTTTTTAGAGCATGAGATTATAAAATACTAATCTTTTATGTGTTTGGGTTTTATTTTGAGGTTTCCTATTCTACTCTATTGATCTATGTCTTTTATTTTATTTTTTCCAATATCAAACAGTTTTTAAAACTGTTGCTAGAGATCTGGGAGAACCAGGTCCCATTTGCCAGTTTTCTTTTTCATAATTTTTCTTGATGTTTTTGTCTGTTTTTCCATGTTAATTTTGTTAGAACTATACCTGATTGCATGAAATAATCATTAGTGTTTCGACTGGTATTACATTAAGTCTGTAAGTTAGTTTGAGAAATATTGATAATTTTACAATATTTGTTTGACCTAACCAGAAACAGGATATAACCTCTATCTGTCCGATTCTATTTAAATTTCTATAAAAGTTACTTGGAAGTCTTTTTTTTTTTATTTTCCCTAGGTGCTGATAAATTAATGTCCAAATATTTGGTATTCTGTTATTGTTATGAAGTTCAGTTCTCTTTCTATCAGTTTCTTTTGAATTATGATAGTATTATGAGAAATGCAAATGCTTTCTATTGGCTTATTTTTCAATCCACTCATTTATTTAAGTCATTTATTACCTTCAATTTGCTGGGTGTTGGATTGTTGTTTCTGTTATGGTCTTGAGCCTTCTAGGTATACAGTCCTTTCATCTGTAAATAAAAATAATTTAACTTCTTAATTGCAAATATTTATTCCTTTAATTTCTTAGGAAAATAGCCTGAATTTTAAAAATATCAAAGGAACATTTTCATATATAAGGTAGAATAGAAAAAGATGATAATATGTGAAATTGAAAATCTCTATTATATGAAGCCGACTTTTAAAACAGTATACAGGAATCAATATTTTCCTTTCAAAGCCTTCCTAATCTGTCTGTGTTTTCTTCAGAATTTCCTTCAGTTTCTTTCTGTGAATATGTTAAATGCTTCAGTGACCCTCTCTTCTTTCTTCTTCTTCCTCTCTGCCTTCTTCTCCTTTGTCTTTCTCTTTTCCCCTCTCCTCCTTCTCTTCGTCCTTTCTCTTCTTCTTAATAGCATGTGTTCTTTCCCTCTTTCTTTTATTTCATTGGGGGTATAGGACTAATAGTGTTAATACTATGTCAGAGGGTATGTACAGTTTAGTAACTTTTTGAGCACAGTTCCAAATTCCCTTCCAGAATGGCTGGACCAAATTTACTGCTCCAACAACAGTGCATTAATGGACCTGTTTTCCCACTGCCTTCTAAGAACGATCATTTTCCTTTTTTTGTCATCTTTGTCAGTCTGATAGATGTTAAGGGAACATAAGACATGTTTTAATGTCAATTTCTTTAATTATTAGTGATTTGGACCTTTTTTTCTTATAGCTATTTATAGCTTGGATTTTTTTTATTTGAGAATTACCTAGGCATATCCTTTGATTATCTATTGGTGAATGACCCTAGTTCTTATGCATTTGAACATTTCTTATTCATCTTAGGTATGAGACCTTTATCAGAGAAACTTGTGGAAAAAATGTTTCCTAATTGTCTTCCTTCTAATTTTAGCTGTTTTTGATTTTTTTTGTATAAATTTTTTTAAAAGATTATATAGTCAAAATTTTCTACCTTATCTTCTATGGTCCTCTCACTCCCTTTTCAAGTCATGAACTCTTCCCCTATCCATAACTGAGAAAGATACTTCATTCCTTGTTCTTCTCATTTGTTTATGGTGAAACTTTCAGTATCGAAATCACTATCTATTTGGAGTTTTACTTAGTATATGGTATGAGCTGTTGGTCTGTACCTAGCTTCTGCCAAATTGTTTTCCACTTTCCCTAGCAGTTTTTGTTAAATACTGATTTATTTTCCCACTAGCTGGTGTATTTGGATTTATCAAACTGAAGGCTACTGTGTTTTTTTCTTTTGCTCTATGTTGATTACTTACTGTGTTCTACTGATTGACCCCTCTAATTCTTAACCACTACCAAATAGTTCAGATGATTATTACTTTGTAGTATAGTTTGAGATCTGGTCCTGCTACCTACTGAGTTATGCTCACTCTACATGGCCCAAACATACAATGAAATTAGGAAGAACTCATGATATGTCTGAGTTCTTGTCAATGACAAGTATAGATTCTTAAATTCTCCCTATAGTTTCAATCTATAGACTTCATCTGTATCTTCTAGACTCAACAAGAACTGTGACAGGGTCTCTAGTTATTTTATAAAGCTGTTGAAACCTATAGGTTGCCCAGTTACCTGTATTATTTGATATCATACCTAAAAGATGAGAAACATGGGGAAAGGGATAAGGAGGTGGTGCTAGGAGAAAATTAAGACCTGTAGACATTAAACTTCCTGGAAATCTGACCATCTCCCCTTCTCCAATAACTAGTCACCATTTTGTTTACAAATGGGAAATAACATTCTACCGTTCCATGCCTTAGAAAGACTGAAGCTAATTTGAAATAATCCTCTAGCAAAAGTGCCAACACAAGCCTGTGGAAAGCCCTATTGCCATACCCTCTGGCTACTGACACAACATTACTGATATTCAAATCAAAGTTGACTTCCTTGGTAAAAGCAAATCCCCTGGTGGAAGAAAGGTTAAAACCAAGAGGGTATTGTTTCTTCAGATAGAACCAACCTAATTTACTATCTCATTGCAGCAAGTAAATGAAGAATTAATGAAATTCTGAATCAAAATTTCAATTTCATATTAAATTTTACTAGCAGGGAAAGAAAAAAAGCAAGATGGAATAAGAGATAGATAACTGACCTTGGAATCAAGCAGAATTTGTTTCAAATACTACCTCTAACATATGTTGGCAGTATGACCCTAGGCAAATCATGTAACCTCTCAATGTCCCAGCCAAATCTCCAAGATTATATTTTGCTGAGTAGCTGCTGAATCACATTAGTGGAGGGAATTTCCTATATCAATAAAATTGCAAGTCTGGACAATGAATGAATGAAAAGGCATTTGTTAAGGTTTCTCTATGCAACAGGCACTGTGCTAAGCTCTGGGGATACAAATACAAGCAAGCAAGATAGTTTCTGCCCTCAAAAAGCTTGTGTGTTAATATGGGAAGACAACAGATACAGGGGAGTGATGGCCAGGGAGGAGTGCCAATTTAATGACATATCTTTTTCCAGTACAGGAGTGGTAAAATGATTATGTTCTCAGAGCTAAAGTTGGAGAGTGAATCCTAAGGATGGGAATAGGATTTCTGGATGGTGGAGGAGGGGGAGCCCAGAATAGAAGATTGCTAGGAAGTGGAATGGCAGGTTTATCTTTGAGCAAAATAAAATGAAAGCTCACTAATCAGGACCCAGGATGGGAGTCCATTTTCTGAGTGAAAGAGGAAAAAGAGCAGAAAGAAGAGCAGGAGGGAACAGGAAGAAGAAGAAGACAAAGAAGAAGAAGATGAAGAAGAAGACGAAGAAGACGACAAAGACTATGACAACGACACAATCAGAATACTGAAAAAGAAGACTTGATAGGAGTCAGGTGAATTAGGTTCTAGTTCCAACTCTGACACCAACTCTTTATATTAGCTTGACCACATCACTTCCTCTTTTGGTGACTCTTTATGTGATTGTAAAATGTGAAGTTTAAAATACATATTCTCTAGAATCCTTTAAAGTTCCAACATTTCGTGATTAAAGGAAACTAAGAAAAAAGGTGACTGTCTACTTAGTAACTTTTGAAGGTTTTCACAAGGTCCCAACTCCTAAGTGTGTCTCATTGACTTGTCAGTGCCTGAACTTACCCTTTCTGTAGTCATTTCTTTGAGCTAATGGCACTGTGTCAAGAAATCACTGTTGTGTAACCTTTCAACTCTCATGGAAATAATAGTATGCATTGAATGCATTCTAAATTATTTAGCCTGGCATTCAAAGTCCTCCATAATTTACCTGCTGTTTACCTTTCCAGTCTTACCTCATATTATTCTTTGTCAATTACCCTGAATTCCATCCAACCAGACTACTTACCATTCTCTGAACATCTCCTACATATTTTTCCATTTTACTGTGCCTTTTTTGGCACCATAGATATTTACAATTTCTCCCATTCCTGCTTTAATATTTCTCTTGTCACAAAGAAAATCCATTCATTAAAACCAACTGATACAGGGACCTTATAAGATAACACATGTAACAGTTGGTGCATATAGTCCAGTTATGTCTGATACCTCAGCATTTTTGCTCACAGAATTCTAATTCATCTTCTATCCACCTCCATTTGTTGAAATCTTACCCATTCTTCAAAGATCAATTGCTACTTTCTCCATCAATTTTTCTTTAGTAACTCCAAACAGAAATGAACCTTCCATCCTCCAAAGTCTCCAAAGACCTTTTTGTACCACCTTTATGCACATATTTCAGTCACATAAGTAGTTACTGTAGTTGTTTGTATATATGGATAAGATACCAGACACTGAGGTCTTTTCTCAAGCTAAACTGCTAAATTCAGACTCTACTGCAGAGAGAACAGCTCTAATGGGCTGGCCATGTTGCAAGAATACGCTTGTCAAAAAAGACTATTTTATGGAGAACTCACACAGGGCAAGTGCTCACACGGTGGTCAGAAGAAGTGATACAAGTACACTCTCAAGGTCTCTCTTAAGAACTTTGGAATTGTTTGTGTGACATGGGAGACACTGGCACAGGACCACCCAGCATGGCATGCCCTCATCAGAGAAAGTGCTGTATGAGCAAAGTGAAATTGAGGTAGCTCAAAAGAAACATGAGATGTGCAAATTTAGAGAATCTGCCCCAAATATTCACATGGACTATTTGTGCCCAACTTGTGGTAGAGCATTCCAAGCTTGTATTGGTCTGATCAGCCACAGTTGGATACACTGTAACTTGACTCTAACATAGTGATGCCATTTTGGTCCTCTTCAAGAACAAAGGACAACAACCAAGCAACCAACCAACCAACCAATATATGCCTTATCTCTCCTGCTAGACTATAAGATCCATGAGGGTAGGAATGCTATTCTACTCATGTCATTTCTAGACTGAAGGTTCTGGTGTACTTCAACACAGTGAAAGGGTCCCTCTAATTTTGCATCCATATATAGAAATGGATTGACAGCAGTCCTGGCGTAGTCTAACTACCTAAAAGAAGGGTCAAAATACCTTTCCCACAATCTTTAGCTCATTACATTCCCACTCCATTACTCTAGGGAAAATACTTAAAGCTTAGGTTTGTCTCATGTATAAGTTTCTCATAAGTGGAGACTAGTAATGTATTCAATATATGCCATGCCACATCAAATATGGGACAACTATTTATTTCCTCAATTCAAAAGATATACTTAATACAAAAAGCTCTCACAAGTACTTATTAACTGAGACTAAAAACAAGCAGCTGTATGAACTACTATTAGATGCTCCCAGGAGAGTGAGTCTTAAAATGACCAAAACATACAGCACTTTATAGGACTGCTAAACGGACATTTCACATTTCACCTTGGTTCTGTTCAGACAATTCTTCCTACATCCAAGTCTTCTTGCAAGCTTGGTTAGAAGTTTAGTTCCTCCCCTTGTTGATGGTATCCTCTTTGATGGGCAATCTTCTCCCAGCAACTAGTAATGTGCAACCAAAGGATCCAGTACCTCTGAACCCCTCAAACTCAGAAGGTGTCCTCTAAGGCTAGAAATGTCCATCTCAGGATAACTTCTAGGTCACTTACAACCAGAAAACAAAACACAAAGCATATGAGGGGGCTAAGACTAAAGTCCAGTCTCCGGTTTACCCAAACAGAGCATGCACTTTTGCTGCCATGTGCTCATAGATGCCATGGGCTGGGCTGACAGAAAGGGATGATGTCTCGTATACATTTTTCCATTTTATTCTCCCTATTAGTATTAATACCTCATATTATTGCTTGTCAGTTACCCTACAATCCATCCAACCAGACTACCTTTCATTCTGTTTTGTTTCTGTCTTTGTATCAGTAGTTCTTGGTACAAGAGCTCTGTGCATACTAGAAATGACAATCATTTATTTAATTGAAGCTGAATTTTATTATTAGGTTGAAATCTCATCAATGTTGTCCTGAGCAGTAATATTTGGTTAAACTTAGAGTATATGCTAGGTGGGCTTGGTTATGAACAATGACACCATGAGATCCTCAGGAAGGAAGAAGTTAGTTCATATCTAGGTCAAGATAAAATATCACATCTATTTTTTAAGAGCAAATGTAAAGAGGTTTAAAAAAATACAATAGGCTGCCCATCAGAGGTAATGAATTCTCCCACTTTGAAAGTCTTCATGTAAAAGGCTGGTTGATCACTTGTCAAACATGTTGTAAAAGGGTTTCATGCTTCCAGTAAGGATTGGGTAGAAGACCCTTAAGCTCTCTTCCAGCTCTGATATTCTATGATTAAATTCTAAATTTTCAAAAGGCAATAGAAAACAAGAATAATAGATTTAGCAAATAAAACTTTAGATTGAGTGTTAAAGATGAATGAGACCTTGAAGGTCATCTAATCCTCCTTTGACA
Organism: Vombatus ursinus; assembly: GCF_900497805.2. Classification (NCBI taxonomy): domain Eukaryota; kingdom Metazoa; phylum Chordata; class Mammalia; order Diprotodontia; family Vombatidae; genus Vombatus; species Vombatus ursinus. The sequence continues at coordinate 20,678,601 of NW_020940358.1, forward strand.
GCTTCCCATTTTACAGCTAAGAAATTGCAATTCCAAAGGCTACATGACTTTTCCAAGGACATACAGTCTAGTTAGAGACAAAGCCAGAACTTGAACCCAGGTCTGCTACTTCCCAGCCCTGGTGCTGTTTTTCCTATACCATGTTATTGCTCAATTTAGAATGGGATGTCTCCCTTCTGTTCTTTTTTCCCTCCTCAAGTTTCTTTTATGGGCAGCAATCACCTTAAATCTCCTCTCGATTTATATTGTGGACCATTTTGACTTTCTGTTTCAGTGCCAGATGCTATTTGAAAGACATGCAGGACAGGACATGAGTATGCTATCTGAAATGACATCCTGGATCAATAAACACCTTCATGCAAGGCTGTCCTAGTTAGCAGATAGATGGGTGGCTGCTTTAATTATTAAATAAGAGTTGGGTGGCCATCAACAGATCTGCACTTTACACAAAGGTATCTGCTTACTAAAATGGATCCATTTTAACTTTTGGGGCTCCATCATTTTTATCATTCCACTTGCCTTCACATAAAAACTGAAAACTCCTACTAAATGTATTGAAACGTCTGGTTTTATGGTCATCATCCTAAGTACCTCTGCAGTCATTGTATGAAAAGGCTGTCTTGCCATTTCCCACATACCTTCTTCCACCTTTATTTCTCTCAGGGGGATTGAAACAGATCACCTTGCATGTCTCTGATACAGGATTACTTTTCCAGCCTCTTCCTTTGGTGGAAGGATATCAGCATCATGGGGGTTGTGCTACACAGAGCACTCACTTCTGACATAATACTAATAAATCCAGGAGCTAGAGGGCAGAGCTAAAAAAAAAAAAAAAAGGAATGATGAACCCAGGCTTGCTTCTATACGATATAGATTTTATGCTGACATGCCCCATTAGGGACCATCACACACACACACACACACACACACACACACACACACACACACACACATTTTCCTTAATAAACAAGCTTACCACTCAAGCGACCAAGTCCTTTATGGCAAGATGTCAGCCAAATGACCAGAACTTACTAGATATGGTTAGGGATACATCATATCTTGTCACAGTAAAAGGGAACTTTGTAAATTCAAAGCAGCAGACTATTTTTTTCATGTAAAACCAGGGCTTATATATTAGGCTGAGATTATCCAAAGCACTCTTTTTATTTCTTTTTTGGTGAGTGCATGTGTGTGGAGGGGTAGGGGATCGGTGTGTGTACACAGGGAGAAAGAAGTCTAACCTGGGGCAAGTAGCTTTCATGCACAATACATACACAAAAATACACATCTCCAAAAACACCCACCATTTAGAAGTAGACCTTAGAAATCATTTGGCTCAGTGATCCCCACGTTTTCTGAGCATAAATAAGTATTTTTAAGGTTAACAAATTTCATAGATACTCACATGATAATAGTCAAACTATACCATTGATTGATAAAAAGTTGCAATTAATTCAGCAAAACTTGGAAGTTCATTTGTATTTTGTTTATCACAATAATATCTTTAGACACTGGAAAAATAAAAATGCACATGTGTGAAATATACTCTTTATTTGGTCTACAGAAAGTAAATTTGCTAAATAAAGCTAACTTCTTGCAGTTTCCTGTTTAGGGCTCCACTCTCTGACCACCCTCACCCCATCAGCAACTTAGACCCTGCCCTGCCTTCTCCTCATCCATCCTGAGCTTTTTGCCTCATCTAGACCAGAACCAGGTATCTGTAACACTTCCTAAAGTCTCTTTGATATGGTCCACTCAAAGCCTACTTCTCCCTTTCTAGCATGATTTTGTGTGTTGCTTTCCCCCAATTAGAATAAGTTCTTTGAGAGTAGGGACTATCTTGTTTCCTTATCTTTATATCCCCAACATTTAATGTAGTGCCTAGCACATATAAGCACTTAATAAATTTTCTATTTAGTAGAGTAGGAATTAAAATCCAGGTATCTTCTGCTTTTCTTCCTTTCCTCCTTCCTTCCTTCCTTTCTTCATTTCTTTCTTTCCTCCTTCCTTCCTTCTTTTCTTCCTTTCCTCCTTCCTTCCTTCTTTTCTTCCTTTCCTTTCCCCTTTCCTTTCCTTTCTTCTTTCCTTTCCTTACCTCTTTCCTTTCCTTTCCTTTTCTTTCCTCTTTCCTTTCTTTTCCTCTTTCTTTTCCTTTCCCCTTTCCTTTCCTTTCCTTTCCTTTCCCCTTTCCTTTCCCTTCCTCTTTCCTTTCCTTTCCCTTCCTTTCCTTTCCTTTTCTTTCCCTCCCTTCCATACTGCCAGTATTGGACTCAGCATCCTCTGCTACAAAATGAAGGGGTTGGATTACATGCTATCTAAGGTGCATTACAGATCACAAATGCTAAGATTCTATTACAATGGTGGTAGGGGGTAAGGAATTTTAGTCACTATATAGTCATTTCAGTCTTTTACAATATGAGTAATGGCTGCCTTTGTCCTTCTTTACTAACCAAATAAGTACTTGCCTAAATCTTCATCACTCATTGATTAGCCATGCTCAGTGGGCAAAGGCAAAGCTGAAAGTTCATGTAAAGTCCCAGTTTCATGGGTTTGCTTTGTTCTTTTCCTTTTCTTTTTCCTAGCCTGAGTTTCCTGATCATTAAAAGAGCACACAGCGGAGGAGGGTGACTTGCAGAGTGTAGGAGCAAGACCAGACTGAGGAGGAACACGTCCGAGTTGTAATTCTAGCTTGGTGTTAAACAGCTCTGTGATCTTAGGCAAGCAAGTCCCTCCCCCTTTCTGGGCCTTGATTTCCCCATCTATGAGATGAAATGCTTGGACTAGCTGGTAGGATCAGACATCTAGACCTGAAAGGGTCCTCAGAGGCCTTCAAGGTCCAACCCTTACATTTTTCAGAAGAGGAAATGGAAATCTGGAGAAGCAAAATGATATGTCTAAGGTCATACAAGTGGATCATTTCTAAGATTCCTTCCAGCTCTTAAATTCTATGCTATAAGACCCCTTACAGCTCTGTCAGTCTTGGTTCTAATGTTCTGAGAACATTAGTCTTATTCTAACATTCTTTGCTCTATGTTCTAAGGTTCTTTCTACCTTAAGTGTCTATATTCCAAAGTCTCTTTTAGTTATCTTATACTATTATTTTATTCCAGGAATTCCCCATGATTTTGTATTGAGTAGCTTCTCTTTTGCTCATTTGCTATATTAAAGGTGGTAAAGGAAATGCTGACAGTAGTGGGGAGAAGAACAGGTTGGCAGGAAGGTTTGGATGGCTTGTTAGTGGTGGTGGGAAGAATGCCTATGAAATATATAGAGCAGTGTAGGCATAAAACCATATATATGGCAGCTTAGTGGTTCAGTGGATAGAGTGCTGGGGCCTGAAATCAGGAAGACTCCTCTTTCTGAACTCGAATCCAGTCTTAGACACTAGCTATGTGACCCTGGGCAAGTCACTTAACCCTGTTTGCCTCAGTTTCTTCAAGAAAATAGCAAAGTACTCCATTATCTTTGCCAAGAAAACCTCAAATGGGGTCACAAAGAGTTGAACATGACTGAAGATGATTGAACTACCACAATAACAAAAAAATATACATAAAGATCCCCATGAGTTGCATGTTGACTTGGAAAACTACATATTCATATTATCTATGTTTTATTGTATTCCTATTTTATTTTGTTAAATATCTCCTAAAATACCTTTTAATCTAATTCAGATCTTAGTTGGGAGTGTTGTGGGTCTGCATGTAGCCCATGGGCCACGTGTTGGCCCTCTAATCTGAAGTGTTATGTTTGATTCTAGGCTTCACATTTTGGGAAAGACCCTGGCAATGTGGAGCACATCTAGAGGAGGGGAATCAGGATTGTGGAAGGAATAGAGACAAGGCCATTCAGAGATCTGTTGAAGGAGCTGAGGATGTTTATCATGAAGAAGACCAGACTTAAGGGTACATGGTAACTATATTCAAGAATCTAAAGTACTATCATATAGAACAGGGTTTAAACTTGTTCTGTTCAGTCCCAGAGGATAGAACTAAGACCAATGGATGAAAATTTCAGGGAGGGGAGACTTTGGTTCAACCTAGGGAATACCTTTCAGACAATTAAAACTTCCCAGTTGTGGAATGCCTAATTTCAGTCATGTCCAGTTTTTTGTGACACCTTTCAGGATTTTCTTGACAAAGACACTGGAGTGGTTCACCATTCCCTTCTCCAGCTCGTTTTATAGATGAGGCAAACAGGGTTAAGTGACTTGCCCAGGGTCACACAGCTAGTAAGTGTCTGAGGCTGATTTTGAACTTGGCAAGAGGTGGCTTCCTGACTTCAGGCCTTGTATTCTATCCACTGCACACCTAGCTGCCCAAATGGAATGCCTAGGAGTTAGTCAATAAGCACTTATTAAGCACTTACTATATGCCAAGCACTCTGCTGGGGAAACAAAGGAAGGTAATGATGATGATGATGATGATGATAATTCCAGTTCTCAAAGAGCTCACTTTATAACAGGATAAACAAACATGGAAATAATGAGGTATATACAAGATATACATATATATATATATATACACATATATATATGAATAGTGCAAATGGAAAGTAATCTTGGAGGTAAAGCAGTAACAGAAAAAGGTGGCAAGAGGGCAGGGAACCAGGAAAGGCCTCCTGAAGAAGTCGGGATTTGAGCTGAATTTTGCAGAAAATGGGAGAAACTAAAAGGTAGGAGGAGCAGAGCATTCTAAAATTTACCACACACGGAGGATAGCTTTTGTAAAAATGCGAAGAAACTGGAAGGAAAGAAAAAAAAGGAAATTAACATTTATGAAATACCTGCTATGTGCTAGGCACTGTGATTAACATTTTACAAATATTATCTTATTTGGTCCTCATAACTAGCCTGGAAAGTAGGTGTTATTATTATCCACATTTTGCAAATGAGTGAACTGAGGCAGACAGAGGTTAAGTGACCTGCCGGGGTCACATAGCTAGTAACTGTCTGAGGCAAGATTTGAACCTGGGTCTTCTTGAATCTAAGCACAGTTCTCTATTGCATCACCTAAATGCCTTGGAGATAAAGCATATAAGGAACAGCAAGTATTTCAATGTAGCTAGATGATAGAATGAAGAAAGGGAGTAAAGTGTATGGACACTAGCAAGGTAGAAAGATGCCCAGTTGTGAAGAACTTTAAATGTCAAATAGAGGACTTTACATTCAATTCCAGGGGTAATAGGAGGCCACTGGAGTTTAAGTGAGGTGTGTGTTGTGATAATGTCAGACCTTTGCTTTAGAAAGAAGAAAGTTGAGGCAGGGACAACAGGTAGAAGGTTATAATTGAGGCAAGTGATAATGTTAGGGCCTAATTAGGAATTAGGGTGATGGCTGTGTGCATGGAGAGAAGGGATATATATATATATATATATATATATATATATATATATATATATATA
>NW_020940358.1:20684010-20713511 GCF_900497805.2 Vombatus ursinus
TATATATATATATATATATATATATATATATATATATATATATATATCTGTGTGTGTGTGTGTGTGTGCGTGCATGTGTGTATATAAGAAATATTGTAAAGGTTAAAATGCCAGGACTTGGTAATAGATTGGCTATGTGAGGTGAAGTGTAGAGTCAAGGAGAATACCAAGGTTGTTAGTCTAGGTGACTGGGAAATTGATGTTACCCTCAGGAGTAAGAAAAAAATTTGACAGAGGGGAGAATTGGGAGGAAGATGATAATAATGAATTTTGTTGTGGACAAGTTGAATTTGAGATAGCTATAGGACACACAATTCAAGATGTCCAAAAGAAAGTAGATTGTGTGAGACTGAAGCTCAGGAGAGAAATGAAGGCTGAATATATGAATCTGGGAATCATTTGCTTAGAGATGATAACTGAACTGATGAGATCACAAAGTGAGATAGACAAGTGGGAAAAGAAAAGAAGGCTAGGGACAGAGCCTTAGGGATGGGGACACCTGTGATTTTTTTTGAGGTTCATAAGTTGGCATTTATTATTTAAATTGAATAACAGATTATGAAGGGGATGGAGAGTGGCATAGCTAGTTGATTAGGGAGAAATAGAATAATTTCCTTACTGCATTGAAGACTCAGTTGAGAAGCAGTTAGGTGCCTAGAGTGCTGGATTTAGAATCAGGAAGACCTGAGTTTGAATCCTGTCTCAGAAACTTACTGGCTGTGTTGTCCTGGGTAAATCACTTAACTTCTCTGTTCCTCAGTTTCCTCATTTCTAAAATGGAGATAATAATAGCATCTACCTCATGGGATTGTAATGAGGGTCAAATGAGATAACATACATAAAATAAACCTACATAAATGCTAGATATCATCATCATCATCATCATCATCATCGTCGTTATTATTTTTAAACATAAATTTATTGTGGACCTAATCAGAACATTTTGTGATTTTTTCTCGCTTTCTTCAGCAGTACTTGAATAAGAGCTAATGAAATGAATGGTGGGTGTAATCTAGGGTTGGAGTTTGGCAAGGAGTGATCAGTGCTATGACGACTTGGCAAGGAGTTGGAGAGGAGAGGAGAGCATAGAGTGGATTTCCCATTCCTGGAGACTTTTGAGCAGAAACTGTGTAACCCCTTGTCAGGGATGTTCTAACAGGGATTTCTGCTTAGGTATTAAATGGAGAAGAAGACTTTACAAGTCCCTTGTAATTTTGATAGTATAATCAGAGTCTTCTGTCCCCTAAAAAATATCTGTACTTCTAAATAGCTTAGGTTTCAGGAGTGGGGAACCTGTGACCTCGAGGCCACATGTGGCCCTCTAGGTCCTCAAGTGTGGCCCTTTCACTGAATCCAAACTTCACAGAACAAATCCCCTTAATAAAAGGATTTGTTCCCCACCCCTGGAGGAGAACAGGAAGCTGCCCTGTAAATGACTTGCATTCAGTATTTGCAAAGCTGTGTGGATTCCAGTATTACTCTTAGGCAGGCATCTGAAAGCAAAGCTAATGACAGCATACTAGGTGGTAGATAAGAGGGAACAATAGCTGAGCTAATAACCAAAATGCCTTTTGTGGCCCCTTCCATCAAAATGTAACCCCAGCAGCTCCAAAACTGGGGCATGATGAGAATGATGCGGGAGTAGACACAAGTGAGGAGGGGTGGGGTGGAGAAGCATGGGACCATGACATTTAGAGGTGGAAGTGATTCTAGTGAACATCCAGTCCAGGGGTCAACAAACCACGAGCCATGGACCAAATCTGGCCTGCGGACAGGAGCTGAGAAGGGAAATCCATTTGTACAAGAAAAGGCTGTGGGCTGGATTTGGCCCATGGACTGAACTTTGCCAGCCTTTGATTCTAGTCTAACTCCCTACATGAGGTAACTAAGGCCTACGTGGCTTAAATCACTTTCCAAACATCTCACAAGCAGTAATTAACAGGTTAAGGATTTGAATGAAGGTCTTTTGACTCTAAGTGGTAAGGGACAGGTCACGCATCAGACAGGAAGGCTCCATACCCCACCTTTTCCAGAGCATGGCCCGAGCAAAAGGAATACCTTGTCTTTACCTCTTTGAAGCATCTGTGGTAGAACTTAAAGCTCAGTGGAAAGAGCCTCAGACTTATACTCAGAAGACAAGCATTCAAATCTCAGCTGTGGGATCTTGGATGATCAATGAATCGGTAAGATTGTGCCAAGCTCTGTGCTGAGCTAAGCAATGGAGACAGAAAGGAAAAAATGAAACCATTCTTGTCCTAAAGGAGACTTCATTTAACAAGGGAGAAGTGTGCATATATAAGAATATATAGAACAAAGACAAAGTGAGTACAAAGGAGTTGAGAAAGGGAGGACACTGGCTGCTGAGGACATAGGTAAGGCTTCACACAGAAGGTGGTGCTTGAAAGGAGTCTACCAGGACAAGAGAGCTTCCAAGTCGTGGAGGGGAGGAGAGCATGCATTCCAGGCATGGGGACAGTGGTGCCTCTGAGCCTCACCTTCCTAGTCTATAAAGTGGCAATTAGAAAACTTGGCCTTATCTCCCTCGGAGGGTTGTAAAGTCATATTATATAATGGACATATATTTCTTTGTGAACTTTAAAGTACCACATAAATGCCAGCTAGATAATTTTAAAGTAAATGTTCCTATGTTTCCACAGTATATATGCAGGGCTTGGCTCTCTCTTGACCTTGCTCCAAGGTTCATGATAAATTATTATTCACAAGATTTTGTATAAATGGGTAACTTAAAGAATCACTTAAGGCAAGAACTTAAGGTACCTTAGAGATTATTTAAGAGACAGCTAGGTGGGGCAGTGTATAGAGCATCTGGAGTCAGGAAGACCTGAGTTCAAATACAGCATCACACTTACTAGCTGGGTGACCTTGGGGGAGTCACTTAAAATCTTGGCTTGCTTCAGTTTCCTCAATTATAAAATAGGGATAATAATAATAGCACCTACCTTATAAAAGGCGAGGTTTTAAGCTGGGACTTGAAGGCAGCCAGAGAAAGCAAGAGCAGGAGGTGAAGAGGGGAAAAATTGCCAGGTATGGGAGACAGACAGTGAAAATGCACTGTCAGGAAAAGAAGGAATAGCAAGGAGGCCAGTGTCACTGGAGAGTAGATTATGTGGGAGATGAGTAAGGTGAAAGAAGACTGGAAAAGCAGAATGGATCATAATTGATACTGAGGTAATAGGGATCTAGCAGAGTTGATTGAATGGAGGGTGTGTGTGTGTGAAATAGAAAATCAAGTTGACAGCTGAAAGGAGGATGGACTGGAGCAGGGCCACCAACCAATAGGCTATTGCAGTAGTCCAGGCATGAAGGGATGAGGGCCTACACAGAGTAATAATAGTATCAGAGGAGAGAAGGAGGTGTGTATAAGAGATGTTACAAAGGTAAAATTGACAGAACTTGGCCACAGGATAGATAGGGGGAGGTGAGAGAGAATGAGATGAGGATGACACCTAGGTCATGAGCCCAAGTAATGGCGAGGATGATGGTGCCCTTAACAGTAACAGAGAAGTTTGGAAGGGGGATGCTTTGGAGTAGAAGCTTAAGATGTCTACAGGTCATCCAGTTCAAGATGTCTAACAAGCAGTTAGAAACCAGAATCTGGAAATTAGGGGAGAGGTTAGTGGATCTGAGATGTGTCAATATAGAGATGATAATTGAAACCAAATGAAATGGCATAAATGGAGAAGAGGGCTCCATGAGCAGACCTGTCATTGTTCTGAAAGCCTTCCCAGGTCTTTTAATATTTTGTGGGCACCAGTGGAACACTTGGGAGGCTATTTATTAGACCTTGCTTTTGTTACATAATCAGTCCACCTCTGCCATATATGTCCTTCATGCCTTTTGAGCAACTTCTCCCATGTAAGTGTAACACCCTTCCCCAGAAGACTTTAGGGGAGCTTTCTGAAGAAAAGCCCCAAGATACTGTCTATGGAGGAAGATTGACGGAGAGGCCTGTGAGCCTATGAAGTTGTGCACACGTGGAGGGACTTTGAAGAGTAAAGGAGAACGAAGGAGCCCTCAGGAAAGATGGGAGATAGGAGAAGGTGCAGCCTTTTAATGGGAGCCCCCAGAGCTTCAAGGATGGGAGGAGAAAACTGGCCTCTCCACATCTCCCTTGATTCCCAGGACCTGCACCCCTAGAGACTGCTCAGAGTACACTTCTCTGGTAAGGTCATTTTCTCCTTGGTTGAGCTGAGATTTTCCCTCTCTCCTTAGTGGAAGAGCCTATTTATTCTTATGTATTCTATCATCTATCCCAGGGGCGGCGAACCTGCGGGCCTGGAGGCCACATGTGGCCTCAAGGCTGCAGGTTCCCCACCCCTGAATCCCAATCAATACAATTTCCCTTGATTTCTGCTGTATTGGTTGCTTGGATAAATGTTTGATTGCTATCATGATTGTCTTTTAAATGTGTTTTGGGGGAAGTAGAGTTAATCTGGAATGAATATAATAGATTCAATTAGTGCTCAGCGTAGGGGACAGACCTTGTGGCAAAAGCAGCAGAGGGAAGAGGAACTACAGGACCTGTACCCAGTTGATTTTAAGTTTACCATGAGGTCAATACCATGAAATCAATAAAGAAGAGAGAGAGGGTCATCATTGAACCTGCATTCACCCATAGATTCATACTCATCCAACCTCATAAGCCCATTAGCAAAAATAAAGAGAGGAAATCAAGAGAGCAGTTGCATAGTTTGCATATGCCCTGGGCCTCTCTATCCATGGCACTCAACCTTTGTCTGCTACAAAGGAGACACTTGTCTTCAGTCATGCGGTACACACCAGGTTCCATCACACAAGTTATCCTGTTACATGATGCAGCCTCCTTACACCCACCATGTGTCTTTCTATTGCCACATCACCTGCTATTTTGATTCTACTGAGATCATACTATGCCCCAAATTTTAAAGCAAGAGATAGTTTCCTAGGGAGAGTATGAAAAGGCTTAAACAACTCTGCCCAAAGAAAGTTTTAAGTTGTCAGGCTTAGAGAATTGTGGGAGTAGTTACTTGGCATTCTACTTGGGGCTCTCTTCAATTGGGGCTTTTTACTCTGTGCTAGTCTGATAGAAATAAAGTTTTTTGACCTCCAGGGGAACAATTGCTTTGGCTATTGCTTGAGAGAGGGCTGGAGGAAGGGATGTGGGAGTTATTTGGGATAGCATTAAAGCAGTAATTCCATAGAGGTCCTTCGGGTCTGACGATTCTATATACTCATTTTTATTTAAGCTGGGCCTGCCTGCTGAGCGACCTGACAGTGGGCACATCCTTTTATCATTCAAAACTACAGACGACTCTGCCCGTGCATATGGAGAGGGTGACATGGGGTAGGGATGTGTCTCAGTTGTCTGAAAGAGGTCTTGGGAATATGAATTTCCATAATACACGTCGGATTAGTCATTGGGTAAGCAGGTGAGTATTTGCTGTAGCAATTGTGCCTCACTAAATAATCCAGATAGCTATAAAAACAGTGAATTCAACCGTTCATGAATAGTATGGATATTTGAGCTTTTGTGCAGCACCAATCCACAGCAATATTTTTTTGTATTAAATACTATGAATCCACTTCATCTGTCAGCACTATTCAAAACACAAAATGCTGGATGAATAGAGAGGATGTTCTGGGATCTTTCAGATGATTACTGTTGCTAGGAAAACCACTTCCTGATAGCTTTGTGCTCACTGTATGCCTCTCTCTTTGTGTACAGCTTTCGGTGACAAGCAAATTCATAGCATGGTATTGGGAAGGAATAGGAAAAGTTTAGAAATGTTTAAAGAACACTGCTTAAAGTTAAAAGGAGGATGTCATCTAAAATAATAGTTATGAGTTCTGTCTGCTTTCATGTGCAGGATTATAGCTATCAAGGAGGAGAGCCACGTGGCAGTGCTTGTGCTGGTCTTAGAAATCTGGGGCAGCCTTCGGTGGCATGCAGGTGAGAAGACCTGGAACCTCAGATGCGTACTTCATTATGGCGGCTTTTATTGAACAGACTCAATGCTGAGCATTTCTTGCAGCAAAACACCCCTGCTGATTGAGAAGTCTAATGTCAGGGTGCCATGACTACTGACTTACTGGAGTCCAGTGACATGGGTCCAAGAGAGTAGGAAAGTTGTTAAGGGCATAGACGTCACTGGACTTGTGACACAAAATTACCTCTGCCTAGCCCCTTGGTGTACTCTGGGCCTAAGACCTCAGGCAGATTACACCTTAGTCCAAGGCACAAGACTTTCCTGAGGGACACACAGCACAGGGGAACATAGCCCTAGGACATGAGAAAAGTCAGCCAGGAACCAGAGGCACATGCTATTCTACCACAAGAAAGGTTTCTCTTGCTCTTTCTCCTCTCAATATACTCCCCTCCATAGCCATCATTAAAGAAGACCAACCCAGAGTTGTTCTATCTTTGGTTTTATGCGTTGCCCAGGGATAGTCCTTGAAGGCAAAAGAGAAGTCAAAGCCTTCTTAGAGCTAATCAAATCAATTACTTCCTTCTTGCTTTCAAAACTCAATTGCCTGGCCTCCTTAATTGTAGGAACAATTGGAACAATTTGGAAGGTTAACTCCACCCTCCCCTCTATAATCTTCCAACTCTGAGTATGCAACTTTGAAAAGTGTGCAAAATAGTAGATTCTTATGTTCTGGTGTTCAGTGCTAGCCATGCTGTGAACATACAGATATTGGAAAGGTAGAGCTTGGGACTGCTAGTCTAGTGTGATCCTAGATGACATTACAAGAAAGAATTGGGCCTATGCAACATGGTGTCTTTCCCATCGTTTCTGTAGAAACTATGTTCTGGGTGTCACTATACCCTCAGATTCCTGAAATGGTCAACACTAAGCCAGTGGCACTCTGCTTTTATGATTTAATAGGTAAACAGTTTTTAGGATAATCCCAGAAGGGCTCCAAATTTCGGAATGGGACAACACAGAAAAGTGAGGTCAAAGGTCAATGTCCATCAGACAGGCATTGCCATCTCCTAAGTCCTGACCCTGTCTTTGCTATTTACATTTATTTCCCTGTTTAATGTCAATGGATGTCAGTTATGGGCAAACTGTTCTTGCTACTCACTATTTGTCAAAGAAGGGATTTGAAGTATTAGAATTCTGTGATCCTTCAAGGCAAGGACCTTACTTTCCCCTCCCTTTGAAATTCTCCAAAGAAACTACTCACAGGCAAAGTAGTCGGTTACCTTCCTGCTTTGTACCATGAAAGAGTTCCCTTCTTCAAAATATCTCCTCCCACCGTCCCCCGTAGCCATGCTATAACATCTGACTTTCTATGTTCTTATTTTGGGTTAAGACAAAAAGGCAAATGTCAATGTAATCTGGAAGGGAAAACATATTACCTTTATCAATCACTAAAGGGTGATACTGAACTAGTCCATCAGATTGGTCCCTAGTCCCCAAAACAAGCCATTTCTTGAGGGTATATGATGTGCCAGGTACTTGTTTAGTCTAGCGGTATGGAGACAAAGGCTAGAGAGGGTTTGTTATCAAGAAACTTACATCCAAAAGGACCTTAATGAAATGGATCCCAGAACTGATGTTTTGCTATGTTTGGAGGAGGTAGAGGTCTAGAACATGGAATGCAGACCAGTTTAAACCACAGTGATGGATCCTGAGGGCACTGGGCACTGTGATTAAGGGATCCAGAGACTGACTAAGAGAAAGAAAAAGGGGCAATGAAGACAAACATCTTCTCTTTTACAATTTAATCAATATCTGGGCTTAGCTCTGTTCACAAAGGGGTGCTCTATAATGATACCGACCATAGCTTTGGAAGGGGTTCTGAAATCTTGGCATGTGAGTCCCTCACTCAAAAAAGGCAACATTTGGCATTATTCCCTGATAGTAACTGGGCAAATCAAGACAAATGGATCTCGAGATCCCAGTTTCCGCCTTCCTTATCCACAGATGTACAACATGAGGCCTTCATCCAGAGAGGCGGCCATTCACTGCTGACCTGGCACAGAAGAGAAACTCTGCATGGAGTGGTGATGAATTTGTCGGTTTAGGAGGTTGGATGAGCAAAGACAGCAGCAGCTTGGGGCAGAGGTGGCTGAGTGATGGATGGGCTACTTTTATCTCCTGGCTTTAGCTTGAACTAGTCTGTCTGGATGCTTCCGCCCAAAGTTAATTTGCAGTCTTGCCACCTGCCCTAAAGGGAACAAAGAGTCCCAATGGAAGATTCAGCCTCCATCTCCAGTAACTTCAGCTTTTCCACAACACGCTGGCTTTGGGCCATTTCTGGTACTGCTGCTACCCCATCTCCCCTCTTCCTCACCTTTTTTAAAGATGGGAAAAAAATTTTAAAATAGGAACCAAGGTCACCTTGGTTGTCACATAAAAAATGAGAGGTAGTAGAAGTAGTAGCTAATGTTTATATTAAGCATATATAATGTTTACGTGACATTTGTAGAGTGCTTTAAAGTGTGTTTTCTTGTTTGATCCTCACAACAACCCTGTGTGGGAAGTAGCTACAATTTTCCCCATTTTACAGATGTGGAAACTGAGGTTGGGACAGATTAAGTGACTTTCCCAGGGCCACACAGCTGAGAAGTACCTGAAGCAGGATTCAAACTCAGGTCTTCTGACTGCAAGACCAGCATTTTATACAGCAGACCTAGCCCCATAAAAGTGAATATTTGGTTTTTTTAAAGCTTAAGAATAATGCAGTTATAGAATATTAGATATATTTCTACATATATTTCTATATTAGGTATATATATATATAGATAGATAGGTATATAAATATATGTTTACATAAAATATATATTTATAAAAATATAAACTTAGATTATATATATTTATGTAAATATAATCTCATATTTACATAAATAAGTCAATAAAATGATAATGATAAGGTGATGATAGTAGAGATAGCAGTTGTGGTGGGTAGGGAGTTGGCCAAAAAGACATGGGTTCAAGTTTTAACTCTGACACAAAGCCCTGGGGAAGTCCCTTAACCCCTCAAGGCTCTAGGCCATTCTCTAAGACTATAAGTTTTAGAGAAGGTGGTGCTCTGCAATCATAAAGGGAATTTCTTGGTCTAAAAGTTGCCTAAACCAGTGAAATCATGATTAGTCCCTATTCCTATTTATACAATAATATCAGCTGACATTTATGTGACACTTTAAATTTTATCACTCTTACATATGATACCTCACTTGAGTCTTACAACAGTCCTATTGAGGAGATGCTAGATTATTATTATCTGCATTTTAGAGATGAGGAAACTGAGACTAAGACAAGTGACTTGCTCATGGTCACAGAGCTAGTAATTGTCAGAAGTGGTATTTGAACCTCATCTTCCTGATGCCAAGTCAGCATTCTTTCCAATACACCAATCTACCTCTCTGTATATATGTATGTATATGACTATTATATATGCATATATATACAAAAATACACACATGCATATATATGTATATATCCTATCATTATGTTATTGCTAAATACATTATCACCATTATTGTCTTATAGTTAAATACATTATCACTACAACTGTCTATTGACTGTGCTACTGCCTACCACTATGCAAATTTAATTTGCCTTAACACTTCTGTTCCCAAATCAATGATTTATTTATTTTGCTGATTAACTGTCCTCATTAGGGTACTTATCAAATCCAAAGGTTGTGTGTGTGTTTTAAATAAAATCTTTGGGTAATTACAGTGATGAAAAATTAAGTAAATAAACATACAATGCACCACTTTGCCAGACTCCATAAGAAACCCATTTTCATATGTAGACATGAAGATAGAAGCCTTAGTTAAATAAGAGCATCTTAGTGCCTTCCCTTTGAGATCACTTTCAGTTTACTGCATCTCTATCTCACATGTCCATCAGTTTTTGAATGTTTTCTCCTCCCCTAGAATGTAAGCTACTTGAGGGTAGTGACTATTTTTGCCTTTCTTTGTAATCTGAGAGCTTAGCATGGTGCCCTGCACATAGTGGATGCTTAATAAACGTGTGTTAGCTTGTTATTAACATCCTCAGGTTAAATAAATCCAGAAGCCCCATTGCAGTTAAAATTTAGAATTTATAAAATTTGTGTGGGCCAGGATTCTTTTTGTAATTTTCTTTTTCCCCTTTGGAAAAAAATATAGAACTACTAGAGAATTTCCGTTTTCTAAAACAATGTAGTATAAATATGATAAATATGGGGGAACCATTTGATAGCCACTATGGGAAGCAGTTAAGTGCCACTCAATAAAAAAAAAAATTGAGTGAGTAGATCAAAACAAATGGATCCTCAGATCTCATTTTCTTTCAAAGTAAGCAGATATAAGCCTGTCCTCTAGGTGCTTATAGTCTGAGAAAGACAATACTGATGTAGATAGAAGATATGGCATAATTTGTTTACTTTTGTTATGAAATTCCATATAAACTCTTGTGATAGGTATAAAAAATGGGGTCCATTCATTAAGTAGCATGGTGAATAAAGAGAGAACTGTTAGGTGAAATCATTCTTTTAAATATTTCTGGGAATAGCTTGGACAATGGCATGCATTCATTCACCAAACATTTTTGTTCAGGGTCTTTTGCTGGGCACTTGGTCATGGAGTGGAGGGTCAGGGTGGAAGGGAGGGAAGGAAGTATAGAATAAATGGAAGGTGGTCCTTCCCTTCAAGCAGCTTAAAATGCATTAGGAGGAATGAAGACATATAAACAAATAGTGTGATATTGTGGATTCAGACACAGCTGATCTGGATTCTAATGCTACAAATGTCATTTCACCTATATGACCTTGGGCAAATCATTTCACTTCTCCAATCCTCATTTTCCTCTTTTGTACAATGAGAAGGTTGAACTAGATGACCTCTAAGTTTCCTTCAGCTCTAAATTGATTATTCTATGATCTTTTTATGCCAGGTGGGCTGTTAGGTGACACAGTGGATAGAGCACCAAGCCTGGAGTCAAGAAGACCCATCTTCCTGTGTTCAAATCCAGCCTCAGACACTTACTACCTGTGGGAACCTGGGCAAGTCATTTAACCATGTTTGCCTCAGTTTCCTCCTCTGTAAAATGACCTGGAGAAGGAAATGGCAAACCACTCCAGTATCTTTGCCAAGAAAACCCTAAAGGGGGTCATGAAGAGTCAGACATGAATGAAACAACTAAACAACTACAACGCTACGTCAGGGAGAATATGTTAAATGCTTCTGAGTAGGTAGACTCTCAAGAGTCCTTTGAAGGATGAGAGGGAGGCATGGGCTGTGTCTGAGAAGGCCATTTTGTAGCCTTTTCTAATGCATCTCATTATAGACAGACACACTTAGTGATGACAGCTAGTAGAGGCAAAATTTCCTCTCTGTCCTGTGAAACATTTTAATCATCCTATGGATGACCAAGAAACACAAACACACGTGCATCTCTCTCTTCTCCACTTTATCTTTCTCCCTTTTGTGTAAGAATGACTCATGGCATCCAATTACTCTCTGCCTCTGCTACATCTTAGAGAACAAGCCAACATAAGAATGATTAAAATGCGCAGAGAAGAGGAGAAGTAATTAAATGTAACAACCAGTACTACTTTGGGCACCCAGTGGCTCTATTTTCTGTTGAGCAAGATGAAAGCTGTTATATGTCAATGGTCAGTGATGGATGCTTAAACCTGGTGAGTGGAGAGAACACAGGTCTTGGAGGAGGAGGAAGGGAATTGGAGTCTGGGTTCTGACCTCTTAGGCAGCTAGGTGGTACAGTAGATAAAGTGCCAGCCCTGGAGTCAGAAAGACCTGAGTTCAAATCCAGGCTCAGACATCAGTTGTGTGACTCTGGCCAAATCATTTAACTCTGTTTGCCTCAGTTTCCTCTTCTATAAAACAAGCTGGAGAGGGATATGGCAAGCTACTCTAGTATCTTTGCCAAGAAAACCCCAAATGGGGTCATAAAAAGTCAGACACAATTGAAACTAATGAACAATCTGGTCCCTCTTCACTCTATTATGGTAGGGAAAATAATTTACCTTTCTGAACCTCGGTTTTTGCATCTGTTAAATGGGGATGATAATCTCAGAAATATTTATCTGATTATAAGAGATTTTTCAAGAGAACATAGATAAGCTCAACAGAGGTTAAGTATGTAAACAGGTCATGATTTTGTATCATTGGAGGGAATGCTCACATTGATGAAAGCAGAGATCATAGGATTTGATCGGGACCTGGAAAGGAGCTCTGAGGCCATCTAGCCCAATAACTTCGTTTTACAGATGAGGTCCATAGAGATTAAATAATTTATCTAAGGTCACAGGGGTAGTAGGTGTTAGAAGCATATTTTGTATCCAAGTTCTCTGACTCAAGAATCAATGCTATTTCTATGTCAAGCCATGAGACATTCCAAGTATTTAACCTACAAGGTTATTGTGGGAGAAGCATGTCCTGATCTCTAATTTGTTCTTTGTTTATTCATTTTCAGTTGTGTCCAACTATCTGCGATCCCATTTGGGGTTTTCTTGGCAAAGATACTAGAGTGGTTTGCCATTTCCTTCTCCAGCTCATTTTACAGATGAGAAAACTGAGGCAAACAGGGTTAAGTGACTTCTCTAGGGTCACACAGCTAGTAAGTGTCTGAGGCTGAATTTGAACTCAGGTCTTCCTGATTTCAGGTCTGGCACTCTATCTACTGCACCAGCTAGCTGCCCACCCTAAACTATAAAGTGTTGTGTAAATCTAAAGTTGTATTATTTTTACCAGAAAGTTAGCCACCCAGTGATGAAGGATTTTCTAGGCAATAGCAACTCATGAAAACCATTTGCTTACATCATAAAGTCACAGAATCACGGATTTAGAGCTGGAAGGGAACTTAGTATCCACTAAGTCCAATCCCCATATCTTACAGTTGAGGAAATAGAGGCCTAAGGAAGAGAAGTGATGTGACTATTGTCACTTCGCTAGTGATTGTTAGAGAGAGAATGTGAACTTGGAACCCTCCGACTCAAGTCAGCATTCTACCTGCCTCAATTGTGATCTCTATCAAACGAGGAAGGATCTAGTTTGATGAAATGATGAATTTTTTTAATTGTTGAAGAAGGATGATGATGATGATGATGATGATGGTGATGATTCTGCAGTTCATAGCTATACATCATTACCAGCAGAATAATGGTATTACAATGTAGGTCTTTGTTACAGCGTACTAGATGGTTTAGTTGAAATGGGCATTGTTGGCCAACCTAGTGCTGTATGCAGCCTTAGAGATCAGTGGTTTCATACATATCTGTTGAATTAAACTGCATTGAAATGGTGACTCTGCTTGGATCATTCTCTTGTGTTCCTGATAAATAATAATAAAACAGGTCTTCTTCAAGAGATAGTGTAACCAGGGAGAGTAAGGATCAGTTGCTACCATGGTATATGCAACCAAATAGGCCAAAAATAAAATCAAAGACATTATCCATGTCACCTGGAATGGTGGGAGGATGGTATAGTGGAAAGAACAATGACTGGAGTTGGAGAACCTTGATTCAAATCCTGATTCTGATGCTTACTACTCATGTGATCTTGGACGAGTCACTTAACCTCCTTGACCCTCAGTTTCCTTATCTGTAAAATGAGAGGATAGAACTAGATAGACCCTCAGGTCCTTCCAGTTCTAGACCTATAATCCTGTGGTTCCATGATACAAATAGAGCTGGTGCCCAAGCAGCCTTGCTCGGGTGCCAGAAGCAACAGTGCAATGTCAACCAGGAAGTTCTGGGATTAGAGCTATGGTGGAAGCTTCTTTTACAGAACTTATAGGATCTTTCTATTCTGCAAGGAATATTTACAGAGTATTTCTAGAGACCTCTAAGGAGGCATAAAACACTAGGTTGACAGACAATACCTGCTTCGACTAAACCATCTAGTGGACTGTAACAAAAGCTTTTATTTTTAATACCATTATTCTAGTGGCGATGTCGTATAGTTACAAGTTATGAAATATGATAGCTTCTGAAGAACTGAAAATGAAAGTTACCCAAAAGGCAGTGGACAAGCACAGAGCAGGTCTGGTTATGCAGCAACACATACCGACAAGGAATTAGGTATGAGAACTAGAGTAAAGTATGTTTTCAAAGAAATTTGTGAGCAAATAAGATGATGGGCTATCTATATGGTAAAAGCAAGTGATAATCAACAGAGATCCCATGTGTTCCACAGACATCTTTATTATATCAAGAGAAAGTGAAGAAGGCCCTCCAGTATGTGTGGTAGATCCCTTGTGACAAATGTATGGGAGGATCTGAACAAGAGTCACATAGGATAGGCAGGCATGGATGGGCAGTGATCTGTATCACTGGAGAAAGTAACACCATTGATGACATCATTAACTATTTGAACACTTATTCACGTGCCATTGGTTCCCAATGATAAAGTATGAAAACTAATAGAGTCAGTTAGAGTCAGAACAAGAGAGATAGACACTAGAGTCAAAGCAAGAGACCCTGCCAATCATCCCTTCCTTCTTTTGCTTTCTGTTGACGTCCAAATACAAATTACCCCCAAGTAACTCAGTTTCTCTCTTTGATAGGGTTACTGAACTAGAAGGTCAGTGATAACGGTAATGGCTGACATTTCTAAAAATTCTTTACAAACCTCATCCTTGCCGATCCTTTGAGGTGAGTACTACAGGGATTAACATCTGTTTTATAGATGAAGGAAATGAAGCTAAGAAAGGTTTAATGTCTTGCCCATGGATACATTGCTAGGATATGTCAGAGATGGGTGTGAACTCATGCTTTTACTGGCACCAGGTCCAATGTGCTTTGGACCATGCCACTAAACCTCCACACCTCTCCCTTACTTCCCTATTATCTGTTGAGGGCACCACCATTTTCCCAGTCACTCAGGTGTCAGTCATTCTCATCTCCTCAGTTTTTCTCACCCACTCATATTCAATGTATTGCTAAGTCCTGTCAATTCTCCCTTTGTAGCGCCTCTCATATATGCCTTCTTCTCTCCTTTGACACTACCAACCACCTTGACATAGGCTCTTAGCTTTTCATGCCTGCGTTATTGCCAAAGTCTTCTGGTCACTCTTCCTGCCTCAACTCTCTTCTCCGTCCATTCTCCTCTTACCTATCAAAGTGACCTTCCAAATTACAAGTCTGACCATGTTATTCCCCTATTCAAACACCAGTGATTCCCTATTGCCTCCAGGAAGGAAACCAGCATTTACAAAGTGTCTGCTAAATGTTAGGCACTGGCTAAGGATTTTACAATTATTATCTTATTAGATCCTCACAGCAATTCAGCAAGGTAGGTACTATTATTATCTCCATTCTACATTTGAGGAAACCAAGACAAGCAGTGGCCAAGTGACTAGGATTATACAGTTAGTAATTGTCTGAGACTGGATTTGAACTCAGGACTTTTTGACTCCAGGCCCAGAGTGGTATCCACTGTGCCATCTATCTACCTATCAAATATAAAATCCGGTTTGTCTTTTAAAGCCCATCATAGTCTGATCCTTTCCTATCTTTCTAGTCTTTTTACACTATACTCCCCTCCATGTACTCTATGATCCAGTAAAACTGGCCTCCTTGCTTCTCCTTGCACCAGAAATGGCCTCTTCAGTGCTCTCAAGCATTTTTAGTGACTATCCCATGCACCTGAAATGTCCTACCTCCTCACATCTACCACAACTTATCCCCTCTAAAACATGGAAGGAACCTATCTTAATTTTGACATTTGATACTCTCATGATATTTCGTTTTGACTTGCTGGTCATATCATCTCCCAGAAGGTTGAAGGAGCAACAAGGAGAAATACCACTGTAGACCTTATTAGGACTAGCAAGCAACTAATTGGGAGTGATGAAAATCTTGAGAGAGAGAGAGTGACCATAGAATAGAATTATACAGTATACCCAAAGAATGTTAGCTAATGGATCAATGTCAGCTTAGGGAGCTCTAGAAGCATCTCTTATAGGAAGGAAAAATTAAATAGGCAAAACCAACGTTAATCATATATGGTCGTATCATGTTCACACCATCCCCCTGACTAGAATATCATCCCATCCATCTTTATCAAAATGCTACCTCATTCTTCAAGGCTTACCCCAAATGCTACCTTCTTTGTGAAATTTTCCCTGATTGCCCATCTGGAAGACTTTCCTTTCTCCTCTGAAATCCTGGCATTTACTTTCTGTGTCATTTGTTTGGTATTTTTCTTTTGATGTTTTGTATTGTTGGAACATGCATGCACAAGAACATATCTATTTTCTCCACCAGACTATCATATCAGTTCTTTGAGATTATATGTTTGACTTAACAGCAGACATTAACAAAGTCCTTTAAGGCTGACAAAGGGACAAATTCAATATCTCATTTGATGCTTGAAACAACTCCCAAAAGTAGGTTCTAGAGTATTATTCTGAGGCTCAGAGAGATTAAATGGCTTGCCCATGGTAACATAGCTCATAATACAGCTTCAACATAGCTTGTTGGAGCTTTCCTAAAGCTCAGGGAATCACGACTCAGCTGCATGCTTCCCATAGGCTCAGGCAAACAGCTATCCTTAAGCTTTTCCATTTAGCCCCATCTTATCCTCAGTGTCTGACAGCAGAAGTAGGGTTATCTTTTCCTCTAAGATAGGAAGCAAGGGAAGAGGAGATAAGTGATGATCCTGAGAAGTTCTGAGAAGAGAAAATGAGGTAAGATGTCTCCTGTTAAATGGCCTTGAGCTCAGTAAAGTAGGAGGCCAATTCATTTGATGCAAATGTGGGGCTTGAGAAGTTAGCAAAAAGGTTGAAAGCTGTAACTGGGGAAAGAGTTTGGCAGCGGAGGCCCTAAGAAAGCATCTTTGTATGTGGTACAAGTCCAACAAATATCTGTTGACTGACTGATGGATGACAATAGCACCCAACATAGCACTCTCCGAGTTAGTAAGAATGCAAATTCACATTGATCAAAATAAGATGCATTGCATCATTCAGAGGGCTTGTCTGGGAACAGGCAACTGGACTTCAGAGCTGCCTTCAGGCCCACCATTTTGCTGCTGCTCACCCTCTCCACAGAGGCTCATTCACTAGCAACAGGACACGCTTTGGTATTTTCAGAGATCACTGCCAAGGCTTTCAAAAAATTATTGTTTTTACCAAGTCCCCACTCTTCATTACTGGGCTTTTCTTTTAAATGAAAATTTAGCTGAAAGTACTTTCACTAAACAGTAGCAGAATGAAATGAAGAGATTTAATGGATCGTTTTCCATGAATAAATGACAGATAAAATATCTATTTTGCTCACAGATTTTTTTTGCATTCGTGGATGGTTCATTTTAGTAAATATCTTTCCACCTGCACTTGTCTATTTTCCAAGGGTTTTGGGAAATTTCCAGTGAGGTATGGTTGGGCTGTGAGGCAGGCATTTATGAGGATGTACTTAAAGGAAAATCAGATCAAGGATACCATCAGCTCCACTTTTTCTATGCTTTCCTTGAATATGTAGTTGGCAAGCTCTCAAATCCCTTATCAAGCTGTAACTCACAGATATGTATGACCAGAGTGGCTGAGCTAATATTTACAAAGCACTTTCCTCTCTCATTTTTATGAGGTGTATCTTTCTCCTCTGGTTCCTGCCCTAAGTCAGATCTGGTAGAGACTTAATAAGAAAGACCTAAGGAACAGAGTATTGTATTACTGCTATCCCTTCTAACAGAGAGTCAGACTTTTAGTTAAGAAGACTCTTATTCAACTCCCATTTCAGACGTTTACTAGTTGTATCATTAAGCTGCATAATTTATTTGTGCCTCAGTTTCCTCATCTGTAAAATAAGGGTCTTGTAATTGATGACCTCTAAGGTAACTTTCAGCTCTAAATCTATGATTCTATTATCACAATTTTTTTCAGTGTCCCATAAGAAACCTTTTTGGGGTTAACAGGAATGTACTTTGCCCCTAAAACATGCTCTGTTTAGTGCTAAACAGGCAGTAAAATACTTTAGTTTTTTAAAACTGTTTGTGCACAGAGGGTGCATTGGATAAGCATTGTTTGTTGACTAACTTTCATTAAATTTTTCCAAAACTCTTCTTGCTAAACCTCTGTATTGTAGAGCCAATCTTTGGTGGTCAAAAGGTCTGCCAGTATAATACTTGGTCTGGCAGATGACTTACAAACTGGGAAAGTTTCATGTTTGGGTCCTAGGTCACAACAGTGCAAGAAACCAGAAAATATTATTTTAAAAATACATTTTTATTGTTATCATTTGTTTGAATCCATACATTATTAAACAGATGAATTCATTGTTAATCATTTATGGTCAAGCAACTCAAATGTGCCATGTTTATACCATTCCTCTCATTAGAATTCCACCCTTATCCCTCTCCATCAAAATGCTACTTCACACTTCAAAGCCTAGCCCAAACTCTGGTTCTTCCCCAATCACCCCACCTGGAGGGATTTACCCATTCTATGAACTCATAAACACTTCTTATCTGTATCCATTATTTGACAGTTTTCTGGGGTTTTTTTGTATTCTTGGAATAGTTATGCAGCCTGTGAACATGTAACAATTTCCACAGCTAGGATGTGAGTTCCTTGACAGGATGGATCGTGTTTTATACTGGGTTACCATCTTGCTAAGAGGAAGGATTCCCTAGAGATATTGGAAGTCCTAAAACAAGTACTAACTCACTTATTTTAGACTTCCCTCCCTCCCTCTCTCCCTTCCTTCCTTCCTTTTATTTATGTCTTTGCTTATTTTTGTGGCTTAGAGAACCTTGACTACTTATTTGATCCATTCACTTCCCTCCCAAAGACTAGCTGTCCTAAACAGTCCTCAAGTCAGGGATAGCACTAATCTTACAGGTGACTCATGCATACAGAAGTTCCACCTTGCCCTTCCTTTTGACCCAGTAAGCTTTGTCCCACTGTTGTGAGAAAAGTAAAAGAAAAAAATCCCTGAATACTCTAATCCCCAAGCATCTTTTTTTTTTCCAGACATGATTTTTCTTGAATGGAACAATAACTTTCTACATGGAATATTGCTGATGAAATCAAGAATTATTATTCAGATTGGTAACAAATCCAAGATAAGTGAGGAAATAATTAGTGTACCTAGTTGCCTTCAGTGAATATAAGTCACCAAGCCCAGATGAACCTAGGGAAGAAAAATAACAATAATTCACATTTATGTAGCATTTTAAAATTTTCAAATACTTTCCTCCGATTAACCTTATGAGGTAGGTTGGGCAAGTGTTATTATTACCATTTGTCAAGATAAAGAGACTGAATCTGAGGGGTTAAGCGATTTGCCCAAAGTCATCTGGCTAATGTCATATGAGTAATCAAATCTAGTTCTCTCTTGAATCCAAGTACAGTGCAACATGGTGTACTGGAGAAAGTATTTGACCCAAAGCCAGAAAGACCTGGGTTCAAATGCTACCTTTGGCAATCACTCTCTGTGTGCCATGGGCATATCGCTGTCTCTTCTTGCTGTCTCTGACACAAGAGACTCCAACTCTCGACTATGGACATTCTCACTGGCTGTCTCCCATGCCTGGAATGCTCTCCCTCTCCATTAACACTTCCTGGCTTCTCTAGTTTCCAACTCCTAGCTAAAATCACACCTTCTACAAAAAGCCTCTCCCAATCCCCCTTAATGCTTGCGCCTTCCTTCTGCTAATTATCTTCATTTATCCCAATTGTATCTTGTTTGCACCTAATTAACTAAAGGTTTGCCCTATAAGACTGTGATCTCCTTGAGAGCTGGAACGCTGCCTTTTCTTTGTATCTGCAGCACTAAGCATAATGCCTAGCACACAGAAGGCATTTAATAGATGCTTACTGACTGACTTCTCTGAGCCTCAATTTCCTCCTCTGTAAAATAAGCTGGAGAAGGAAATGGCAAACCACTCCAGTTTCTTTGCCAAGAAAAACCCAAAATGGAGTCATGATGAGTCAGACAAGACTGAAACCACTCAACAACAAAAATGGGGAAGATATCTGGATCTCCTACTTCACAGCTTAGTTGTAAGGCTCTAAGGAGGCAATGTATGTAAAGTGATTTGAAAATCTTAAAATATGATATGAATAGCAGCTGCTATTACTATGTCATCATCATTATTATTATCATTAATTTTAATAGTGTGATTACCAAACTACTATAAATAATATTTTAAAATTTTGGAGAATAAGAGATTTGTTTCAGGAATGGACTTCGGTAAATGTCCAGATTAAAAAAATAAAGTAGGGGAGGAGGAGGCAAATTCTTTAAATTACAGGCAAGCATAGAGTTTGACTTTTATTCTTGGAAGAATTTTAAAATATATTACTATTAAAGGTATTGATCACCAAGGGGAGGGATCATCAATAAGGCTAATCTGGTTTCATCAAGAACCTATGATCAAGGGAACTTCCAAGGATCAAAAGGTCAGCCTTTTTGACGATCTGATCCAATAGCTCCTCACTTTTAATGACCTAATAATGACCAGTTCCAGCTCACTTTAGCCACCCAGCAACAGGGTGACACATCATACCTCTCAATCCCTCAGGATTACGCCACCTCTAAAACTTAGAATTCGGAAATTTGACTCTTTAACCCTCCTTCTTTTTTCCTGCTTCTTCTACTCTTTCACACCAGGTCTCATCTTTCCTCTCATCCCCTGATCCATTCCTGCTTTCTCAGTCCATGTCCCTTACTCTGATTCCTCCATACTCAGACTTGCTCCTACTTTATTGTTTCAGTTCAAACATTAGCTTCCCCTAGAGTCCCTTGCCTCCCTGACCTTGTGCTGTTCATGAATGTTCCCTCATTCAAATCAGCAAGAAAACATTTATGAGGCACTTCCTGTATGCCAGGAATCATGCTAAATACTAGGAATACAAAAACACAACGAAACAAAATCAACCAAACGAACAAACAAATAAGTCTTTCTTCCAGTGTCAGGGATACTGAGCATTACAGGAGAAAGTAAAAAAAAAAATCAGTCTGATTCATCAGTCAATAAGTACTAATTAAGCATTTATTACATAGCTTCAGCTGGTCTTTGTTGCTGCTGTGTGACAATCCTACTCGAATCATCTCCTTATCTTACTTCTGTAGGGACAGAAGCTGTTTCAGCCTTTTCTTCTGTCTTTCTATCACTAACCATAACCCTACCTACCACAATTTGACAGATGACAGTAGCTTATTTCACTGAGAAAATTAAGGACATTCACTGTGAAACCTATTAATTTTCCTCTCCAGCTCCTCAGACTCTCTCAGCAACATCCCCTGCCCTTTCCTTCGGACCACCACTGGCTTCTGCACTTTAGCTTCTTCTTTGGCTTCAGAGATGCTCTCTTTACTTGCCTTCCTACTTCTTCAACTTTTCCTTCTCCATCTTTACTGGGTCCTCATCTTCTCAAATCATTAATATAAGTGTTTCCCAAGAGCCTGTATTATCTTGATTATCTGTATTACCTTGATTATCTGCTTAGGGAGAGAATAGAGGATGAAAGAGAAATCTCATTCACTCCCCTGGTTTCAGCTACCACCTCATTACAGTGACTCTCATCTTTCTACTTCTGTTCTTGACCTTTCTTCTGAGGTCTAGAACTTCATCTTCTTGTACATAACAGATTTGCAGTTTTTTGTGTAATCATCTTTTGTTACTATACTATGCTATGGAAATGCTTGTTTTATTCCATAAATTAAAAATAAAATAAATAAAACTAACAAAAAAAGAAATTTATCTTCAGCTGAATGTCCCACCATCACCTCTAACTCAACCTGTCCTTATCTTTTACCCAACCTGCCTCTTTTGATTTTACTGGAGCCATTATTCACACAGTCTCCCATAACCATGACCCTGGGGTCATCTCTGACTTTCCTTTTCATCACCTCTCACATCTACTCATCCACCAAGTCCTGTAAACTTCTAACACCATAATATCTCTTACCTTTATCTCTTTTTCTTTATATTATCATTTCTACCACCCAAAATATGGCCTCAATATAATTTACTGGCACCATTGCAATAGCTTCCTTGAGAGAGAAGAAAATAGTCATTTATTAAGTACTTACTTAATATGCCAGGCCCTGCACTAAGCACTTAATAAATATCTCATTTGATCCTCACAATAACCCTGGGAGGTATGCGCTATTATTATCACCCCCATTTTACAGTTGAGGAAATGGAGGCAGGTAGAGGTTAAGTGACTTGCCCAGGATCACACAACTACTAAGTGTCTGAGGTTAGATTTGAACTCAGGTATTCTTGACTCCGACCACTAGCGTGTCCCTATTCACTGAGCCACTCAGCTGCCTCCTTTCAGGTATTCCTCTATTCATTCTCTCTCTCTTCTAATCCATCCTGCATACTGCCAACAGAGTAATCTTTCTCAGGCATAATCTTATTACTCTCCTGAAAAAAAAAAATCTTCTCTGACTCCTCATTACCAATGAAATAGATTCAAATTCTTCTTCCTGGCATTGAAACTAGGTGCATATCTTCCAGCTTTATCTCCTATTACTTTTTTCCATGTACTCTGTTCTCTGGTCAAACTGTATGACTCTTTTTTGAGCATGTCCTGTAGTTTTCTCCCTTCATCCTTTGCTTGCTTCCTATGTCAAAATGCCCTCCCTCTCCTCTCGTTTGTAATTCTTGTAAAATTTGTAGATTAAAGACTAATTCAAATGCCACCTTCTCCAGGAAGCCTCTTTTGAAAGGGCCTTAGCCTTCAGACTTCATAGAACATTTTATTTTGTTAACTCAAACGTACTTCTAAAGATCATGGATCATAAATTTAGAGTAATTCATTTAGTTCAGCTGTTTTAGAAGTATGGCTCTGGGACCACTGAGGGTATGCAAGGTCAAAACTATTTTCACAATGATATTAAGATACTTTAATTCCTGATATAGTAAATAGCAATAGCTATAACCCACATTTACAAAAAAAAACTATTTGAGAGGGGTTCCTCAATTTTAAGAGTATAAAGGGGTCTGGAGACCAATAAGACATAGTGACAACTTATACCCCACTCTTGAGAACTGCTGTTCTAATTCAACGACCTCATTTAACAGAAAGGAAACTGAGGCCTCTGAGTTTAAATGACTTGTCCAAGGTCACAAAAGTAGTAGCAAATGGCAAAATGAAGATATGAAATCATGCCCTCTGCCTTCAGATACATTCTTTTTTCTGTTGTAGGATGCTGCACGTGTTGTATTGTTTTGTGTGTTGTATTGTTTTCTCCCTGCTCAAGTATTACATCCATGAAGGTAGTAACTATGCTTGATATAAAGCATGCCTCTCCATCAGCAGCTGGCAGAGTGCTCTGTGCACAATAGGATCTAAATAAATGTTGGCATTATGGTTTTAGTGAAGCCAAATCTGCCTTTAGAGAGGAAGCTCTTAACCTGAGGTCCATGAACTAGTTTTTGTTTGTGTTGATAGATATCTGCATATGAATGTAGATATATAGGTATGGAATACACACACACACATACACAGACATACATATGTGTATATATGTGTGTATGTATGTATATATGTACATATATGTATGTGTATGTATGTATATATGTACATATATGTATGTGCACACACCATATTGTGATTGCCATGTCCTAGAAGTCTTTTCATCCTGAAAGATTACTTCAGCTCTGGAATTCATACCTCATAAGTACCCTCTGCCCCTGTGGCCCCCTCCTCTGATTGAATGGCTCTTCTAAAAACCCCTATTTAAGGAAGAAGCCTAGGCCAGCCATCTCTCCATTTCTCAGCAGGATGCATTCTGTACTTCTCCATCATGCTCCCTCACTAGTGCCTTCCTTCTCCTCCTACTATCCCTTTCCAGCTTCCCTTTATGTGTTTTCTTCCCTCATTAGAATTTAAGCTCCTTGAGGGTGGGAACAATAGTTCTTTATGTTTGTATCGTATTCCTAGTGTTTTGCACAGAGCCTGGCACATAGTAATAACACTTAATAAA
This sequence comes from Vombatus ursinus, assembly GCF_900497805.2. Classification (NCBI taxonomy): domain Eukaryota; kingdom Metazoa; phylum Chordata; class Mammalia; order Diprotodontia; family Vombatidae; genus Vombatus; species Vombatus ursinus. Next base: position 20,707,915 of record NW_020940358.1, read on the forward strand.
TGCTTGTTGAATGACTTAGTAGTTTCCTTTGCAATTCTACATATTTTTTATTTTATGCCTTTAAAGACAGTGGTCTGAGAAGGATCTCATAGATTCCACTAGACTTCCAAAGGGGCCCATGACAAAAAAAAAAAACAGTTAAGAAGTCCTTCTCTAGAGCTTTCCTCTGTTACTCTTGGGTCTTCTCTTTGGGTCCAGGCAGAACAAATCTAATCCATCTTCCATATGATAACCATCCAAATAACTGAAGACAGTGACCATATGCCTCCTAAGACTTCTAGCTGAATATCCTCATTTCCTTTCATTGATCCTCGCATGTCATGATCTTCATTTCCCCTACCATTTTGGTGACCTTCCCTTTACCTGTGCTTTAACTTGTCAACAGTGGTCACCCATTGACCACCTTTCCAGCTGATGAAAATCCATGTCCCATCCAGTATATCTATAGGTAAGGTTCTCCTTTTCTTCACCTTGCATCTGCTCAGCATCGAAATCCTAAATTGTCAGAGTGAAACTCTGGCAACCTTTAAGGGATATAATTTGTCTCCTATTACATTATTTCTTCCAGGACAGGAAGTACCAAGTGTTTGTCATTTAGGAGTGTCATGTCATTACATTGAATATTGCGGTGTAATGATGTGAAATGATTAAATGACAAAATGCCAGCTCACTGCCAAAAATTTGAAGTGGCATACTTTTATTTGTAGATTGGAAAGCTATTATTAATTCTCATATTGACTTTGCTAGCTGAAATAATGCAAGCAGACTGGTGCATGCTGAGACTGGGTGATGGGCTCAGTCCTGGGTCCAAACTCCAGCTTCCGAACAAGAAGAATAGTCCATTCTTCTGTTGGTGTGCCCCAAGTTGAATGTATCAGCTTAGAGCAGTCTTGTCACCTGATGAATGTGGAATGACAGACATCAAAATAAGACTTGACTGGAGTTTTTATTGAGACAAAAAATGGAAACTGGGACCAGGTGTCTGACAGAATGAAATAGCCTATAGTTATTATTATTTTTTTTTACTCTCGTTAATTGTGATTTTTGGGGTAGTGGATTTACGGGGAGATTTCAACAATTTGGCTTGTTTTCTTTAGGAAAAAAGGATATACAAAAAAATAGTTGATGCTACTGAATTACCAGAAGGACCTACAGTTAGCAGAATCATGTGCAGAAGTCTTTGTATAGGTTTGAGGATGGAGGGTTTAAGATCTCATTTTTGGTAAGGTGCTTTAAAAACGTTGCTGGGTCAATTTATGTGACCTCAAGCACTTGAGGATTTATAAAATAGCTTGCTCTCTTCTTGCATCTCTGGCTGCTATTCATAGGCCACCATTTTAAGGAGGTATTCATTGATAAAATCCAGTCAGCAACCTTTTCACCCTGCCATGCTCACTGAGGCAACTTTTCTTTTTTCCTTTTATCTCTTTTCCTATGAGTGGGTCTCAGATGTTTGCTTTGTGGGGATAGATGAAAATGTCATTTGTCCAGACCTGGCCATTTACCTCTTAGTCATCACCTAGAGTAGGCTTTTGCTGTTGCAATTCCCCTACCCTTGCACTTAAGAATAGCATATTGGGGAGGGATGGGTTTTGTCTGGCATTTTGTGAGTGTATGAACATGTGTGTGTGTGTGTATTGTTAGTGTAAGCTGAAGGCCTTTATTCTTAGCTCTGTTTTTACTACATGCTATTACTGCTTTTGTTTGGGGCTCTCTTCTCTTGTAAAGTGCTCTAGGGTGAGAGTGAGTGATTGATTTAGTATAGAGAAAAAAGCAGTAGAGGCACATGGCTTTCTTCTGTTTTCTAACTTGGACACACCTTGAAGGCCATTTAACTTGCTTGTGCCTTGACCATGTTCCAACAGAAATGCACCAAACAAGAATGCCATTATAAATTTATATAAAATAGTGGTGTGTACCAAGATAGTTAGTGACTCCCCCCTTGTCTCTCTCTCTCTCTCTCTCTCTCTCTCTCTCTCTCTCTCTCTCTCTCGCTCTCTCCCCTCCCTCCCTCCCTCTCCCTATATGTTTTCTGATTTCTGGTCTGTTGGCCCGGATAGAGAAAGCACCTCCTTAATTGGATAGGGCTCATAACTGTTTAGGTAACAAAGCTTCCTCTGGCTTTCATTGAGCTTGTGGGAAATGGTTAAAAGTGTAAAATTTGAAAGAGAAGGCCATGCTAGTTGGACAGAAATGGGCTGCTGCCATTTTATTTAGGATTTAAATAAATACCTTCATGTTCATCTTTCTTCTCTTCATTTTCTGGGTTGTAAAGTATCAAGTGGCCAGAAAGCTTCAGCCCATGAAGTGTCAGGTGACGGTCCCTTGTTGTAGTTCCCTCTCTCAGCTCCTTCCTTTCAGCCCTTCCATATATCCCTTTGGCTCCTATTCGTGGTCCACAGGTAATGAGAACTAAAGGTTTTCTGAGAGGACAACAGAATGAATAGCAATGGAAGAGCTTTCTCTCTTTTTCACATTTTCTACATTTCTAGTTTACCCTCTGGTTTTAGAATATCAGGGTGCTTTTCCTTGATAATTTCTTGAAAGATGATGTCTAGGCTCTTTTTTTGGTGATGGCTTTCAGATAGTCCAATAATTTTTAAATTATCTCTCCTGGATCTATTTTCCAGGTCAGTTGTTTTTCCAATGAGATATTTCACATTGTCTTCTATTTTTTCATTCTTTTGGTTTTGTTTTACAGTGTCTTGATTTCTCATAAAGTCACTAGCTTCCAATTGCTCCATTCTAATTTTTAAGGAAGTATTTTCTTCATGAGCTCTTGGACTTCCTTTTCCATTTGGCCAATTCTGCTTTTTGAGGCATTCTTCTCCTCATTTGCTTTTTGGACCTTTTTTGCCATTTGGGTCAGGCTATTTTTTAAGGTGTTATTTTCTTCAGTATTTTTTTGGGTCTTCTTTAGCAAGGTGATGACTTGTTTTTCATGATTTTCTTGCCTCACTCTCATTTCTCTTCCCAGTTTTTCCTCTACTTCTCTTACTTGCTTCTCAAAATCCTTTTTGAGCTCTTCTATGGCCTGAGACTGATTCATATTTTTTTCTTGGAGGCTTTAGATGTAGGAACTTTGACTTTGTTGTCTACTTCTGGTTGTATGTTTTGATCTTCTTTGTCACCAAAGAAAGATTCTATGGTCTGACTTTTTTTGTGCTGTTTGACCATGTTTCCAGCCAATTACTTGAGTTTCAAACGCTTTGTGAAGGTAGGGGTCTGCTTCCAGTGTGGAGAATGTATTGTCCCAAGCTTTGGGGGTTTTGTGCAGCTGTTTTCAGTGATACTTCTAGGGACCTGTAAGTTTTCAGTTCTTCCAAGGTGCTATGATCAAGGGTGAGGTGTTCACTTTTTTTTTCTATCCTGTTCTCTGGTCTATGAGTGACCATAAGCAGTCTTTTCTGCCTTGGAACTGTGAGCAGGATTCTCTCTCCACTGCCACCACAAGCTCTGCCACACCAGCCCTCCTCCTTGCCCCAGGACCACCACCCAGAACTGCGACCCAGATCCAAGCATGGACAAAGCAAGAGATTCCTGCCTCAGCACCAGCAAAAAGATCCCTGCAATCCCCCTTTGATCAGCCACTTGATCCCCCCACAGTCTGTGGGCCAGAAGCTCCAGAAACAGCTGCAGCCCAGGAACCATGCCTAAACTAGTGCTAGGATGGAGCTTCTTTCTCACCCAGGTCCAACAGACCTTTCCTACTGACCTTCTAAGTTGTTTTTGGTGTTTGTGGGTTGAGAAGTCTGGAAACCGCCACAGCTGCCCATGATTCAGTCCTCTGAGGCCTGCTCCAGGTTCGCTGAGGCCAAGTCTTCGACTGTGCACCCATGCTAAACTGAGTTTCTCTCTCAGCCTGGCAGGATAGACCTTTCTAATCAATCATCCAGGTTGCCTTGGGCTGGAAATTTGTTTCACTCGTCTTTTTGTGGGTTCTGCTGCTCTAGAATTTGTTTAGAGCCATTTTTACAGGTATTTGGAGGGATTTGGGGGAAAGCTCAAGCAAGTCACTGCTTTTACACTGCCATCTTGGCTCCACCCCCCTTGTGTGTAGTTTCAAAGGAAACTGGGAAGATTTCTGTGAACTTATGGAACATGAAGTGAGTAGAAATAAGACAATTTATACAAAGCATTGTAGAGAAAAACAGCTTTGAAAAACTTTACAACTCCAAACAATGCAATGACCAACCAGGAGTCTAGAGGACTGAAGATGAAACATGCCAGAAGTGATGAACTTAAAATCCAAAATGAGTCATGCATTTTTTGAAATTTGGTTTGCTGTAATATACATGTTTGTTATTGAGGGTTTTGTTTTTAATTGTTCAATTGGTGGTGTTGAGAGGCAATAGGAGGAGACAATAACAAATACTTGTAAATATGAATACATTTTAAAAATTAAAAGAGATTTAGTGTTGGCCACTACACCTTTCTTTGTTATATTGATAGGCAGGTACAAACCTAAATATCATCAATGGACTCTATAACCCCACAGCTGCCTCCCCAACCCTGGGCAGCAAGTCTTCCTGAGATGCTCTGGTCTGGCTTCCTCTGTCCAGCTCCCAAATCCAGCTGATTTAAGGTCTTTCTCTCAGACTCCTAAAGAAAGCTATGCTCCCTTTTGGATACCATTCATCTCCTATTGCTTGTCCAGGTTGACATCCTGATTGAATTCAACTTCATATAGGCAGTGTGGTATAATGGAAAGACTGTCAGATTTGGAGTGTTTACAGTACTTTATTGCAAAATTTGCATTGATATTATATACTACAATACATATATTTTATGCATTTCTGAGTTTCTAAACTTTTTTCTGTGTCATCTGTTGGCCTTCATGAGTCATCTGTAGCTTCCACAAAACTCCCAAAAATTCTCGTTTAATTTCTTATGCTGACCCATGATATAGAGAAACTGTGATGGGGAAAGTTGTGATATGGAAGAGATAACTGTATATGGATAAAGCTATATTCTCCAGGCTGCATTCCTGACTGGCCTGGACTTTCTTTACAATGACCCAGAAACGTTTTCACTCTGGAAGCTCATCCACCCCTGGATTTCATATACTGGAAATAACTTTCATCTTTGTGGTCTCTTCCTCTGATTGGCTCATTCCTTCCCAAAAGTCCATTTTAAGGAGGATGACAACCAGGATAGCCATGTCTTTGTTCCTTTCCAGGCAATACTCCTGACTCTCCTGGATTTTCTCTATAATGCCCCTGCTTTCAGCTCTTTTATATGGTGTCTCCCTCCAATGAAGAAGCTCCTTGAGGACAAAAAGTGTATTTCTTCCTTCTTATATTAGTATTTCTAGCACTTAGCATGATGTTGGGAACATAGTAAGCACTGAATAAATGCTTAGTGACTTGACCTGACCAGACCACCTACCTTTCTAGTTGTACACTTTGTTGATCTTATATAGTATGCACTATATAAATGTCAGTTATGGTGATTATTGTCATTGTTTTTATTTCTTTTACTCAACTCCTGGTGCACAATTCATCACTGCTTGCATGTTGTCACTAATTAACATCCGCCATCTCTCTCTCCATTGCCTTTTGGGTGACCAGCAGGGTTAATGCTTCAGAAGATTGTGG